>NC_139773.1:20484591-20831192 GCF_965231275.1 Zosterops lateralis | reverse complement strand
CCCTAACCCTAACCCTAACCCTAACCCTAACCCTAACCCTAACCCTAACCCTAACCCTAACCCTAACCCTAACCCTAACCCTAACCCTAACCCTAACCCTAACCCTAACCCTAACCCTAACCCTAACCCTAACCCTAACCCTAACCCTAACCCTAACCCTAACCCTAACCCTAACCCTAACCCTAACCCTAACCCTAACCCTAACCCTAACCCTAACCCTAACCCTAACCCTAACCCTAACCCTAACCCTAACCCTAACCCTAACCCTAACCCTAACCCTAACCCTAACCCTAACCCTAACCCTAACCCTAACCCTAACCCTAACCCTAACCCTAACCCTAACCCTAACCCTAACCCTAACCCTAACCCTAACCCTAACCCTAACCCTAACCCTAACCCTAACCCTAACCCTAACCCTAACCCTAACCCTAACCCTAACCCTAACCCTAACCCTAACCCTAACCCTAACCCTAACCCTAACCCTAACCCTAACCCTAACCCTAACCCTAACCCTAACCCTAACCCTAACCCTAACCCTAACCCTAACCCTAACCCTAACCCTAACCCTAACCCTAACCCTAACCCTAACCCTAACCCTAACCCTAACCCTAACCCTAACCCTAACCCTAACCCTAACCCTAACCCTAACCCTAACCCTAACCCTAACCCTAACCCTAACCCTAACCCTAACCCTAACCCTAACCCTAACCCTAACCCTAACCCTAACCCTAACCCTAACCCTAACCCTAACCCTAACCCTAACCCTAACCCTAACCCTAACCCTAACCCTAACCCTAACCCTAACCCTAACCCTAACCCTAACCCTAACCCTAACCCTAACCCTAACCCTAACCCTAACCCTAACCCTAACCCTAACCCTAACCCTAACCCTAACCCTAACCCTAACCCTAACCCTAACCCTAACCCTAACCCTAACCCTAACCCTAACCCTAACCCTAACCCTAACCCTAACCCTAACCCTAACCCTAACCCTAACCCTAACCCTAACCCTAACCCTAACCCTAACCCTAACCCTAACCCTAACCCTAACCCTAACCCTAACCCTAACCCTAACCCTAACCCTAACCCTAACCCTAACCCTAACCCTAACCCTAACCCTAACCCTAACCCTAACCCTAACCCTAACCCTAACCCTAACCCTAACCCTAACCCTAACCCTAACCCTAACCCTAACCCTAACCCTAACCCTAACCCTAACCCTAACCCTAACCCTAACCCTAACCCTAACCCTAACCCTAACCCTAACCCTAACCCTAACCCTAACCCTAACCCTAACCCTAACCCTAACCCTAACCCTAACCCTAACCCTAACCCTAACCCTAACCCTAACCCTAACCCTAACCCTAACCCTAACCCTAACCCTAACCCTAACCCTAACCCTAACCCTAACCCTAACCCTAACCCTAACCCTAACCCTAACCCTAACCCTAACCCTAACCCTAACCCTAACCCTAACCCTAACCCTAACCCTAACCCTAACCCTAACCCTAACCCTAACCCTAACCCTAACCCTAACCCTAACCCTAACCCTAACCCTAACCCTAACCCTAACCCTAACCCTAACCCTAACCCTAACCCTAACCCTAACCCTAACCCTAACCCTAACCCTAACCCTAACCCTAACCCTAACCCTAACCCTAACCCTAACCCTAACCCTAACCCTAACCCTAACCCTAACCCTAACCCTAACCCTAACCCTAACCCTAACCCTAACCCTAACCCTAACCCTAACCCTAACCCTAACCCTAACCCTAACCCTAACCCTAACCCTAACCCTAACCCTAACCCTAACCCTAACCCTAACCCTAACCCTAACCCTAACCCTAACCCTAACCCTAACCCTAACCCTAACCCTAACCCTAACCCTAACCCTAACCCTAACCCTAACCCTAACCCTAACCCTAACCCTAACCCTAACCCTAACCCTAACCCTAACCCTAACCCTAACCCTAACCCTAACCCTAACCCTAACCCTAACCCTAACCCTAACCCTAACCCTAACCCTAACCCTAACCCTAACCCTAACCCTAACCCTAACCCTAACCCTAACCCTAACCCTAACCCTAACCCTAACCCTAACCCTAACCCTAACCCTAACCCTAACCCTAACCCTAACCCTAACCCTAACCCTAACCCTAACCCTAACCCTAACCCTAACCCTAACCCTAACCCTAACCCTAACCCTAACCCTAACCCTAACCCTAACCCTAACCCTAACCCTAACCCTAACCCTAACCCTAACCCTAACCCTAACCCTAACCCTAACCCTAACCCTAACCCTAACCCTAACCCTAACCCTAACCCTAACCCTAACCCTAACCCTAACCCTAACCCTAACCCTAACCCTAACCCTAACCCTAACCCTAACCCTAACCCTAACCCTAACCCTAACCCTAACCCTAACCCTAACCCTAACCCTAACCCTAACCCTAACCCTAACCCTAACCCTAACCCTAACCCTAACCCTAACCCTAACCCTAACCCTAACCCTAACCCTAACCCTAACCCTAACCCTAACCCTAACCCTAACCCTAACCCTAACCCTAACCCTAACCCTAACCCTAACCCTAACCCTAACCCTAACCCTAACCCTAACCCTAACCCTAACCCTAACCCTAACCCTAACCCTAACCCTAACCCTAACCCTAACCCTAACCCTAACCCTAACCCTAACCCTAACCCTAACCCTAACCCTAACCCTAACCCTAACCCTAACCCTAACCCTAACCCTAACCCTAACCCTAACCCTAACCCTAACCCTAACCCTAACCCTAACCCTAACCCTAACCCTAACCCTAACCCTAACCCTAACCCTAACCCTAACCCTAACCCTAACCCTAACCCTAACCCTAACCCTAACCCTAACCCTAACCCTAACCCTAACCCTAACCCTAACCCTAACCCTAACCCTAACCCTAACCCTAACCCTAACCCTAACCCTAACCCTAACCCTAACCCTAACCCTAACCCTAACCCTAACCCTAACCCTAACCCTAACCCTAACCCTAACCCTAACCCTAACCCTAACCCTAACCCTAACCCTAACCCTAACCCTAACCCTAACCCTAACCCTAACCCTAACCCTAACCCTAACCCTAACCCTAACCCTAACCCTAACCCTAACCAACCCTAACCCTAACCCTAACCCTAACCCTAACCCTAACCCTAACCCTAACCCTAACCCTAACCCTAACCCTAACCCTAACCCTAACCCTAACCCTAACCCTAACCCTAACCCTAACCCTAACCCTAACCCTAACCCTAACCCTAACCCTAACCCTAACCCTAACCCTAACCCTAACCCTAACCCTAACCCTAACCCTAACCCTAACCCTAACCCTAACCCTAACCCTAACCCTAACCCTAACCCTAACCCTAACCCTAACCCTAACCCTAACCCTAACCCTAACCCTAACCCTAACCCTAACCCTAACCCTAACCCTAACCCTAACCCTAACCCTAACCCTAACCCTAACCCTAACCCTAACCCTAACCCTAACCCTAACCCTAACCTAACCCTAACCCTAACCCTAACCCTAACCCTAACCCTAACCCTAACCCTAACCCTAACCCTAACCCTAACCCTAACCCTAACCCTAACCCTAACCCTAACCCTAACCCTAACCCTAACCCTAACCCTAACCCTAACCCTAACCCTAACCCTAACCCTAACCTACCCTAACCCTAACCCTAACCCTAACCCTAACCCTAACCCTAACCCTAACCCTAACCCTAACCCTAACCCTAACCCTAACCCTAACCCTAACCCTAACCCTAACCCTAACCCTAACCCTAACCCTAACCCTAACCCTAACCCTAACCCTAACCCTAACCCTAACCCTAACCCTAACCTAACCCCTAACCCTAACCCTAACCCTAACCCTAACCCTAACCCTAACCCTAACCCTAACCCTAACCCTAACCCTAACCCTAACCCTAACCCTAACCCTAACCCTAACCCTAACCCTAACCCTAACCCTAACCCTAACCCTAACCCTACCCTAACCCCCTAACCCTAACCCTAACCCGCTGCCTAACCCTAACCCTAACCCTAACCCTAACCCTAACCCTAACCCTAACCCTAACCCTAACCCTAACCCTAACCCTAACCCTAACCCTAACCCTAACCCTAACCCTAACCCTAACCCTAACCCTAACCCTAACCCTAACCCTAACCCTAACCCTAACCCGCTGCCCTAACCCTAACCCTAACCCTAACCCTAACCCTAACCCGCTGCCCTAACCCTAACCCTAACCCTAACCCTAACCCGCTGCCCTAACCCTAACCCGCTGCCCTAACCCTAACCCTAACCCGCTGCCCTAACCCTAACCCTAACCCGCTGCCCTAACCCTAACCCGCTGCCCTAACCCTAACCCGCTGCCCTAACCCTAACCCGCTGCCCTAACCCTAACCCGCTGCCCTAACCCTAACCCGCTGCCCTAACCCTAACCCGCTGCCCTAACCCTAACCCGCTGCCCTAACCCTAACCCGCTGCCCTAACCCGCTGCCCTAGCATAATTAATTAGTATAATACTAATTAATTTAATTATTTTGTATTATATATTTTATATATATTTTTATATATTTATAATAAATATAATAATTATATTTATAAATATATTTATAAATTATAATATATATTATAAATATATTTAATATATTTATATTATAAATAAATATATTTAATATATTTAAATTTATATAAATATGTATATATATTTATATAAATATATATTTATATATTTTTTTATATATAATATATACTAATTAATAGTATAATAATTACTAATATATATAATTAATAATTGGTATAAATAATTAGTATAATTAATATAATTATAAATTATAATTCAACGCTAATTGAATAATTAATCAGATCAGCTGCATAATTAATTGAGTCATTTGCATAATTAGGGTAATTAATTATGCAGCTGGCTAATTGGGTCATTAGTGGTCCAGGTGGGAGTGGTGGGGGGTGTGGTGATTAAGCAATTAGCTATAGTCACCTACTCCCACCTGGAGGAATAATTAGGTGGGTGGGGTGTGCTATATGGGGGGCATAGTGTGTATGTAGGGGGGGTGCTATAGAGCATGTATACCCTGTGTATAGGGGGAGTATAGGGTGTGCATACCCCCTATATAGGGTGTATATATAAATAAAAAAGAATAAAAATAATAAGTCTGGTGCAGTGGTAGGAATTTTCATGCGGCCAGGGAGTAAATATTTTATTTAAAGTTTTTTTTAATATTTATTCCCTGGCCGCATGAAAATTCCTACCACTGCACCAGAGTTAGAAATAAAGTTAAACTTTATTTCTAACTTTAAATTACAAAGTGGGAGAAAGAGAAAAACAGAGAAGGAGAGAAAAACAAAGTGAGAGAAAGAGAAAAACAGAGAAGGAGAGAAAAACAAAGTGGGAGAAAGAGAAAAACAGAGAAGGAGAGAAAAACAAAGTGGGAGAAAGAGAAAAACAGAGAAGGAGAGAAAAACAAAGTGGGAGAAAGAGAAAAACAGAGAAGGAGAGAAAAACAAAGTGGGAGAAAGAGAAAAACAGAGAAGGAGAGAAAAACAAAGTGGGAGAAAGAGAAAAACAGAGAAGGAGAGAAAAACAAAGTGGGAGAAAGAGAAAAACAGAGAAGGAGAGAAAAACAAAGTGGGAGAAAGAGAAAAACAGAGAAGGAGAGAAAAACAAAGTGGGAGAAAGAGAAAAACAGAGAAGGAGAGAAAAACAAAGTGGGAGAAAGAGAAAAACAGACAGAGCAACACAGAAACAGTGAGAGAGCGAAAGAGAGTTAGAGCGAAAGAGAGTTAGAGCGAAAGAGAGTTAGAGCGAAAGAGAGTTAGAGCAAAAGAGAGTTAGAGCAAAAGAGAGTTAGAGCAAAAGAGAGTTAGAGCAAAAGAGAGTTAGAGCAAAAGAGAGTTAGAGCAAAAGAGAGTTAGAGCAAAAGAGAGTTAGAGCAAAAGAGAGTTAGAGCAAAAGAGAGTTAGAGCAAAAGAGAGTTAGAGCAAAAGAGAGTTAGAGCAAAAGAGAGTTAGAGCAAAAGAGAGTTAGAGCAAAAGAGAGTTAGACTTGGAGAGAAACAGAGTTGTTAGAGTGAAAGTAAAAGAGAAACAGCATTAGAGTGAAATTGAGACAGAGTGAGCGTGAGAGAGAAACAGAGAAACAGACTGAGAGACTGAGAAAGAAAGAGAAACAGACTTAGACTGAAATACAGTTACAGTGAAACACAGGGAAAGAGAAACAGAGCTAGAGAGAAACACAGAATGAAAGCAAAAGAGAAACAGCTAGAAATAGAACAACAGAGGAAAATAAAGAGTTAAGAGAGAAAGAAGCAGAGTGAAAGAGAAAAGGAAATAGCGTGAAGATATAGAGAGGAAAATAGATAGACTTACCTGGAAGGAGGGAAATAAAGTGAAGGAAAGCAAGAAATAGAGTGAGAAAATGACTCAATGACACCAAATAAAGACAGGAGCCAAAGGGGGGCAGAGGGGGCGGGGGGAATCTTTATTAGGGTGGATTCAACTTTTATTGAATGAACGTTTTTATTTACACTTCAGCAAGACACATGGAAACAGCATATACAAATGCAAGTACAGATACAACCCATACACACGCTGATAAAAGTACAGCTTCGTACACAGCAATACGTGGAAACATGGCAGCAAATGCAAATACGGAACAATACGGGGAACCGCAAGCCAAATACATATTGAGACAATAGAACAGTTTTTCTACTTCTGAAACATTAATTATATCTCATTTTATTGGTACAGGAAATGCAAAACAAAAGCAGCACATGTAACATAGAACAGTCATCCACCACACGCACCTCCTTCAGCTTGCACACAAACCCACTCTCGCTCTCACCTCAAAGCACCTCCCAACAACCCCCAACCATCGACACACTCGCAGCACTCCTCGGGAACGTGGTTCCCGGGAGCCTCGACACAAACCGGCCTGCCTGACGAAAACCCCGGTCCCTAGGCCGTCGGCACCTAAACTTTGGCGATGAACATCGCCTCGCAGACCGGCCGGGACCGAGGAAAAAAAAACCCAGCCGGGGGGGAAAATTAAAAAAAACCCCCCCAGCTGGGGATTTTTTATTCTAAATTTAAAATGTGTTGAAAAACCTGAAAGGCAAAAGTCACGCACACAAGGTTAGAACCAGTCAACACATGCACCTCCTCCACCTTACACACAAACCCACCCTCGCTTTTACTCAAAGCACCTCCCAACAACCCCCAATCATCAACACGCACTCGCAGCACTCCTCGGGAACGTGGTTCCCGGGAGCCTCGACACAAACCGGCCTGCCTGACGAAAACCCCGGTCCCTAGGCCGTCGGCACCCAAACTTTGGCGATGAACATCGCCTCGCAGACCGGCCGGGACCGAGGAAAAAAAAACCCAGCCGGGGGGGAAAATTAAAAAAAACCCCCCCAGCTGGGGATTTTTTATTCTAAATTTAAAATGTGTTGAAAAACCTGAAAGGCAAAAGTCACGCACACAAGGTTACAACCAGTCAAACCAGTCAGCGCACACACACACACAGAGGCAAACACAAGCAGACACAGACAACTCTCATACACACACAGTCACTCTTCAGCGTATGTGGTAGATTCCAGGAAACTTGTAGCATCAGCAAACGCAGAGATGCTAATCCTCCTCAGAGACCTGGAAGACAACAAGAGGTGGTCAACAAGGGCTTAACTGACAGCAAGGTATCCCCACTCCAGGCCCATATCTCTTATGCCCAAAACTCCACAGAAAAGAGGTGAACTGTGAAGTTTTACAACTGTTCTACCTCACTAAGACTATGTGCCAGGGCAGGGCAGCTCATACATAAGTGGCATAAGATAGCCCGATACAGCATAGGCACATACAATACGATACAGCATAGGCACATACAATACGATACAGCATAGGCACATACAATACGATACAGCATAGGCACATACAATACGATACAGCATAGGCACATACAATACGATACAGCATAGGCACATACAATACGATACAGCATAGGCACATACAATACGATACAGCATAGGCACATACAATACGATACAGCATAGGCACATACAATACGATACAGCATAAGCCAGCATAGTAGGAGACAGCATAGCCACATACAATACGATACAGCATAAGCCAGCATAGTAGGAGACAGCATAGCCACATACAATACGATACAGCATAAGCCAGCATAGTAGGAGACAGCATAGCCACATACAATACGATACAGCATAAACCAGCATAGTATGATACAGCATAGTTACATACAGTACAATACAACATAAGCCAGCATAGTCACATACAACATATTCAGATACAATGTAGGTACATACAATATAAGCCAACACTGAGAGACACAATATTGGCGCATTCAACGTTGGCACATACGACGTGAGCCGAGAGGTAGAATACAAGTGCTGACTTCAGATAACTCTGGAAGATACTGCGGGCACGTGAGGGGAATCTATTACCCTCCCTATAAAAGTCCAAGAGAATGGCATCTGAAAAGGCAGCACTACCGAAGCTGAGAATGAAAACGGATGAGAACGCTCGACTGTCCGTGTGCCGGCCTCAAAAAGTCAAAACGTGACAAGGCCGGAATAAGGATGATCCGGAAAAGTATGTGAGGAGAGTATGGCCGACGTGGGCTGGAATGATGCAGATAAAGCGTCTGGATGTAACAAAGGCCTATCACACAGAAGACAAGGGACACAAACAACACAATTCGGACACAGACAACACAGCAGACACAACTTGAAACTGCCAGGCAGTTTCACCTTATGGACCCAAGACTCCTAGCACAAGATGAGCCACAGGCTGATGACGCCAAAGGAAAGAAAACTTTAAGGCAATAGCACGTGATGATGAAACAGAACTCCTTACAAGAACTAGTGCCCAAGTTGTTAATACGATGCTCGAGAAGCTGGGTAGGCCGAGAGAAGGAAGCGATGACTGCCGGGTGACCGTGGCGATAGCTCTGGACCCGAAGGCGACCTCCTCGGGTGAAAACGTCCACGAGGATGTTGAGACTCAAAGACAGATGACGGCGCAAAACATGAAAGGACGCGGAACTGCCCTGCCCGGCAAAGCCTCCGGTGAGGCCGAGGTGAAACCCTCTCCCGTTACTTCCCACTAGGGCCCTCTCCTCTAAGCTAACTTTGAATTGCCTCCTTTTGCAAAGCTTTTTCCCCTTCACCCAAACACCAGCCCAAACACTTATCTTTCAGAAGACGAGCGGACAAAAATCCATCTTCAATGGAAAAGAACACATCCGCTTCAGTGCTGCCATATCCAGTCTTGGGCTCTGCACCTCACGGTACCTAGGACAACAAAACAGAAAATGTGACAATTGCCTGACAGAAAAAATAATCCCCAGGCCTCCCCTGCACCGCTACCCCGGCTCACCTTAGATCACCATTTGACTCCTGAGGCTGCCCGGAGGGTACCTGCAAAAGGAAAAGGTACACATTTAGCGTGCTGTTAGACACAGCTCACCTGAGTCATCCTGCCAAAGTGTCAACTCACCTGCTTGCCTCTCTTCCCTGGTATCCGTAGGGCCGCAGCAGCGCCTACAAAGAAACAAAGGAAAAAGCAGGCTGAGTTACTGTGAAAACACAATTGCTCCAGTCTGACAGAACTCTGAAACATGTATATCTTAAACTTGTACCCACCAAGCTGATGGGATCCAGGACTGGAACACCTTGCAAGTGGACCACCTAAAAAAAAAAAAAAAAAAAAAAAAAAAAAAAAAAAAAAAATCAACAGTGTATGCTTAGAGTTGCACCAGAAATTGAGACCTGAGCAACAACTGCTTCCATCCACCAGTCAACACTCACCATGTCTGCTTCATCTGGAGTGCCAATATCCCATGTTACCTCCTAAAAATAAAGACAAAGAACAATGCTGTAACACAGGCACCATGTACACTGCCACGGCAAAGACAAACAAGGACTGACTTAAACTCACACCCACCTGGGGACTAGCATCCAGAACCAGGACATCTCACACGTGAACCAGCTGAAACAAAAAAAACAGTGGATGATTAGAATTGCACCAGAAATTGACACCACAACAATAACAACTGCTCCCATCCATTGGCTCACCTTGCCCTCCTCACATTGACTGGCAATATCCTGCTTTACCTCCTAAAAATAAAGACAAAGAGCAGTGCTGAAACATAGCCACCATTTACACCTTCCCTGCAAAGACCAAATAACACTCACCCTCTCAGAGCTGTGGACTCCACCAATACAGAGTGCTCTTTTTTTAATTCATCTGACTTGATCCATCTGCAACTGAAAGAAACAGCAAAAGTCAAAGTGCTGCAGGATAACTTGACAGCTCCAGGCATCTTCTGTCAACCTACAGATACCACCGAGAATCCAATGGACCCTCCATCTCAAATTTCAAGTCCCCTACACCCAGCTGTGCGGCAGGGCAGAGCAGCTCGGGGCCAAATATCACCAACACCTGTGACACAGGAGACAACAAACAAGGAGACACAACAGGGACAAAAAACTCTGAGCCAGAAGAATGACCATGAGAACTCAGAATGAGATGACTGAGGTAAGAATGACGGCGAGCTGACCAGGCTCAGAAAGCCCTGCAGGAAGAAGATGAAGCCAACGGGATGACTTGTCCCAAGAATTGCAAAGATGGATGCCCGAGAACACTCCAGTTGGAATCTTCTTCCTCGCTTTGCAGTCTTGCAAGACCTAATCTGCCGGAAGGGATTGTTGCAGTGCACTGCTGTTGATACAGCTCAGAACAAGACCTGGAAAGGCATCGGTCTGGATGCTTCTGAAGAGACATACAATTCCCATGCCCACCTGAGCTATCAAGTAAACTGTTCAATGGTATCGGCAACTGGCCGAGGAAAGGAGAGACCAGAGATGCTAAGAATGATGTCAGGGTTTTTGACACACCCCTTGAAGGGCTAAGGGAAACGACATGAAACACAGAGTGCACAACAAACAAATGACACGACAACCACCGGGACTGCTCTGCCCTGCACACCTCAGCATTGACATCAAAAGTGAGACTTTCCCTTCATGCAGCCTAAGGGGCCACTTCCTGGACAACCCCATCTCCAAAGCTGACTCAAAAACCCCTCTCGGCCAAAAGCCAACCCAGCACCCTGCTTCCATCCCCTCTGTGGCTTGTAGCCCTCCACTTATCTGTCAGACAGCTGGAGATGAAAAGTCCCATCCGGTGTGAAAGAAGGCTGCTTCTCCCTCTGGGAAATTCCTGCTATCACCATGCTTCTCTCCCTTAGAGAGCTGCAAGATAACTTGACAACTCCAGGAATCTTCTGCCAATCAAAAAAAACCAAACATCAGTGCATGATCTTAGCAGCAAAACCCAACAATTTCTTTCCCAAAACCCAAGAATTCTGCTACTCACCATCTCCTAAGAAGACCCAGGTCCTCAGGCCACACACTTCAGCCAGGCTCAGAGGCCGACACCAAGGTCACAGGGTATACCTGGGTTTAAGAACAGACAAGGTAATGCAGCATTGCTGAAACTTGAGAGGACCCTCAGTCCTCCTCCCTACCTCCCCAACTCCTCAGCTGTTATCCAAGCCTACCTGGAAAGCACCTTCAAATGGAGAAGATCAAGGCTTCATCACAGAGTCCTGTAATGCTTCTGGAGGGCTCACACCCCGGTCCATCATCTTGTTGGTGGGGGGAGTTCAGCACAATGAGAGTGGACCACCTAAAAGACACAATAAGAGAGGCTTACAGTTGCACCAGAAATTGACACCACAGCAATAACAACTGCTCCCATCCACTGACTCACCTTGCCCTCCTCAGATTGACTGGCAACATCCCACTTTTCCTCCTAAAAACAAAAACAAAGAGCAGTGCTGTAACATTGCCACCATTTACACCTCCCCTGCAAAGATCAACTAAGACTCACCCTCTCAGAGCTATGGACTCCACCAATACAGAGTACTCTGCTTTTAACGCATCTGCACCTGAAAGACAGTTAGGACAACAGTCAAAGTCCTGCAGGATAACTTGACAGCTCCAGGCATCTTCTATCAATCTACAGATACCACCTAGAATCCAATGGACCCTCCATCTCAAATTTCAAGTCCCCAGGGCCTTGTTCTATTACCCCTACACCCAGCTGTGTGGCAGGGCAGAGCAGCTCGGGGCCAAATATCACCAACACCTGTGACACAGGAGACAACAAACAAGGAGACACAACAGGGACAAAAAACTCTGAGCCAGAAGAATGACCATGAGAACTCAGAATGAGATGACTGAGGTAAGAATGACGGCGAGCTGACCAGGCTCAGAAAGCCCTGCAGGAAGAAGATGAAGCCAACGGGATGACTTGTCCCAAGAATTGCAAAGATGGATGCCCGAGAACACTCCAGTTGGAATCTTCTTCCTCGCTTTGCAGTCTTGCAAGACCTAATCTGCCGGAAGGGATTGTTGCAGTGCACTGCTGTTGATACAGCTCAGAACAAGACCTGGAAAGGCATCGGTCTGGATGCTTCTGAAGAGACATACAATTCCCATGCCCACCTGAGCTATCAAGTAAACTGTTCAATGGTATCGGCAACTGGCCGAGGAAAGGAGAGACCAGAGATGCTAAGAATGATGTCAGGGTTTTTGACACACCCCTTGAAGGGCTAAGGGAAACGACATGAAACACAGAGTGCACAACAAACAAGTGACACGACAACCACCGGGACTGCTCTGCTCTGCCCTGCACACCTCAGCATTGACATCAAAACTGAGACTTTCCCTTCATGCAGCCTAAGGGGCCACTTCCTGGACAACCCCATCTCCAAAGTTGACTCAAAAACCCCTCTCGGCCAAAAGCCAACCCAGCACCCTGCTTCCATCCCCTCTGTGGCTCGTAGCCCTCTACTTATCTGTCAGACAGCTGGAGATGCAAAGTCCCATCCAGTGTGAAAGAAGGCTGCTTCTCCCTCTGGGAAATTTCTGCTATCACCATGCTTCTCTCCTTTAGTCAGCTGCAATAAATAAAACCAAACATCAGTGCATGATCTTAGCAGCACATTTCCCAAAACCCAAGAATTCTGCTACTCACCGTCTCCTAAAAACATCCAGGTCCTCAGGCCACACACTTCAGCCAGGCTCAGAGGCCGACACCAAGGTCAGAGTATACCTGGGTTTAAGAGCAGACAAGGTAATGTGGCATTGCTGAAACTTGAGAGGACCCTGGTTCCTACTCCCTACCTCCCCAACTCCTCAGCTGTTAGCAAAGCCTATCTGGAAAAGCACCTTCAAATGGAGAAGATCAAGGCTTCATCACAGAGTCCTGTAATGCTTCCAGAGGGCTCACACCCAGGTCCATCCTCTCGTTGGTGGGGGGAGTTCAGCACAATGAGAGTGGACTGCCTAAAAGACACAATAATAGAGGCTTAGAGTGGCACCAGAAATTGACACCACAGCAATAATAACTGCTCCCATCCACTGGTCACCACTCACCTTGCCCTCCTCACATTGACTGGCAACATCCCGCATTACCTTCTAAAAACAAAAACAAAGAGCAGTGCTGTAACATAGCCATCATTTACACCTCCCCTGCAAAGGCCAAATAACACTCACCCTCTCAGAGCTATGGACTCCACCAATACGGAGTGCTCTTTTTTAAAATTCATCTGATTTAAGCCATCTGCACCTGAAAGAAAGTTAGGACAAGAGTCAAAGTGCTGCAGGATAACTTGACAGCTCCAGGCATCTTCTGTCAATCTACAGATACCACCTAGAATCCAATGGACCCTACAACTCAAATTTCAAGTCCCCAGGCCTTGTTCTATTACCCCTACACCCAGCTGTGTGGCAGGGCAGAGCAGCTCGGGGCCAAATACCACCAACAGCTGTGACACAAGAGACAACAAACAAAGAGACACAACAGGGACAAAAAACTCTGAGCCAGAAGAATGACCATGAGAACTCAGAATGAGACGACCAATGTAAAGACTAATGGAGAGCTGACCAGGCTCAGAAAGCCCTGCAAGAAGAAGATGAAGCCAATGGGATGGCTTGTCCCAAAAATCGCAAAGATGGACACCCAAGAACACTCCAGTTGGAATCTTCTACCTCAGTTTGCAGTCTTGCAAGACTTAATCTGCCGGAATGGATCGTTGCGGTGCACGGCTGTCGATACAGCTCAGAACAAGACCTGGAATGGTATCGGCGTAGATGCTTCTGAAGAGAGATACAATTCCCATGCACACCTAAGCTCTCAAGTAAACTGTTCAATGGTATTGGCACTTGGCCAGGGAAAGGAGGGACCAGAGATGCTCAGAATGATGCCAGGGTGTTTGACGCACCCCTTGAAGGGCTAAGGGAAATGACATGAAACACTGAGTGCACAACAAACAAGTGACACGACAACCACCAGGACTGCTCTGCCCTGCACACCTCAGCATTGACATCAAAACTGAGACTTTCCCTTTATGCAGCCTAAGGGGCCACTTCTTGGAAAGTCCCATCTCCAAAGCTGACTCAAAAACCCCTCTCGGCCAGAAGCCAACCCAGCACCCTGCTTCCATCCCCTCCGTGGCTCATTAGCCCGATACTTATCTCTCAGACAGCGGGAGATGCAAAGTCCCATCCGGTGCAAAAGAAGGCTGCTTCTCCCTCTGGGAAATTCCTGCTATCACCATGCTGCTCTCCCTTAGTCAGCTACAATAAATAAAACCAAACATCACTGCATGCTCTTAGCAGCACATTGCCCAAAACCCAAGAATTCTGCTACTGACCATCTCTTAAGAAGGCCGAGGTCCTCAGGCCACACACTTCAGCCAAGTTCAGAGGCTGACACCGAGGTCACAGGGTATACCTGGGTTTAAAAGCAGACGAGGTAATGTGGCATTGCTGAAACTTGAGAGGGTCCTTGTTCCTCCTCCCTACCTCCCCAACTCCTCAGCTGTTAGCAAAGCCTATCTGGAAAAGCACCTTCAAATGGAGAAGATCAAGGCTTCAGCACAGCATCCTGTATTGCTTCCAGAGGGCTCACACCCAGGTCCATCCTCTCATTGGTGGGGGGAATTCAACACAATGAGAGTGGACTGTCTAAAACACACAATAATAGAGGCTTAGAGTGGCACCCGAAATTGACACCACCACAACAACAACTGCTCCTGTCCACCAGTCACTGCTCACCTTGCCCTCCTCACATTGACTGGCAACATCCTGCTTTACCTCCTAAAAACACAAAGAAAGAGCAGTGCTGTAACATAGCCATCATTTACACCTCCCCTGCAAACACCAACTAAGACTCACCTTCTCAGAGCTGTGGACTCCACCAATACAGAGAGATCTGCTTTTAATTCATCTGATTTAAGCCATCTGCACCTGAAAGAAAGTTAGGACAAGAGTCAAAGTGCTGCAGGATAACTTGACAGCTCCAGGCATCTTCTGTCAATCTACAGATACCACCTAGAATCCAATGGACCCTACAACTCAAATATCAAATCCCCAGGCCTTGTTCTATTACCCCTACACCCAGCTGTACTGCAGGGCAGAGCAGCTCCGGGCCAAATATCACCAACACCTGTGACACAAGAGACAGCAAACAAAGAGACACAACAGGGACAAAAAACTCTGAGCCAGAAGAATGACCATGAGAACTCAGAATGAGATGACTGAGGTAAGAACGATGGCGAGCTGACCAGGCTCAGAAAGCCCTGCAGGAAGAAGATGAAGCCAACGGGATGACTTGTCCCAAGAATTGCAAAGATGGATGCCCGAGAACACTCCAGTTGGAATCTTCTACCTCACTTTGCAGTCTTGCAAGACCTAATCCGCCAAAATAGATCATTGCGGTGCACGGCTGTCGATACAGCTCAGAAAAATACCTGGAAAGGCATCGGTCTGGATGCTTCTGAAGAGAGATACAATCCCCACGCCCACCTGAGCTCTCAAGTAAACTGTTCAATAGTATCAGCACCTGGCCAAGGAAAGGAGGGACCAGAGATGCTCAGAATGATGCCAGGGTTTTTGACGCACCCCTTGAAGGGCTAAGGGAAATGACATGAAACACTGAGTGCACAACAAACAAGTGACACGACAACCACCGGGACTGCTCTGCCCTGCACACCTCAGCATTGACATCAAAAGTGAGACTTTCCCTTCATGCAGCCTAAGGGGCCACTTCTTAGACAGCCCTGTCTCCAAAGCTGACTCAAAAATCCCTCTCAGCCAGAAACCAACCCAGCACCCTGCTTCCATCCCCCCTGGGGCTCACAGCCCTCTACTTATCTCTGAGACAGCTGGAGATGCAAAGTCCCATCCAGTGTGAAAGATGGATGCTTTTCCCCCCAGTGAAATTCCTGCTATCACCAGGCTGTTCTTCCTTAGTCAGCTACAATAAATAAAACCAAACATCACTGCATGCTCTTAGCAGCACATTGCCCAAAACCCAACAATTCTGCTACTCACCATCTCCTAAGAACACCCAGGTCCTCAGGCCACAGACTTCAGCCAGGTTCAGAGACTGACACCAAGGTCACAGGGTATACCTGGGTTTAAGAGCAGACAAGGTAATGCAGCATTGCTGAAACTTGAGAGGACCTTCGCTCCTCCTCCCTACCTCCCCGACTCACCCCAATGCCTTGGCTGTTACCAAAGTCTACCCAAATGACACCTTCAAAAGGGAAAGAATAAGGCTTCTTCAGAGAGTCCCTGAACGCTTTCAGAGGGGTCATGAGAGAAGCCAACTGGGTTTGTTGGCCAGTTGATGAGGGGGTCTCCGTGTAATAGGAGTGGACCACCTAAAACACACAAATGATAATAAATTCTTAGACTTACACCACAATGTGGTCCTATCATTATATCTCCAGGCTGCGGCCCCTGACTTACCTTTGAGTTGAATCCACTTTAGACCTGAAATGAGTCTGCCTCAGAAGACGCCGTGCTTGCCGGTTAGCCTCAATCAGCTACAAAAAAGAAAGCCAAGATCAATGTACAAATTTAGTGGCACGTGGGCCAAACCCCAGTGAGGGGGCTACTTGCCCTCTGCTAAGTGTGCCTGGGCCCTTGAGTCGGTGGCTTCACCCCCTTTGAAGGCTAGGGCTGTTAGAATGTTTAATACCCAGGTTAGTGAAGGGCAAAATTGCACAGCACTTCTCTGAGCATGGTGGATGTGCTGTAAGACACATCAATGAACCTGCTGTTTCTTGTGAAAAAGCCTTGGGGGAGGCCCTCAAATGAACACCCTTTCTCACTTTGTGGCCTTCAAAATCCCCAAAGTGTAATTCCTAACCGGGTACCCAGCTCACAATCCTTGACTTACCTATTAGAAGCCTTGATCACAAACATTACCTTTGACACAAACCCTTTTGTGGCAATGAAGCTGCTGAAAGAATCTGAAATATCATACTTGACACAACCTGGAATTTCAGGAGCTGCACTCCTCCTAAAAAAAAAAAAAAAAAAAAAAAAAAAAAAAAAAAAAAACCCAGAAATTACAAAAGCACCTTACCACCCCTGAACACACAACCCAAACCCCTAAACTTAAATACTCCCTGTATTCAATAGTGTCTTCTTCATGGAGTCTTCAAAGCCTCCCTCAATTGCAGGTGCCCAAAAGCACCTACTGAAAACAAGCTGAGACAAGGTGAAAGAGCCTCTTCACTGAAAAGAGAGGAGAGCTCCTACCCCAGCTGATCCCCAGGAGGGAATGAAGCCCTTAGCAAAAGCTGGGGTTTATATACCCCTGTTGGGGGGCCGCCTCCCTTTCCCACAATTCCCTGGGAAAAGGGAGGAGACAAATCCCACCGGGTATAAAAGCCCTGGGAAGAGCTGTTGTTGTTTGGCTCCTCTGACTTAAATTCCAGGTCAGTAAGGGGCCCCATGTAGAGATAAACTCTTCAGAGAAATGATAGTGCTTTCTTTTTTGCTGCAACAACTTTGAGCAAAAAGGCAGAAAATGGGTGAAAAAGAAAGCTCTGTATTTTGGTAAGGTAGCTATATAAATTGGATAATTTGTTGCTGACTTGTGTTATTATTCCTAACTGATTACTAAGTAGTACTCTACATGTGACTAAATAGGAGAGAGAAGATTAATGCCAATAAGAATGGTATAAATCTCATTAGGACTTTTAATTAGGGTCCCCTTAGTTGTATCTACATTATAGAAAAAAATAAGAAATAATAACGGACTCCCAGGCAGCATTGTGTGCTGGGCTCGCTCCCGTCTGAGATATTTGGGACCGGGCTGTGGGTAAAAGTGCCCTGAAATGCTGTTTTAAAATGCTGAAAATGGACACCTTCCTCTAACTGAACCCATTAAACTGAGGAAAGGGGGGAGATACCCCCCTTAAACTGACACAATGGGCGATAAAAGGCTTCTCCCCTTTGCTTTAGTCCCCTAAAATATTGGCAAAAGAAGAGTTTTCCTGTGGGAAGATAACTAGAGGTAATGCTAAAGGCAATCCTAGCTCTGCTACACTGCAGCCGTGTTAATTATCAAAGAGTGGGAACAGCCTAGGCCTCCCAGGTATGGGTGTGATAAAGAGTGAGTTAGCTGGGAGGGGGGTTAGTTGGAGTCTGCTAGCCGTGCTGTGCGGAGGAAAGGACAGGAGGCCTGTTGAGGGAAAAACGACATAAGCTACTGTATGAGGGACAGAAGGGGATAGGTGTGCTAGGGACAGAAAAGAGTTACCTGGAACAGCAGAAGTCCCTCTCACCTACTGGTTCCCTGTACGGGCAGGCAGAGGTAGCCCCTTAAAATGACCCCTGGGCGACCCGGTGCCTTGTAATCCTTGCAAGTCACACCTGGAACTGCTTGAACTTGGATGGCTGGGGAGAGGTAAAGAAAAGTCCTGGAGGTCATTGGCTTCGCTGCACAGCCTGGTGTCTGCCTCTGAAGCTTGAGGGCTCTGGGGTGTCCACGCCATGGAAAACAGCTGTCCCTTGGGTCCAGGTGTGATTTAGAAAGATTTGGGAATGACATGCAGTTGCTGGGATAATTTCAGTGGTTTTAGGACCAGGTCTGGGATGCTGAAGCTTTTTAGGAGCTGATGGAAATAGTTTAGATGTTCTGAAGCAGGCCGGTCAGGATTTAAAGAAGGTGACTGTGGCTTTGGGGGCTTCTAGAGGCCCCTGAAAAGTTTGTAGGACCTCCTAAGTCCTCCTAGGCCCTGGAATACCACTCAGAAACCTCCGATGGCCTGCTAGAGGGACCCGACGACATCTATGGTATTCCTGGAGGTCATGAGGTCCCTGAAACTTTGCCGAGACTTAATGGAGCACCGAATGTTCTGGTCTGCTGGGATAGGGATGATTCTGAACAGAAAATTACTCCCCTGCCAGGTGCACGAGTTGTAACATAATGCGCCTCGTGGACTCTCCTGATAACCTGATGTTGTGAGCCCCTCGGGGGCTTGGGGATAGAGAGGAAATGAGAATCTGAGGCCACCCGGAGGTGTACTGTGGGGAGACAGATAGAGACAGGGGTAAAGGCAGTCTTGCCTCTGATATATTGCAGCTATGTTAATTAGTCAAGAGTGAGACCAGCCTTGCCCTCACGGCTATGGGTGCGATAAAAGAGTGACTTACCTGGTAGACGGACAGTTGGAGTCTGCCGGCCGTGCCACGAGGAGGAGGGGACTGGAGGGCACGCGAGGGACGGACGGGGTTAGGTGGCCGTGCTAGGGACGGGAAGGAGCGAGCTGGAACTGCAGAAGGACGAGAGAAGAAAGAGAAAGAGCCAGAGCTGTGTGGATCTGCTCATGGGAGGCTACATAGAAGAGATATGAAAGACTTCTAGATAACAAGGTGCTGATGCCTTAAGCCTTCTGAGGTTTTAAAGAAGCACTCGGGGTGTCATGGCTGTCTCAACAACGGCGGTGTACCGCCTGCCAGTCCCAGTCCAGGAAAAATTGTCTGACGTTTGCAATTTTGATAAGCGTATTCCTGGTTTTCTACAACAGCACCTGAGTAGAAAAGTGGCTGGATTCCACAGGTAGGAAAGATTTCTGATTGTATTTTTAGAGGGTTTGAAGTAGCCTTCCAAATACCTAAGGCCAGCGAGAAAGCTGTCCCTAGCGGGCTTCACCTGGGAGAAATCCTCTGATGATCTGAATTTTAAGACGTGTAATCCCAAGGTCAGATCTGGGCTCCTGGCTGTAAACAAGGGCTATTTGGCATATTTAGGAACTTTCCAACCTAGTGTCTAAAAAGCTATTTAGAGGAGGCAACTCTAAGTCCAAAGCAGGCTGGAGCTTGTGTTCTCAGCACCATTCCTTTAGAAAAACTCTTGTGATATTTGCAAATTTAAGAGGTGACACTGGCTTTGACACCGTGGCTCCCAGATGCGAACGATATGTCTTTTCAATGATAAGGAAATCCGCACACCCTAGGGTCTCGAGGTCGCTTGACGTGACGGTCGCAGGAGCCGAAATCCAGCCAGAGGCATAGCTCCCAGGAAACTTCTACTATAAGAAGTCCTGCAAAATTTGCAGTTTTAGGAGGGGAACCCCACAGGACACACGAGGCTTCTGACTCCAAATGGGAGCTTCTTTCCCCATAATGAAAAAGTCAGCGAGCCGTCCTGGTGAGACCGGTTCGTGGGAGGTGCGTGACGCTCGAGGGCTGGGCAGACCTGACTCCACAGAAGCTTTAATCTGAAAGAACTCATGTAACGTTGGTATTTTTGAAAGGTAGAATTTAGACCCTGGCTGATGCCCCAGAGTGATTCTTTTAGACAGTAAATAAAGATTTCCATTCCGGTGTCTGTAGGTGGCTTTGGAGACAGCCCCTGAACTCCGTGACCGAGAAGAGCCATAGTTGCTGGCAGCTGTCATCCGGGAGGAATTTGGTGACATGCGCAATTCAAGAAATGCAAAAGTTCAACACCTGATACGTAGATGCAAAAGACTGCTGTTTTCCTGAGGTAAGAAATACTTCAAACCTGACATTCAGGAGTTCAAAATATACACTCGGGACTGCTGTGATTCACAAAGAGCTACATCCTGGCAGATGGTCACTGTGGTAAACCCTGAAACACTAGAAATTTTAGGAAGCAGAATCCAAACTATGCCACCTGTAAGGAAAAGGTACCTCTGTTCAAGAGCTACAATAACTGGCACCCGAATGTTTCAGAGTAAGTTGATGAGAGGTCTTAAGGGATGCCAAGGCCACCTACCCCTTTACTTCCTAGAACGGCTGATGTCAGACGAGCACTGCGATTTCACAAGCGGAACTAAAACTGGTTCCGAGTCGGGGGCAGCAGTACCGCTCTCTGTCCACGAGGTGGCGACACTGCCACCGAGCTCGGCCGGGGACTGCAGTGAGCTTTGGGGGCGGGCGGAGAATGGAGACAAAATTTGCCGGAGAGGCTGTTTTATTCCCTTCAGCCTCAGCATCTGTTCTTATGGTTTCAAAGCACTTGATGGGATCATTCCTACACAAAACCAATAGGCATTATTTTCAAAACTATTACCCATCTCTGGTCAGAGTTTCCTACATTCCTGTATACAATAGAGTGGATAGAGAGAGGGTTTCTTTCTGAAAGAATTTAGAGATAAGCTCCTATTTTTGACAATATCTATAAAAACAAATAAATTTGACAGGTTTTAGTATTCTACAACCACCCATGCCTGTGAATTTTCTGGCAGCTTTGGGATCCTCCGGGGGAGGGCACCCAGCATGACCCCTCCTCATTCCTCACTCACCTGCTCCTCCACTGCCAGGTGGCTCCCTCTTGGTCCCAAATGCTGCCCCAAATGACATCAGAGCCCCCAAGTCTCCACCCCCTCCCCCTCAGCTTTTTTTCCTCACCCCCAAAGAAGGCACAGAATGAGTCAAACTGCCCTGGACAGCAGCACGGTGCTTTATTCCAGCCCTTTCCGAGTGTACGTCCCCCCAAAAAGGGACTTTGCTGCAACAAGAAAGGGGAACAGCCCCTAGAAGGGTTGAAGTCCCTCCTTACCCCTGCAGTCACAGGCAAGAGACACAAAGGATTGGCAGCAGAGAAGACAGGGGGGGAAATTAAGACCAGGGTGCAGGATGAAACTTTAAAGAAAAAACCCACCAAACAAAAAACCTGGGATGGCCAGCAGGGCAGAGAGGGATTTAAAAAGAACAAAAATAGCAAATGGGACACCAGGATCCCAGATTTCCTGTGCGAAAGTGGCACGAGGATCACCATGGAGCCACAGCGAATAAAAAAAGGAATGGGAGTGAGGCATGGAAAAAGACAGAGAAAAAGACAGAGTGCCAGACACATGGCAAGGACTGAGGTATACAGCGTCCAAGAAGGAAACGAGGAACGGGAGAGGAAATGACCACGGCAGGTGCTGGTGGGGGGAAGACGGGCAAAGCACGGCACAGGGATGGAGATGGACAGGTGTGGCCAGAAGGGGGGAGGCTTACGGAGAGAAGGGTACAATAAGTGCAAAGGACTGGGCGACAGGTGCGGACGGGTACGGGCAGAAGGATGATGAGAGGGACAAAGAAAGAGTCACGGTGTGAGACAAAGGGAAAAGAGAAATGAAAAAGGAAAGATAAAGATGTGGGGAGTGAGGGAGGGAGACAAAAAGCAGGACAGAACAGGGAGAGGGATTGAGCAACATTTATTAAATAAATATTGAGGATTCGTTCCTTACAAGAAAAAGAAGAACAAGACAGAGTGAAAGGAAGTGGGAGGGGGAGCACACAGAACAAGAAGGGAACACAAGACACATCTATACGGGTGTCATCAGCAAAAAGAACCTGGCTGTTTTCTTCTGGATTTCCCACTTCTCAGCATAAAGCTGACGTACATCTTGGGTAGCGCTGCCAGGCCCTACCGACAAAGTCTTTCCCGGACGGGCACTGTTGTTTCCTGGAATGCATGACCGAGGCGTTGCTGTGGAACAAAACAGTACACATTAGGAACTTGAAAAACCCTCATCCTCTGAAAAGTCACTAATAAAAAGCAAGCCTCTCCCTGCTCCAGCTGTCAAACACACACCTGGTTTGTGCGGGTGACCTGGCCTGTGCTGCACAGGTGCTTTGCCCAGGTGTCCCAGGACAAGTGCTGGTCCCTGGAGTGGCTGTGGGCTGCCTGGGGGGTGGTACCTGTCAGGAACTCCTCTGTTTGTCTTTGGTGGGTGATGTGCTCACAGCTGTGCAGTCCCACAGGGTCAGTGTCAGTCCCTTCCAGCCTGCTCAGACAGCGGCTGAATACTTGCCCTAGGTGTCATTTCCAGGAAACCCAGCTCCTGGCACCCCTGGGGTGGGCTAAGGACACCTGTCACTGTATGCTGGGGGGTCACGGCTAACCTGTGTCCCGCTCAGAGCATCCCCAGCTTTGTACTGTGCTCCAGGGTGCGTGTCCTGCTCCCCTGCAGCCCCTGGGGTATACTCAGAGTGACAGCTGAGTATGAGTGCAGAGAAAAGTCCTCTCAAGTATAAATAAAAGAGCAGGCATGCAATAAAGCAGTGACACATTATTGATCATCCATGCACTTGTAAAAGTTAAAGTTTTAATTTGGTGAGGATGACTGGGGCGGTAACAGTACAGGCAGCACAGAGGGTGGAGGTTTCCTCCAAGATGGAATTGTAGGCTTAAAAAAATCTACTCCTTTCTTTAGCTAAAATCCATTATTTTTTTTCTTTTTTAGCAAATAGTTTTACAATTCTCTGAGCAAAAGAGTTTCCATTAAGAGCTGGTACAGTGTTTAGCCTTCCTTAAGAAAGATGCTCAGAGCTTTATCTTATAGACTATCTTTTTTTTCCATTTGATTGTTATCACCGACAACAAGAGCACATGGAACACATAGAGGTAATAGTGGCAAAGCACATTATAATTACCTTTCTTTTAATGTGGTATTAAAGCGGTAGAGTTGGCATTTTGGAGCTTGTTGGGCTTCCACAAATCACCGGTGTGTCAGTGGGAGGGTTTAAAACTACTTAGCTCCTATTTTATTTCATATTTGAATACGAGATTATGCAATGTGGGTACGATACCGTAGGAAGAAAGCTTTACGCGCAGGTCCGATAGGTTTTGGACGAGCGCTGGGCCGTCCTTTAAAGGTTTTGTTCCTGTTCCAAAGTTCTCATCGTCAATTTTCCTACCACAAAATTTGAATTCAAAGACACAGAATACCGGTCAAACCCTCAGATTTCATGATTTACATAAAGAGCTGATCTGGTTTTTACTTACTATTTCTCTCTTTCCCCTTATCAATTCTTTATTTCAGCATACTGTTTATATATTCTACCCCCAGGAATGTATGTCCTCTTTTTACCTCAGACACTCCCTTTCTGGTACCATGTGTACTCACCTCCTTTGGAAAGCTCTTTACTTACTCCTCAGTTATGATGGAAAGTGAGTCACTTGAAGGAGTCTTTTTGCTTTGTAGCTTTTTGGGTGCCTGGTACACCGTCAGGAAGGTGAGCGTGGCTGCCCTGAGCACGCTCTGTTCTCTGCTGAAGAGGAGATCCCACCAGGTTAAACTCAGTTTCCTCTCCACTCTGGGTATGCCGAGCCTTGCCATCCGAGTGGGAAGAGGAAATCCAGTGGCTGAACTACCTTGGAAGACAAATTGGCTTTAAGTGTGGCTCTGGAAAGTGTCTCTTCCAGCACCCTGCAGAACAGCAGTCACTTAGGCTATAGCTTTGCCTTGTTCTCTGGCCCTAAACTCTTACCTTAAAACCTGGACGGTACCGCCAACCCGTGAGCTGTGGCCTGGTGTCTAAGCCTGGCCTAACCCAGTTTCATGGGACTGCATTTCATTTTTTTTAGAGATTCTGAAAGAAAATTTACACTGCACCGTTCGAGTCCATGCATGTGATCTCCGGCTCGTGTCACGGAAACTGCGGGAAAAGCAAAAACTCTGTAATTGGAACAACAATTTTTTGGGGCTTAGAGAATCAAGGTGTGATTTCCTTCTAGCCAGGACGTGCAACGGGAATCATTTTATCCTTACATTGCCTGGCTCGTTCAGAGAAAATCATTCCATCACGCAGGACTTTTACTGGCTTTTTCACAGACTGGTGTGGTCAAAATTACCCAGAGAAAAGCATTGGTTCTGTGCTCCTCGGTCCCAAGTTACAGAGTCCTTACTTCTTTGCTCTCCTGTAGGCTATCGATCTCTTTGCCTCCCAGGTTCATTAGGTTCTCATCCTTCCTTCTCTTGTTTCTCTTTTCCCAGACCAGGAGTCTCAGACCGTGCCAGGTCTGATGCCTCCTCTGCCACCAGAGGGGCACCTGCGGCTCTCAACTGCCGGGGCTGGTGAGAGGCAAACGCCCACACCCGGCTGGGTGCGGACGTGGCACGGCTCGAATGTGCTCCGGGAGCGCCCCTGGAGCTGACTGAGAGACGGCACCGAACGAGACTCACCAACGGGCGCTCGCAGAAACTCTCCCGACATCTGGATGTTCTGCTTGTCTCTTTCTCGGGGCCCCGAGGAGTTTTGGTTCCTTCTTGTCTGACACTCGCCAGAGACCTGGAGAGGATAAAAAAAGGTACAGTTGTTACCCTTACGTGTGGTCTTCAAAGGCTTTGGCTTCCCTGGTGGGTGCAGCCTCCCAAAAACAGCGGCAGACGCTCGGGTTCAGGGGCTCGGTTTGATTGTTTGAGACTCGTCCTGACAGGCCCAGGCCAAATCCTAATGCCCAGAATTACAGGGAAATATTAATAGGGTTCATACATAGGCCTCTTCCCTGTAACTCAGGATTTACTCCATCTTTTCTTCCCAACGGCACCTCTCCAGCACAAATCCCAACTCTCGCAGACACAATCCAAATAGAAATCTGCTATGGGTGTTGGATTAGAAAGTTTTTACCTTAGTACATCTGGCTACAAGATGAAAACGCGTGCATGCCTTGGTGGTCGTAGGTGGAAAACTTTTCACTGGAAAAAATAGCCATTGGGGTAGCACACTTTCCCACACCTTCAGAAAAAGCAGAATGAGCACCGACTCCTCAAACCCCTGCTGAGGAACCCCTTGTGACACCCATTGCCACAGATATCAAAAAACCAAGGGAAAAGCCAAGCTTGAAGCAGTAAAAGACAAGGTAATACATGAGCCTGTAAAAAACCTTCATGTTGGGAACAATGAAGGTTTGCAGGTAGAGTTTTACAGCTATGAATGCTTAGCAGAAGCTCTCTGAATGTAGAACCTGAAAGCAGAATAGAAATGAAAGCAAATTTTGATACAGGAGAATTAAAAAAAAAATGTTTAAGTTAGGGATTGCTGAGTTTGTTGTTACTGAACAAAGGTTAGGATGAGTTGGAAGAAAACATTTATGGTTGAGAGCAAAGGATAAGTCATCTACAAAAAATAACATGCTTTTACCAAGTAAAGAGAGAAACCCAGCCGAACAAAACCATGTTTTTACCAAGTAAAAAAAAGTCAAATTTTCCACTGCAAGAAAAGAGAAAAAACAACTTTAAGCTTAAAATGTAACATGCTAACTCAATGTGATTGGATAGTACTAACCATAATACGGTAATAATAGTAGTTGTGATAGGCTATAAATTTAAAGGTATTGTGTATGATGCTGATTGGATTTTATGTATTAAGATGCTCAATAAAGAAAACTATATAATGCATTGTAACCGGAGCTAAAGTGGCTTCAAGTTTGCCTATAAGCTAATGCTGACAGCTATAGGCTTGGCTCTCTTACCCATGACCCATGACTGCTGTGACTTCAATCTATGAAATAAAACAGCACCTTTAAAGAGCCGCCTGGAGTCCCCTCTCTCTCATTCAGGCTCTGTCCCGAGTTGTAGTGTAGGATGTACAAAAGTATTTATTCTATCACCATCTTCATGAGCTGTTGGAACCAGGTGGGGCAGTGTTTTCCCAGGCCCCTCCTTTGCGCTCTTCTGCTCATGGCCCATCAATGTCTTGCCCAGGACTCACAGGTAACTCCCTCCAGGAGCTCTTTCTGTTTAATGGGCCATCAAGGACCCACTTCATGACTCATCATCCCTTGGTGAGATGCTCCACCCAGGGGGAGGAGCCAAGCATTCTCACCTGGATATAATCTGGGATTTGGGACAGTAGAAGCAGCCCTGACCCACTGGATTCCCAGAGGAGCAGAGATACCAGACCTTTCTACAGGATCACAGACCACCTCATCTGGACTGCTCCACCATCCTGCTCAGGTTGTATTCTGACTCTGTCAGTGGTCTTTGGTATTATTGCATTTATTTTATTTTACTTTTTTACCTTTCTACCTGTTAAATTGTATTTTTTGACTTGGAGGCTCTCACTCACTTTGCTTTCAAACCACAACGGGCTTTTACATCTTCACATTGCAAGAGTGGGAACCAGTCACATTTACATTCCTTGCTTTTTGTGATGACATAAATATGAAGTAAAAACACGTTAAACACGAGGCAGAGCTAGGATTTTACAGATCTTTAGTTTGGACAAGAAATGTCTCTTCCTCAACTAACTCCATCCTTAGCCCAACCCTTCCTCACCTCCCATTTCCCACCATGCCGCTCAGACCTTTGCACCTCAAGCTCTTTCCTCCTGTGATGCAGCAGCACCGCAACATAATGCAGCGGGGCAAACCAGGCACCCTGCTCCGCACCCCTCGCCTCCTGGCAAAGAGAGCAGCCACGTCCTGGTTGCTCTGGCTGCTGGGAACAGCACGGGGGAGAGCTGCAGTACCGCTCTTTATCCACAAGGCGGCAGCACTGCCGCTCACCTCGGCCCAGGGCTGCTGCACACATTAGGGACAGGCACGGGGGAGAGCTGCAGTACCGCTCTGTGCCCACAGGGTGGCAGCACTGCCACTCACCTCAGCCCAGGGCTGCTGCACGCATTAGGGACAGGCACGGGGGAGAGCTGCAGTACCGCTCTTTGCCCACAGGGTGGCAGCACTGCCGCTCACCTCAGCCCAGGGCTGCTGCACACATTAGGAACAGGCACGGGGGCGAGCTGCAGTACCGCTCTGTGCCCACAGGGTGGCAGCACTACTGCTCACCTCGGGCCAAGGGGACAGGCAGAGAGTGGAGGCAAAAAGAACTTGGCCAAAAATGCCCTTCCAAACATCCTTTAAAATAAATGCCCCAAGAGACCCCCAACCTCAACTCCAAGAACCCTGCCATCAACCAAAGTGAAACCAAAAAAGCCTTTATTTGAGGCTATAGTTCACTGGTTTTTGTAATGATAAATATACATATCAAAATTATACATTTTCTTTTATATTAATATCTCTTTTATATATTATACATAACATGTAATAATTTATTTTATTGATATTTTCCATATATTTCTATCTTTACTTATATTTTTGTTTGTATTTATTTTTTAATTCCTGTTTGTTTAAATTATATTTTAAACTATATAAATTCATTAACTTAACACATCACAACCACAATTAAATGGAATTAAATTAGCCTGGTTTTCGAAGGGGAAGAGGTTTAATTTCCATTAGAATAATATTGGCATATTTTCTCTTTCTGTGTTTTCTTGGGGGGGGGGGAGTGTTTGGGGGGAGTTTTGGTGGGTTTTTTGGTTTGCTTTGTTTTGGATTTCTTTGTTAATAAACAAGGAGGTTCAGAGAGTAACAAAATAAAATGTCTACTTAGTTTTATTGCTACCTCTGAAAAACATTTTGACATCAACTTATTCCTGGTAATACTGTACGTGGGGAGAATGAGACCTGAAAGGAAAAAAATGGCACCACAATGTTTACACCTTTCTCCGTTCAGGTTTTATAATTTAGCAGAAAAGAGAGGGTTTTTGCTAACTGCACTCTCAGTTGTATCCAGACATCCAGTGGACATGGAGGTCATTTTTCAACTTTTTTCTTCCTTACAGCCAAACTTCCACATACTCTGGCTAAGAAAGAGTATGGGAAAAAAAGGAACAAAGAAAACAAGAAAAAATAAATAAAATTGAATAAAAGTTAATAAAAAATTAAAATAAATACAAATTAAAAATGCTAAATAAAACTAGAAAATAAAAATATAAATAATCAAATAAAAATCTAAAAGTAATTTAAAATTTAAAAATTAAAAAATAGAAGAAAAAATATAATTTTTTGAAAGAATACAAAACAAACAAAAAACCCCATAAAAACCACAATAAAATAAAAGAGCATAAAAATACAAAAATAAAAAAAATAATAAAAAGAAGAAAATAAATAAATGCAGATCTCCCCTCATGCCACTGCCTAACACAGCTCCAGGAGTTTCCTCGATTATGCAGCGATTGGAAAAACAAACCCAGTGCCTCCCAGAAAATAAGGTTTAGTAGACAATTCCCAGTTTTGCTTGGAAACAAATTCTGTTTTATGGGGAAGCTCACTTGGGATGAACAGCCACATGTGCCAAGGCAGGAAAGAACCACCCCATTGTGTCCAAGGAACAGCAACTAGGCCGGGATTTAAGTTTTAATGGGATTTATGTAATTAACAATGCAGTAAATTTAACTTTACAAAGGTATGAATCGTGGCAATTAAAACTTAGCAAGTTCTCCTGGGAATTCCCGGAATTCTGTGGATATGGTGCTGAACAATTCCGGATTTACCATCCTTATTTTGGTAAATTTCCTTGGAAATGTCCCCTAAGAAGTACCAAAATTCCAATTAGGATGGAAAATTGGAAAAAATAAATATTCCCTCACTAAAATCAGAGAGAGGAAAAACATCAAATAAAAGGAAGGAATAATATCTAACGCCCAGCTTGCCTGGAAAACAAGCTCAGGAATTTCTAACATTGAAAACTTTTGGTGGAAGTTCATGGAACGATGATTTCAAATCTGCTGCCTCTGCTCTGATTTTAAAGGGAAGTGGGAATTCGACAGGTCTAGTTACTCCTATCCAAGAATTATCTGCATTTGTGGGAGTAACAATCAAAAAAACCTCCAGTCTTATTTTTATTTGGCAGCTGAAACTCTCAGCAGAGTTGGGAAGTTTCAGTGGAAGAAAAGAGCCACAATTGCTGGAATAACAAAATTCCACTTAGGAAAAATCAGGAATTCTATTCACAAATCCATGGAGGAGGAGGAGGATGACACTGGGAACACATTCCAGCTGAAGGCAACGATTTATTGGAAAAGACAGGAAATGAATCCGAGGCTCTGGTTATGGTCAAACAATTATGCAGCAGTCAGAGAGAAAAGTCCTTCCAGTGGCTCCACTTCCTACTGGCTCTCTCCTTTTTTGCCAACTACCTGCAAGAGGAAAAACAGCAGGAATAAAGTTTCAAACAGGAGGTCCTTGGTTCAGGCAGACTGAAGTGCAGCTCCCAGGGAGCGAGTCCAGGCTGGGCCCAGGGGAGCTCCAGGAATCTGGGATTGCCCGTGGAATTAAAGGGCTGGAAAAGCAGGACCCACCTGCCGGGTTTAGTGCTGGGACACAGCGAGGCCTCGGCTCAGGGGCAGCAGTTAGAGCTGGGACCGCAGGAGAACACCCCAAAGCCGGGTTAAACATCCAGCGTGACACGCAGCACGCTCCAGGAGAAACTCGGGTGGGAGAAGCCCCCGGATGCTCCGTGTTCCTTGCCCTTGGCAGCTTTGCCAGGGCCTCCCTCAGAATACTGACCTCACCCTGCAGCTCCTACAAAATAGGAGAACTTATGGGAATCATCCAGCAATCCATGGATTTCCAGGTATTAGGAAACCAAAGCTGCAGCAAAATGTGCCCAAACTCTACTGCAAACCAGCAGCTCTGAGGAGACACAGGAGTTTATTCCAGAGGGGAACACAACTACCTCAGCCAGCCAGTGTTTCTCTCAGGCTCTCCCCACTGCTCTCTGAGGACACAAACAGCAGTTGTTCCCTGGTGTTCCCCTTTCCACCAATGCCAAGACTTCTGTTCTCCTCCAACTCCATGTTCAGGAGGGAAAATAGGAATATTACCATTGCACAGACTGTCCAGGGGAGTGTGGCTGAGGCAGGATCACCAGCTCCCAATCCACTGCTGCTCCTGGATTTCTGAGCAGTTCCTTCCCCTCCTGCCCTCCCCAGCACCATGCCCTGGGTGCCGTGTCCACAGACACCTTCTCCATGCAGCTTAAAACCCACAGAAACCAAAAGAAAGAAGATCAAAAATCAATTCACATGTTTCTAGTCTGGAGAGAATGAGGGAGGTTTAAATTCTGTATTTATTTGAGAAAAAGTAGAGCAATTTTTTAATGACCTTGAGTATCACCAAAGGGCAGCAAAAGCTGATAAACACCTTCATTAACTTTTTTAGCAGCAAAAAAATGAAGTTTTAGCTTTAGTAAAGATCAAGTTTTGCTGCTAAACATTAAGGCGGTGGCATGTTGGTGTTAGTGCCTTAATCTTCTGACATTAAAGGTATTTTTACAATAAATTGGTTATTGAAGCAGCATATCTCAAAATAAGGTTTTTAACAAATGTTGGCCATAAAAGAGTCTGACAATCAAGATGTAAGTCTCACAGCTATTAAACAAAAACAAACAAACAAACAAACAAACAAACAAACAAAAAAAAAAAAAAAAAAAAAAAGCGCTGTCTCTGGTGTGTATAACCTGCCAGCCCCTCATGTCTTCAGTCATTACAGTTTATTTTTACCAGGTTGATGGTTAAAGCCTTGTAGAAAGCTTAAAAAAATAAAAAGAAATAAATAAATGAATAAATAAATAAACAACCACAGGACATAGGAAGGCATTTTACCAAGCCCCCTCAGTGTGGAGCTGTGTCAGCCCCAAGTGTTTGGTCCCCCAGCCCAGAGCAGGCTCCAGCTGCTCCCCAGGGGGGGGTTACCAAGGGACTCACTTGTTTGGAGCTGTAAATGCAGGTGCCCTGCACTGGAGTGCCAATAAATGTGAAATATGTGACTCTCATCATCGACAGTGACTGACCTTCTCAGGGAAGCCTCCTCACCCGGGATGGGGCACTCTGCCATGGATTTAATCCATCTGCACCTGAAACAAAGTCAGGACAAAAGTCAAAGTGCTGCAGGAGAACTTGAAAACTCCAGACACTTTTTCTCAATCTGGAAATACCCTCTATAGCCCAACTACACCCCACATGACACATTTCAACTCCCCAGGACTTGTCCCATTCCCCCCACACCCAGACTGAGCAACAAGGCAGAGCAACTCCAGGACAAACACACCAACACCCGTGACACAGGACAGGACAAAAGGGGGGACACAACAGGGACAGAAATATCTCAGCAAGAAGAACGACCCTGAGGACCGAGAGAACTCGCAATGAGATGACCGAGGTAAGACCCATGGGGAGCTGACCAGGCTCAGAGAACCCTGCAGGAAGAAGATGCCAACGGGATCACTGATCCCAAGAAACGCAGGGATGGATGCCTGAGAATCCTACGGTCAGAATCCTCCACTCAGCTGTGCACTTTTAGAAGACCTAATCTGCCAGAATGGATCACAGCAGTGCACAGCTGTGGATACAGCTCAGAACAAGACCTGGAAAGGCACCAGACTGGATGGTTGTGAAGAGAGATGGATTCTGATGTGTGTCTGAGCTCCTAAATCAAAGTTCAATGATATCAGTGCCTGGCCAAGGAACAGGGAGATGTTAAGAACGATGCCTGGGGTCTCCAAAAGACCCCTTGAAGGGTTAAGGCAAAAGACACACAAAACAAAACACACAAGACACAGAGTGCACAACAGACGAGGGACACGACGTGCCCTGGGACTGCTCTGCCCTGCACACCTCAGCACTGGGATCAAAAATGAGACTTTTCCCTTTACACAGCCTAAGGGGTCACAGCTTGGACATCCCCATCTCCAAACCTGATTTAAAAACCCCTCCTGGTCACCCCTGACCCCACACCCCACTTTCATCCCCTCTGTGGCTCCCAGCCCTCCACTTATCTCTCAGACATCTGGAGATGCAAATCCATGTCAGGTACAAAAAAAGGCCACCTCTCCCTCGGGGAAATTCCTGCTGTCACTGGGCTAGTGTCTCTCAGTCAGCTACAATAAAGAAAAGCAAATGTGACCGTGTGATCTCAGCAGCACATGGGGCAAAAACCAGCAATTCTGCTACTCACCACCTCCTGAGCACACCCAGGTCCTTGGGCCCTGTGCTCCAGCTGTGCTCAGACACCAACACTGCGGGGTGTGCCTGGGTTAAGAGCAGACAAGGTGATGTGGCACTGCTGAAACTTGAGCAGAGCCTCGCTCCTCCTCCCTGACACACCTCAACTCCTCGGCTGTTACCAAAGCCCACCTGGATGGCCACTTCAAATGGAGAAGGTCAAGGCCTCCCCACAGAGTCCTGTAATGCTCCCACTGTCTGGCTGGTGAGGGGAGCTCGGCATCGTGTGAGTGGAACACCTAAAACACACAGCACTGGATGCTCAGAGTTCCACCAGCAAGTGAGGCTGGAGCAATAGTAACTGCTTCTGTCCACTCATCACTGCTCACCTCGTCCACTTCACCTTGACTGCAGAGACCCAGCTTTGCCTCCTAAAAATACAGACAAAGAGCAGTGCTGTGACATGGCCACCATTTACACTCCCTTGCAAACACAAACAGTGACTGACCTTCTCAGGGGAGCCCCCTCACCCGGGATGGGGCACTCTGCCAGGGATTTAATCCATCTGCACCTGCAACAAAGTCAGGACAAGAGTCAAAGTGCTGCAGGAGAACTCGACAGCTCCAGACACTTTGTGTCAATCCAGGAATACCCTCTACAGCCCAACTACACCCCACAGGACAAATTTCAACTCCCCAGGACTTGTCCCATTCCCCCCACACCCAGACTGAGCAACAAGGCAGAGCAACTCCAGGCCAAACACACCAACACCCGTGACACAGGACAGGACAAAAGGGGGGACACAACAGGGACAGAAACATCTCAGCAAGAAGAATGACCCTGAGGACCGAGAGAACTCGCAATGAGATGACCGAGGTAAGACCCATGGGGAGCTGACCAGGCTCAGAGAACCCTGCAGGAAGAAGATGCCAACGGGATCACTGATCCCAAGAAACGCAGGGATGGATGCCTGAGAATCCTACGGTCAGAATCCTCCACTCAGCTGTGCACTTTTAGAAGACCTAATCTGCCAGAATGGATCACAGCAGTGCACAGCTGTGGATACAGCTCAGAACAAGACCTGGAAAGGCACCAGCCTGGATGGTTGTGAAGAGAGATGGATTCTGATGTGTGTCTGAACACCTGAGTCAAAGTTCAATGATATCAGTGCCTGTCCAAGGAACAGGGAGATGTTAAGAACGATGCCTGGGGTCTCCAAAAGACCCCTTGAAGGGTTAAGGCAAAAGACACACAAAACAAAACACACAACAGACACTGAGGGCACAACAGACAAGTGACACAACGTGCCCTGGGACTGCTCTGCCCTGCACACCTCAGCACTGTGAGACCTTCCCTTCACGTGCCCTAAAGGGGTCACAGCTTGGACATCCCCATCTCCAAACCTGACCCAAAAATCCCTCCCGGTGACTCCCAACCCACACCCCACTTTCATCCCCTCTGTGGCTTTGAGTCCTTCACTTATCTCTGGGATGTTCAGGGATGAGAATCCACATCAGGTGCCAAGGAAGGCTGTCTCTGCCTCAGGGAAATTCCTGCTGTCTCAGTCAGGTGCCATAAAGAAAACCAAACATCCACGGATGATCTCAGCAGGGCTGTTGGGTGAGAGGATCTCAGTGTGAGACAAGTGACCACCTGAAACACACAAACAATAAGGGATGCTCAGAGTTGCACCAGAAACACCACTGCCCTGACCACACAAATATATCAATTGTAGGAAACACAAACCAAAGTCCAGCAAAAAAAAAAGCCAATTCTTATTACTGATAGCCAAACTACCTAATACAATATAATACAATAATACAATATAATACAATATAATGATGTATATTATAATATATATAATAATATATAATATAATATATATTATGTAACATATAATATAATAATGTATAGCATAATATAATATATAATAAAAATACCCCATGTCCATTCCCCTCAAAAAACCTCCAAGATGCATATCTTATATATCTGGGCATACCCCCAACTTAAAGACCTGCCTCTAACTAAATAAGCATAAAACCCACATCTTTTAAACTATATAAATTCATTAACCTAACACATCAAAACCACAGAATTTTTAATCCTTAGTCAACACCATATACACCAATCCCATCACTGTATACAAAAACAAATCCTATTTTCTTTTAATAAAATAACAAAAAAGTCTCAACTTTTAACTACAAAAAAACCATAAAAACACCGAATTAAAAATAAAATAATCTCATTATAACTAAGCCAAAACTTCAAACACACCACCTCCAAAATAAATATTTTAAACACCAAAAAACCTCAAAAATTTAAAATAACTCCTTCAAAAATGCCTTCTGTACCTTCCAGACTGATTTTGAGAGCAAAGCAAGGAAAGAAAAAGCACGCAGCCTGTTTTAAGAAAACAGTGTTCACTCCTGTGCATTCCCTGTCTCTCGGGGTTTCAATCCGGTTGTTTCCTCACCCGAGATTCCAAAGCTGGCTGGTGGTTCGTGTAGGCACGAAGGGAGTGATTTTCCCTCTTGACCTCTGAAGGATTTAGGGTCTGCTGTCTGACTCTGTGTCTCTGTGTTCTGTGCTGAGCTCGGTGCTCGGTGTTCAGAGCGAGAATGATGAGGAGTCTCAAGGTCTTGGTTTTCTGGTTTCTCGCGTTGTTTATTAGTTCTTATCTTACAATTCTCTGTGTCCGGCCATGGTGTTCACAGCAGCCTGGACACGAGGTGACTCCCCTCCTGTGTCCGGCCATGGTGTTCACAGCAGCTCGGACACAAGGCGACTCCCCCGTGTGATGGGAGGTCGCTACCTCTTATACAGATAACTACGTACCCATTGTTTACAATTCTGTGCCAATGTCTATCACCTATACTAACACGGTCATTTCTACTTTGATCCAATCCACTGAAACTATTTTGTGCCCATGTCACTGCAGAAGATGGATGCCAAGGGAGAAGAAGAAGAACCCAGGGCACCGCCCTAAAACCACCATCTTGTCCCTTTGCATCTACATTCTAAAAATCCAAAACTACAAAATCTTCTGCACAGTGATAACTACACTACTCTCAGTAACACCTTTGTGACTTGCAATTCTTCTCTGTGTTAGATGTTTTTCTCATGGACCAAGATCAAAGACTGCGTCTTCCTGGGCTCTGTGCCAGGCAAACCCCCCTGCACAGACCCCAGACCCTCTTTCTTGGGTCCCAGGCCTCTCTACCGAGGTCTGTGACTTCCCAGGGCGCCCAGAGGGATGCCCTGGACTCCAACATCTCCCCCCTTTGTTTTCACAAAAAACACCTCTTTGGCTGCTTTGCCATATGCATTAAAGCAAACACGACTCGATCATGAGAAGAATTACAAGTCTCGATAAAATATATACAATTGTTTTCAAAATTTTCTTCCACAACCGTGAAAGGTTGAAGAAATCAAACATGCCATTCATCCATGATCCGGTTTCTTCTCCGAGTTTGTTCACTCCATTTCCCAACTGCTCTATGCTTCCATGAATCGATTCTGAACCATCTGACAAATTCATGCAATACAGAATGAAAAGAAAACCCAAGATATAAGTCTTTGCACGCAGAATGAAAGATGTCTGCAGTCTTGACACTGGTTCACATCTGCATGCTTTCTTTTCCACTCTTGAAGCCGTCAGAGCTTCTGCGCTTGACATGATTTCCACATTCTTTGCAGAAATTCACTTGTGCTCTGTATCTGCAGAAACAAAAGCTGCTTCTTTGCCATAGGTTAGTTAAAACTGTACTTTGATGGAAAATGCACAACTCTTGTTCAAACCTGAAATCCATCAGGAAAAGTTTCACATGCAACATCTGTGCTTGTTGATGAACACATCTCTCCTCTAGTTAAAGTCAAGGTGTGGCCAAAACCCTGACCTTATCAAAGTAATATCCTTTAATACATTTTTGGAACAAAGCTCTTAACAACAACAATTATGAAATGCTTAAGCAACTAAAGAACATAAAGAAGGATCCTGAAGTATATCATGATACAATTCACAGTACTTATTACTTAAAACTTATTATCTTAAACTTATCTTATTTTACCAACTTATCTTACTTATTACCTTATTATTTTAACTTATTTATTATCTTAACTTTAACTTACTTAACTTAAAACTTAACTTATTCTCTTAAAACTTATTCTCTTAACTTATTTATCTTATCTATCTTATAACTTAATATACTTAACTTATTTAACTTATCTTAACATAAAATACATTTAAAACCTACATACAATAAAACTTTAAATTTATAAAATATAAATCTATCACTTAAACTTTATCAATCCTTATCTTAAATTCAACTTTACTTACTTAACAAATCTTGAACTTAAAACCACATAGAAATCACTTCTAATGTCAATACAATACTAAAACACAAATCAACTTGGATCCAAATACATCAATACTATAATCAAAAATCCTTTTCCATGTCATGACAATAAGTCTTTTGCTCCTGATCATGCAGCTGCTTTGCAAACATCCAATGATTTCCGGATCTCTGCTTCTGAATTCATAAAACCTGTAACTTTAATTGAATTATTATTTTGCCTGAATGCAGCCCCTCCTAACCCCGAGGGTTACTGCCATCCCTGGCATCCCTCCCTCTCCTGGATGAGGAGTGGGAACCTTAAAACTCTTGTTGCTGCACATAATCCCTGTGCAGCACTGCTTAAGAAAAACCCTTCCTCTCCTGGATGAGGAGTGGGAACCTTAAAACTCTTAAGAAAAGGGTAAACCCAGCATGTAGCCGAAGGATAAATGAAGAAAGGATGTGTGCAGTGAATTTAAGGGAAACCTGGCTACCTTTTGCTGAAAGGAAAAGTTGAGGGAACTGGACTGACAATATCGAAGTGCCGCTTGTGGGCGGGGTCAGGCTCTGCAGCACTTGCTCTGAGGGGGTGGCACCCCAGAGAAACTCTCCGCCCTGGCCACGCCTCTTCTGTTTGCTCTGCCTTTGCCTGTCCCGGTCCTGCCTGTGCCGGCACCGCCTGCCTCGGCTCTGCTTGTGCCGCCCCGGCGCTGCCCGCGTCTCGCTCTCTGTCGGGGTTTGTCCCGCCTGGAGCGATCGTGATCCTCGAGCTGCATCCTACTTGCTCCCTGCCTGCCGCAAGGCTTTCTGGGATTTGTAGTTTCCTGCTTTGCACTTGCGCCGTCCATCTTGGCTCTGTGTCTGCACATGCGCCAACCGCAAAGCTTTCTGGGGTTTGTAGTTTCCAACTCTGCCTGTTCCGGCTCCTCACTCGCGCTCCGCGACACAGGCCCTGCTCCGCCCGCGCCGCCCCCGCAGCCCGCGCTGTCCCGACACGGGGCACTCCCCGGCCGCCCCCATCGCGATCGCTTTCGCGCGCACACGCCGCAGTGTTATCTCTCACCACTGACGCGATCTGGGCTTGTTTTCCCTGTTTTCCTGGTGTCTCCTCCACTCCCCCTTCCCCCCTCTCTCTGTCTGTCCCTGCGCTGAAGGGGAAAGGGCAGTGGAAAACTTTCAGGCTGTGTCTGAACGCGCTGTGTCTGAGGAGGGCTGAAAAGACTCCTGGATGCACTTTGTCTCACTTCTCCCTCCCCCACTGCTGCGGCAAGTGTCCCGTGCTCACGGAACATGCCTCGAAAACAAGCATGTTCTTATCTTGGGATGGATTAGAAGTTTTGACTTTCCCGAGACGAATTTCTGGGACTGAATTCCTGAGGACTGTGGCAAACACAAGGAAAGTTGGTGTCTCCCCTGTGCTAAACTCAAGGAGATCTGCTGACTCTCCTGTCTCGAGGGTTTTTTTACCTCCCTGCGGTAATCCTGAGGGTGCTGGTATCTCTCCTTTCCTATTAAAACCCAGAGGAGGCTGATGGCTCTCCCCTTCCCCACCTCCTGTAAGAGGTGTATGAGACCCGTCTGCTGATAACAGACGAAAGAACCTGCTTGGCTGCCGGCCAGCAAAAGAAACCGCTGCTTGCTGCTGGCAACAGACAAAGCCGGTGCTGGCTGGAGGCCAGCGGGTAAGGTGTTTCTTTCCTCCCTCCCCACTACACTACTGCTGCTGCACGGAGAAAGTTTTTCCCTTATTTTTCCCGGGAGAGGGTCTCCTCCCGTGTTCTAAATTTAACTGTTCTTACCAAAATCGAAGAATGCAGTGCAGGTGTTCTCAAATTCAGTTCGGAGGTTTCCTGATCACCGACCTGCAGATTTCAGGAGACGAGTCCTGGGCCCTTGGAACTCGTCCGTCCGAGGTGAATTTGCAATCAGCTGCCGTCTCTGGTTAGAGATTTCTTCCCCTGTCTTCTCAGCTTGTCTTCTTTCCTTAAGAGGTTTTGCTGTGTCCACTGGAAAGCACCGATTCTGCCCACACTGGTGTCCATTCGTGCCCGTTCATGCCCATCCATGTGCCCACTCGTGTGCCCACCCAGGGACGCCAATTCTCGGGGTTTCAATCCAGTTGTTTCCTCACCCGAGATTCCAAAGCTGGCTGGTGGTTCGTGTGGGCACGAAGGGAGTGATTTTCCCTCTTGACCTCTGAAGGATTTAGGGTCTGCTGTCTGACTCTGTGTCTCTGTGTTCTGTGCTGAGCTCGGTGCTCGGTGTTCAGAGCGAGAATGATGAGGAGTCTCAAGGTCTTGGTTTTCTGGTTTCTCGCGTTGTTTATTAGTTCTTATCTTACAATTCTCTGTGTCCGGCCATGGTGTTCACAGCAGCCTGGACACGAGGTGACTCCCCTTCCCCTGTGTCCGGCCATGATGTCCACTGCAGCTCGGACACAAGGCGACTCCCCTCCTGTGTCCGGCCATGGTGTTCACAGCAGCTCGGACACAAGGCGACTCCCCCGTGTGATGGGAGGTCGCTACCTCTTATACAGATAACTACGTACCCATTGTTTACAATTCTGTGCCAATGTCTATCACCTATACTAACACGGTCATTTCTACTTTGATCCAATCCACTGAAACTATTTTGTGCCCATGTCACTGCAGAAGATGGATGCCAAGGGAGAAGAAGAAGAACCCAGGGCACCGCCCTAAAACCACCATCTTGTCCCTTTGCATCTACATTCTAAAAATCCAAAACTACAAAATCTTCTGCACAGTGATAACTACACTACTCTCAGTAACACCTTTGTGACTTGCAATTCTTCTCTGTGTTAGATGTTTTTCTCATGGACCAAGATCAAAGACTGCGTCTTCCTGGGCTCTGTGCCAGGCAAACCCCCCTGCACAGACCCCAGACCCTCTTTCTTGGGTCCCAGGCCTCTCTACCGAGGTCTGTGACTTCCCAGGGCGCCCAGAGGGATGCCCTGGACTCCAACATCTCCCCCCTTTGTTTTCACAAAAAACACCTCTTTGGCTGCTTTGCCATATGCATTAAAGCAAACACGACTCGATCATGAGAAGAATTACAAGTCTCGATAAAATATATACAATTGTTTTCAAAATTTTCTTCCACAACCGTGAAAGGTTGAAGAAATCAAACATGCCATTCATCCATGATCCGGTTTCTTCTCCGAGTTTGTTCACTCCATTTCCCAACTGCTCTATGCTTCCATGAATCGATTCTGAACCATCTGACAAATTCATGCAATACAGAATGAAAAGAAAACCCAAGATATAAGTCCTTGCACGCAGAATGAAAGATGTCTGCAGTCTTGACACTGGTTCACATCTGCATGCTTTCTTTTCCACTCTTGAAGCCGTCAGAGCTTCTGCGCTTGACATGATTTCCACATTCTTTGCAGAAATTCACTTGTGCTCTGTATCTGCAGAAACAAAAGCTGCTTCTTTGCCATAGGTTAGTTAAAACTGTACTTTGATGGAAAATGCACAACTCTTGTTCAAACCTGAAATCCATCAGGAAAAGTTTCACATGCAACATCTGTGCTTGTTGATGAACACATCTCTCCTCTAGTTAAAGTCAAGGTGTGGCCAAAACCCTGACCTTATCAAAGTAATATCCTTTAATACATTTTTGGAACAAAGCTCTTAACAACAACAATTATGAAATGCTTAAGCAACTAAAGAACATAAAGAAGGATCCTGAAGTATATCATGATACAATTCACAGTACTTATTACTTAAAACTTATTATCTTAAACTTATCTTATTTTACCAACTTATCTTACTTATTACCTTTTTAACTTATTTATTATCTTAACTTTAACTTACTTAACTTAAAACTTAACTTATTCTCTTAAAACTTATTCTCTTAACTTATTTATCTTATCTATCTTATAACTTAATATACTTAACTTATTTAACTTATCTTAACATAAAATACATTTAAAACCTACATACAATAAAACTTTAAATTTATAAAATATAAATCTATCACTTAAACTTTATCAATCCTTATCTTAAATTCAACTTTACTTACTTAACAAATCTTGAACTTAAAACCACATAGAAATCACTTCTAATGTCAATACAATACTAAAACACAAATCAACTTGGATCCAAATACATCAATACTATAATCAAAAATCCTTTTCCATGTCATGACAATAAGTCTTTTGCTCCTGATCATGCAGCTGCTTTGCAAACATCCAATGATTTCCGGATCTCTGCTTCTGAATTCATAAAACCTGTAACTTTAATTGAATTATTATTTTGCCTGAATGCAGCCTCTCCTAACCCCGAGGGTTACTGCCATCCCTGGCATCCCTCCCTCTCCTGGATGAGGAGTGGGAACCTTAAAACTCTTGTTGCTGCACATAATCCCTGTGCAGCACTGCTTAAGAAAAACCCTTCCTCTCCTGGATGAGGAGTGGGAACCTTAAAACTCTTAAGAAAAGGGTAAACCCAGCATGTAGCCGAAGGATAAATGAAGAAAGGATGTGTGCAGTGAATTTAAGGGAAACCTGGCTACCTTTCGCTGAAAGGAAAAGTTGAGGGAACTGGACTGACAATATCGAAGTGCCGCTTGTGGGCGGGGTCAGGCTCTGCAGCACTTGCTCTGAGGGGCTGGCACCCCAGAGAAACTCTCCGCCCTGGCCACGCCTCTTCTGTTTGCTCTGCCTTTGCCTGTCCCGGTCCTGCCTGTGCCGGCACCGCCTGCCTCGGCTCTGCTTGTGCCGCCCCGGCGCTGCCCGCGTCTCGCTCTCTGTCGGGGTTTGTCCTGCCTGGAGCGATCGTGATCCTCGAGCTGCATCCTACTTGCTCCCTGCCTGCCGCAAGGCTTTCTGGGATTTGTAGTTTCCTGCTTTGCACTTGCGCCGTCCATCTTGGCTCTGTGTCTGCACATGCGCCAACCGCAAAGCTTTCTGGGGTTTGTAGTTTCCAACTCTGCCTGTTCCGGCTCCTCACTCGCGCTCCGCGACACAGGCCCTGCTCCGCCCGCGCCGCCCCCGCAGCCCGCGCTGTCCCGACACGGGGCACTCCCCGGCCGCCCCCATCGCGATCGCTTTCGCGCGCACACGCCGCAGTGTTATCTCTCACCACTGACGCGATCTGGGCTTGTTTTCCCTGTTTTCCTGGTGTCTCCTCCACTCCCCCTTCCCCCCTCTCTCTGTCTGTCCCTGCGCTGAAGGGGAAAGGGCAGTGGAAAACTTTCAGGCTGTGTCTGAACGCGCTGTGTCTGAGGGGGGCTGAAAAGACTCCTGGATGCACTTTGTCTCACTTCTCCCTCCCCCACTGCTGCGGCAAGTGTCCCGTACTCACGGAACATGCCTCGAAAACAAGCATGTTCTTATCTTGGGATGGATTAGAAGTTTTGACTTTCCCGAGACGAATTTCTGGGACTGAATTCCTGAGGACTGTGGCAAACACAAGGAAAGTTGGTGTCTCCCCTGTGCTAAACTCAAGGAGATCTGCTGACTCTCCTGTCTCGAGGGTTTTTTTACCTCCCTGCGGTAATCCTGAGGGTGCTGGTATCTCTCCTTTCCTATTAAAACCCAGAGGAGGCTGATGGCTCTCCCCTTCCCCACCTCCTGTAAGAGGTGTATGAGACCCGTCTGCTGATAACAGACGAAAGAACCTGCTTGGCTGCCGGCCAGCAAAAGAAACCGCTGCTTGCTGCTGGCAACAGACAAAGCCGGTGCTGGCTGGAGGCCAGCGGGTAAGGTGTTTCTTTCCTCCCTCCCCACTACACTACTGCTGCTGCACGGAGAAAGTTTTTCCCTTATTTTTCCCGGGAGAGGGTCTCCTCCCGTGTTCTAAATTTAACTGTTCTTACCAAAATCGAAGAATGCAGTGCAGGTGTTCTCAAATTCAGTTCGGAGGTTTCCTGATCACCGACCTGCAGATTTCAGGAGACGAGTCCTGGGCCCTTGGAACTCGTCCGTCCGAGGTGAATTTGCAATCAGCTGCCGTCTCTGGTTAGAGATTTCTTCCCCTGTCTTCTCAGCTTGTCTTCTTTCCTTAAGAGGTTTTGCTGTGTCCACTGGAAAGCACCGATTCTGCCCACACTGGTGTCCATTCGTGCCCGTTCATGCCCATCCATGTGCCCACTCGTGTGCCCACCCAGGGACGCCAATTCTCGGGGTTTCAATCCGGTTGTTTCCTCACCCGAGATTCCAAAGCTGGCTGGTGGTTCGTGTGGGCACGAAGGGAGTGATTTTCCCTCTTGACCTCTGAAGGATTTAGGGTCTGCTGTCTGACTCTGTGTCTCTGTGTTCTGTGCTGAGCTCGGTGCTCGGTGTTCAGAGCGAGAATGATGAGGAGTCTCAAGGTCTTGGTTTTCTGGTTTCTTGCGTTGTTTATTAGTTCTTATCTTACAATTCTCTGTGTCCGGCCATGGTGTTCACAGCAGCCTGGACACGAGGTGACTCCCCTTCCCCTGTGTCCGGCCATGATGTCCACTGCAGCTCGGACACAAGGCGACTCCCCTCCTGTGTCCGGCCATGGTGTTCACAGCAGCTCGGACACAAGGCGACTCCCCCGTGTGATGGGAGGTCGCTACCTCTTATACAGATAACTACGTACCCATTGTTTACAATTCTGTGCCAATGTCTATCACCTATACTAACACGGTCATTTCTACTTTGATCCAATCCACTGAAACTATTTTGTGCCCATGTCACTGCAGAAGATGGATGCCAAGGGAGAAGAAGAAGAAGAACCCAGGGCACCGCCCTAAAACCACCATCTTGTCCCTTTGCATCTACATTCTAAAAATCCAAAACTACAAAATCTTCTGCACAGTGATAACTACACTACTCTCAGTAACACCTTTGTGACTTGCAATTCTTCTCTGTGTTAGATGTTTTTCTCATGGACCAAGATCAAAGACTGTGTCTTCCTGGGCTCTGTGCCAGGCAAACCCCCCTGCACAGACCCCAGACCCTCTTTCTTGGGTCCCAGGCCTCTCTACCGAGGTCTGTGACTTCCCAGGGCGCCCAGAGGGATGCCCTGGACTCCAACACCTGTCCAGTGTGTTCAGCCCAAGGACAGACAGACTGCAGCACACAGATCTCCTTTGCTCTCTGTTAGTTTCAGCCAGCTAAAGCAAAGATTTTTTTTTCCTTTTTCTTCTGACTGTTTAAACCTGCTGCAGACTGAAAAACCCAGAGAAGCACCGAACAATAAACAAATCAATCCACAAAAATAAAAACAGCACAAATATACTCAAATTAACAGCACCAAAACCAATTATTCCTGACTCAATAAACCCATAATTCCTCAAAACCATCAAAACAAACTGACTACCTATAAATACACACAAAACCAAAAGATCCATTTGACTACAAACAATATCTCCTAAATTATGCAAAAATATGAAACATACACTGTAGTCAAGCAGGCTAAATAAACAAACCCCAATAATAAAACAAACAATTATCTAATTATAAATATTAAAAAACCTGTAAAAAATTAACTACATCACACTGTCTCAAACCCACTAAAACAAACACAACACACTCACCATGATAAAAGCCACCACTAAATAAATAAAAGCCTCCCCTACACCTCACACCACAGCCAACTACACCATTATAAACCTTAAAAAACAATTATTCGGAAAACACAATATACCCCAAAAATAATTCAACAACAAAACTCAGTTAAAAAATACTCTGACCATGTGAACTACGAATTCTAACATGAAATAAATACACCACATATCCCTCATCACACCACCTACAAACAGAATAAAGCCACACAATAAATCACTAAAAACCACCAAACAGAAAAACCAGCTCTACCCAACCTGAATCCCTCCACACAACACACAAAACCCCAATAACACATTTCAGAAGTCTCTCAAAAAGAGCTACTTAAATTAATTCTACCTCAAATACAAACAAACCCACATAAAGTTACCTTCACTCAAAAACCAAATTACTCACAATAAATAACACCAAAAAAGTCACACAAAACACTACACACCACCTAAGAACATCATATTGAAAAGAAGCCACAAAGAAGGGCCACTATTAATTAAAATTCCAGAAGAAAAGAAAATCTCTCCAGTTTAAACACAGACAGCAACAGAAGAAGAATTTCTTCAATCAACTTGAACTCCTTTTGTCTCCATAACTCCTTTTTCTTCTGGGAGCACCGGGGAGGGATTGGTGAGACGAAGCTGAAAAAGAAAAAAAAGTCCCCCCTATAAACCCACACTGGCTTACCTTCTGCTGCTGCTGGGTATAAAGGTTTGTCCCTCGTGGCCTCCAGAAGTGACGCTCCAAACCCACGTGCTCCTGCCTTCACTCCAAGAGCCACAGCCAGAACCCGAGCACTCACTGCTCTCAGCTGGATACCGAACTGAGCTGAGGCTCCCCCTCTTAAACCGCCCCCTCGTTATCCATTACAACTCCCACCTGTGCCTGGTGTGTCCCCTCGTTATCCATTACAGCTTCACCTGTGGGTGCCGGGGGATCGGGGCCGGGGGGGATCGGGGTCGGTGCTGAGCGCGGGGCGGAGCCGGGGGCGGTTCCCGGGACCCGCTGTCCAATCAGCGCTGCCGATGCCTCAGCGAGCCCGCCAATTGGGAGCCGGGCGGGGATTCAAATCGGTGCCGGAAAATGCCGATGCTCCATGAGCTCGGTGTGGAACTCTCCGGTGGGGTCCGGGGTCCTGGCACCTGGGACCCGCCCCGCGCCCGTGGAGCCCCGCCCCCGGCACTGCCCGGCCCCGCCCCTGGCTGCCTCTGGGCCCCGCCCCCGGCACTGCCCGGCTCCGCCCCCGGCTGCCTCTGGGCCCCGCCCCCGGCACTGCCCGGCCCCGCCCCTGGCCGCCTCTTGGCCCCGCCCCCGGCACTGCCCGGCCCCGCCCCCGGCTGCCTCTGGGCCCCGCCCCCGGCACTGCCCGGCCCCGCCCCTGGCCGACTCTTGGCCCCGCCCCCGGCACTGCCCGGCCCCGCCCCCGGCCGCCTCTTGGCCCCGCCCCACAGTGCCCCGGCTCCACCCCGAGTCCGCCCAGCGCCCCGCCTTCTTCAAGTCCCATTTAACCAGAATGAATTTTTGGGGTAGGAGCACCCAAAGCCAGCAGAACTGGCCTTAATCACTTTTTGGGGGATCTCTCTTTTCTTCCTCACCAAACTCCCACTGTCAAAACCCAGCCTGAGGCTCAGCTCCCCATCCCCTCAGTCTCTCCAAGGACCTCGGCTTGGATTTCCCAATCCAATAAGGCAGAAATTCTGCTGTCCTCATTGTATATCCTAATTGCAGTAATTGCTTAAGAAATAATTGAAAAACATGAAAGGAATGAAGACAAATTGAACAAGAGCTGCCAGCTCCAGGGGCCATCCCAAGGGTTGCTCAAAACCCTCAAACCAATAATTTGCTTTAATTAACCAACTCAAATGGAGTAATTAACACCACAATGATACAGCATGATCCTTTATAATTGAGTTATAGAAAAATATTGAAGTATTTAAAACCTTTCTAAACCCAGAAACTCTTTTAAGAGATATACAGGGCACAGCCGCAGACAGAGTCTGGTGACTCAGGGGAAAAACCCCAAAGTTTTCAGTCTTTAACATCTTCCACAATGTCACCGTTGACAGCAAACGTGGCTTCAGCCTCAGCAAGACAGACTCAGAGATTTTGCAGATCCTGGTCTCGCCTCAGCTTTTCAGCAGGTCCAGCCTGCAAGGAGAGAGAAGAAAATGAGTCAGAATGGACAGCCTACCTCCAGAAAATCAGCATCATCCACAAAGCATTAAATAGAGCTGTAAGAACTTCCCAAAGGTCCATTTCTCTGTGGACTGAGGGCTCCAGGTTGAAGCACAGGCTGCACCTGCCAAGGGCAGACTTTGGGAACCCCAGAAGTAAAAGCTGCTCGATATTTCAATACAAAGTGACAGCAACAACATTAAGTCCATTTGCACAAAAGGCAGAAGAGACGTGACTCAAAGTTAAGTCAAGATCTGGAGAAGTGAATCACAACTAACTAAAAACAACCTATCAAATTATTGAGACACAAACAGGAACCTAATGCTGTGCTGGATAAACACAAAATGCTGATTACCATGAAAACTGAAGGAAAAGTTGCTGAAGATCTTCCATGACACAAGATAGCAATGACATGAAGCAGTGCAGTACGTGTTACAATGCACTGAAATGCTCGGGGTGAAATCATCTGTTCCGCAGAAACTGTTGAAGCATATTAAGGTTTCACAGAGATGATTAAACAAAAATGATATAAGGTTAAATCTCACTCTTTGCAGCACCTCTTGCAAGAGAGCTCGACTTTCAAGAGTTAATGGTTCCTCATAAATAAGAGCTTGCTTTTCCAGGGTTCCTAGAATAGAGCCCAGATGCCACAGTTCAGATCCTGAAGCCAAAAATCCAAATACAGCACTCCTTCAGAACCCTGAGGGACAGCCATGGATTCTGGGGCTACAGGAAACAGTGAAAAATGGCACCAAGATCAGTGCAGTGCTGGCTGGGAGAAGCAGCATTACTCTGTCCGAGAAAATGCCATTCTGCAGCCGGTTTAGTGCTTTAGAGAATTTTACTGCCATGGGGAAAAAAAAAAAAAAAAAAAAAAAAAAAAAAAAAAAAGGTAATATAGCTGTGGAATTAAAAAAACCCCCAAACCACTGTCCAGAGTACGAGGGTGAACATCCCCAACAACACAGCAAAATAAATGAGAACTTCAGAAAATAACAGAGACATTAAATCCAGTTCAGATGAACAACCATCCTCCATTAGAACAATGCTCTCACCAAAGAACTCTGGCGTGGAGCCTTAATTCAGGATAAAGTTACTGAAGAATATCTGAAGACCACTTTTAAGTGCTGTACACCAAACTAAACCCAAGCCCGCTTCCTTTTTCTAGACAGATTCTCCGACAGCTGAGTGAGAGGCTCAAGCACACACTCAGTTGTCAGATTTGCCTTTGCCCTCCTCAGCAAGGACAGAGCAGACGTGGCCAGTGCAGGTCAGACCCACCCCAAGCCCTGCCTGAGCCCCTCTGGCCACCCTTCTCCCTGCTAAGGCTGACCCCAACAGGCTCCAGCCAGGCCCTTTAGGAGTTTGCTTTGTGCACTCTCCTGATCTAATGGGAGGGAACCCTCCTGTGCCCTGGGCCCGGTGAGATTTTCCTGGACAAAATGCAATTTCTGATACAAAAGGCAGACACGGTTGTTTTGTTTGGGTTTTTTTTTAGGATTTGCCCTACACAGGTGATGTTCCTCACAACTCAGCACTACGATGCCAACAGCAGCAATACAGAAAACCCCTCTGGGACAGAGCAGCAGAAAAACCCACCTCCAGACTCACCAGAGAGATGACAGGAGGGCCCTCCCTGCGATGCCTGCTGAGCCAAGTGGAGCTGGCAGGGTGACCCATGGACATTCTGTGTTCACCCTTCAACAGAGTCAATGCGGAAACAGAACAAATCTCTCTCGGTGTCGAGATGCCTTCAGGTGCACCTGGAGATGCTGCAGTGTCCTTCAGCAGCCAGAGCAGAACAGGGTTTCTACTGTGCTGTAAGTGAGAAATACAATTTAATCAGAAGAAAATAAAAGGAAGCATCTCTCCTTGTATTTTTATATTAAAAAAAAATCATGCACTAGAATTTTTTTAAGTGTTCATTCTTGCTTTTATGCAAGTGTAAGTTATGAGGACTCAACTTCCAGCCTGAAATTGCAACAGCCCCTCAGGCTGACTGAGCTCAGCCAGACCACCAGAATCACTGAATTGTGGAAGGGAAAGCTCATCCCATTCCAGCCCCAGCCAGGGCACGGACACCTTCCACCAGATCCAGGGGCAGCCACAGCTTCTCTGGGGAACCCGTGCCAGGGCCCCGCCGCCCTCACAGGGAACAATTCCTTCCTGATATTTAATCTAAACCGGCCTCTGAGGCATAAACTGAAAAATCACAACTAATCCTTTATAGTAAATTAAAGACCATATACATTATGTATATTAGTATAGAATAGTATATAGTATAGTATATAGTATAAAATATAGTATACAATATAGTATATTAGAATACATTCCAAGTAGTATTTTAAAATATATAAATTTATTATTATATACTACATATATATAATATGTATTATATATATATTATTATATATATTAATATATTTAGTAACACTGTGCTTATTACTTTTTTGCATATATTTAAACATTACAAATAAGAAACCTTCAAATAATCAGACAATGAACTAGAAGAACTAACCTAAACAACAGAATAACAACATTAAGAGCACAAATAAAGAAATGAACACAGACTCTAAAAAAATACCTTCTCTTAAAATTGTGCCAAAAAAGCCAAAGCACACATGAGAAAGATAAAGGTGAAAAAATGAATAAAAAAAGACCCCCCCCCCCACGGCCTGGAGACCACCACCACTAAAAACTGAGCTTGCCCAGAAAAGCATAAAGTAATTACTATTCCAAACGAAAATAACCAAGATCAAAAAATAAATATGTATGAAGAAAGTCTGTAAGACATTATGCATATGTAAAACCTCAGAAAATAAGAAAGGCGGCAAATCCGGCCCGGAACTGCCCTGGGCTCGTTCGGTTCGGCTGAGGGGGCGACGTTCAGGGAGACTCGGCTGGGTTCGCCTGTTCGGCGATTTCCGTCAGTAGTCGGCTACTCTCGGCTGTTCGGGGAAACTCGGCGATATCCGTCAGCCGTCGGCTCTTCTCGGCTGTTCGGCAACACTCGGTCATTTTCGTCACTCTCCGGCTCTTTACGGTGACGTCGCGCCTTACATCACTTTCGCCCCTCCCCGCCGCCATCTTTGGAAGGTCGAGCACTGCGAGCCGCGCCGCCACCTTGGTTGTGGCAAACTTAAGGACCTCATCGGTGTCTAACACAGGCGCCTGACTAAATTGCTTAAGCCGAACCCGGCTGCGGCGTGGCGGAACCCACAGCCCATGTCCCTACACCTGGAGACGCAACAGAAAATTGTCCCTGAGCGGCGCCGTGGTCGGGATTTTTATGCAGGCAGTCAAATAGATACACATGGGGGGGTCCTCATTTTTTCCCGCCCTTTTCGCCGCCATCTTTAGAAGGTCAAGCGCCGCGAGCCGCGCCGCCATCTTGGTTGTGGCATCCCCCCAAATGTCCCCCTCGGCTGCTCGCACAGGCGCCTGACCACATCGCCTGCCCGAACACTGCCGTGGCGCCGCTCAGCCACCATCCCTTGTCCGTGCACCTGCGTACGCCACGGAAAAATCGTTCCCGGGCGGCTCCGTGGTCCAGGTCGCGCGCAGGGAGCCGGCTGCCACGTGTCCGGGGTCTTTGCACTTTTTTCTCGCCTTTTTGGCCGTGATCTTTCGGCGCTCGGGCGGCAACACTGCCCGTGAGCTCAGAGCCTGGGGCTGCTACGGCGGAGAGCTGCAGTACCGCTTTTTATCCACGAGATGGCAGCATTGCCTTACAGTTCACAGCCCGGTGCCAGGCAGAGGGAGCTGCAGTACCGCTCTGTGTCCACACGGTGGCAGCACTGCCGCAGGGAAAGGAGGCAGAAAAGAACGTGGCCAAAATTCCCCTTCCAAACATCCCCGGAAATAAAGGCCCCAAAAGACCCCCAACCACAAATACTACGAAAATCCCACCATCAACCAAGCCAAAACCAAAAGAGCCTTCATTTTAGGCTATATTTAAATATTTCTTCTATTTCTTATTATGATATTTCTATTATATCATGTATTTATCTATGATAATTTATCGATTTATATTATCTGCCTATTTCTATTATTATAATTTACCTATTATATCATGTACATTATATCAGGTATATTTTACAGATTATAATACATGCAACACATAATAAGAATATAGTGTATCTACTGATATTATTTTTCATATTTTACAGTTCCCTTTTTGTTACTTACATATTTTTGTACTTGTATTTTTTTTTTATTTACTTCTTGATATTTTAAACAATATGAATTCATTAACCTAAGAATTCAGAACCACACTTAATTAAAATTGAATGACCCTGGTTTCCTAAAGGGTAACTATTTAATCTTTATTAAAATAATAATTAATAATAAAAATAATCTAAAAATAATTTAATAATTAAAATTATTTTCTTGTGCTCCATCCTTTTGGGGAGGGGGTTGTTTCTTCAGGGTTTGTTTTGGGGTTTCTTTTTTTTTGCTTAATTTTAGATTTCTTGGCTAATAAACAAGGAGGTGCAAAGAGTTACAAAATAAAATGTCTGAATTGTTTTATTGCCTCTGAAATACACCTCGACATCAAGTTCCTGCTGGCTATACTGTGCATGGGGAGAATGAGACCTGAAACGAAAAAAAGGCACCACAGTGTTCACAGCTTTCTCTGTTCAGGTTTTTTAATTCAGCAGAAAATACAGCGGTTTTTCCCTAACTGCACTCTCAATTATATCCAGACACCCAATGGACATGGAGGTCATTTTGCAACTTCTTTCTTGCCAACAGCCAAACTTCCACCTACTCAGGGTAAGAAAGAGAACGGAGGAAAAAAAACAAACAAACAAAAAAAAAAGAACAAAGAAAACATAAAAAATATGTGGAGGGAAAAATAGGATTAACAAGTTAAAGGTTTCTGTGTCCAAGTCCACCAGAAGGGTGGTCAGTGCTCAGAGAATGGGAGTCGCCTGGAAAACAGAGAATTCTTGGTCTTTTTTCATGTTATCCTTTATTCTTTTTATATTAAAGTGTGGCACAAATGAATTTAGTGTTCTTTGATGTCAGTCTTTTCCTGGTTTTTCTCTCCTTCAGGGTCAAACTTCCACGTACTCTGGGTAAGAAATAGTATTTAAAAAAGGAACAAAGAAAACATGAAAATATAAAAAATTAAAAAATTGAATAAAAATTAATAAAAAGTTTTTAAAAAATTAAAAATACAAAAAATAAAAACATGGAAATAAAAAATTAAAATAAAAAAAAAAATATAAAAGTAATATAAAATAAAAAACTAAAATAAAAATAATAAAGTAATATAAAATAAAAAGTAAAAAAAACCCTAAAAGTAATATAAAATAAAGTTAAAACTAAATATAAAATCTTTAAAAGAACACACAACAACAGCTGGACTGGGATGAGGCCTTCCAGTGGCTTCACTTCCTACTGGCTCCATCCTTTTTTGCCAACTACCTGCAAGAGGAAAAACAACAGGGATAAAGTTTTAAACAGGATCTCCTTGGTTGAGGCACTTCAAAATAAGATTTTTAACAAAAAAAAAGTTGGCCAAAAAAGAGAGTCTCAAAATCAGGATATAAGCCTCACAGATATTAAAAAAAAAAAATAAACAGCTGTCTCTGGTGTGTATAACCTGCCAGCCCCTCATGTTTTCAGTCCTTAAATTGATTTTTAGCAAGGAGAACTTGACAATTCCAGACACTTTGTGCCAATCCAGGAATACCCTCTACAGCCCAACTACACCCCACAGGACAAATTTCAACTCCCCAGGACTTGTCCCATTCCCCCCACACCCAGACTGAGCAACAAGGCAGAGCAGCTCCAGGCCAAACACACCAACACCCGTGACACAGGACAGGACAAAAGGGGGGACACAACAGGGACAGAAACATCTCAGCAAGAAGAATGACCCTGAGGACCGAGAGAACTCGCAATGAGATGACCGAGGTGAGACCCATGGGGAGCTGACCAGGCTCAGAGAACCCTGCAGGAAGAAGATGCCAACGGGATCACTGATCCCAAGAAACGCAGGGATGGATGCCTGAGAATCCCAAGGTCAGAATCCTCCACTCGGCTGTGCACTTTTAGAAGACCTAATCTGCCAGAATGGATCACAGCAGTGCACAGCTGTGGATACAGCTCAGAACAAGACTTGGAAAGGCACCAGCCTGGATGGTTGTGAAGAGAGATGGATTCTGATGTGTGTCTGAGCACCTGAGTCAAAGTCACCTGGCTGAGAAATGCAGAGATCAGAAATGCTAAGATTGATGCCAGGGTTTTTGAAGGGCCCCTTGAAGGGAAAAGGGAAAAGACATGAAAGAGACGAGTTGCCAAAAGACACAGAGTACACAACAGACAAGTGACATGACTTGCCCTGGGACTGCTCTGCCCTGCACACCTCAGCACTGGGATCAAAAATGAGACTTTTCCCTTTACACAGCCTAAGGGGTCACAGCTTGGACATCCCCATCTCCAAACCTGACCCAAAAATCCCTCCCGGTGACTCCCAACCCACACCCCACTTTCATCCCCTCTGTGGCTCCCAGCCCTCCACTTATCTCTGGGACATCTGGAGAAGCAAATCCATGTCAGGTACAAAAAAAGGCCGCCTCTCCCTCGGGGAAATTCCTGCTGTCACTGGGCTAGTGTCTCTCAGTCAGCTACAATAAAGGAAAGCAAACGTGACCGTGTGATCTCAGCAGCACATGGGCCAAAAACCAGCAATTCTGCTACTCACCACCTCCTGAGCACACCCAGGTCCTTGGGCCCTGTGCTCCAGCTGTGCTCAGACACCAACACTGCGGGGTGTGCCTGGGTTAAGAGCAGACAAGGTGATGTGGCACTGCTGAAACTTGAGCAGACCCTCGCTCCTCCTCCCTGACACACCTCAACTCCTCGGCTGTTACCAAAGCCCACCTGGATGGCCCCTTCAAATGGAGAAGGTCAAGGCTTCACCACACAGTCCTGTAATGCTCCCACTGTCTGGCTGGTGAGGGGAGCTCGGCATCGTGTGAGTGGAACACCTAAAACACACAGCACTGGATGCTCAGAGTTCCACCAGCAAGTGAGGCTGGAGCAATAGTAACTGCTTCTGTCCACCCATCACTGCTCACCTCGTCCACTTCACCTTGACTGCAGAGACCCAGCTTTGCCTCCTAAAAATACAGACAAAGAGCAGTGCTGTGACATGGCCACCATTTACACTCCCCTGCAAACACAAACAGTGACTGACCTTCTCAGGGGAGCCCCCTCACCCGGGATGGGGCACTCTGCCATGGATTTAATCCATCTGCACCTGAAACAAAGTCAGGACAAAAATCAAAGTGCTGCAGGAGAACTTGACAATTCCAGACAATTTGTGTCAATCCAGGAATACCCTCTACAGCCCAACTACACCCCACAGGACAAATTTCAACTCCCCAGGACTTGTCCCATTCCCCCCACACCCAGACTGATCAACAAGGCAGAGCAGCTCCAGGCCAAACACACCAACACCCGTGACACAGGACAGGACAAAAGGGGGGACACAACAGGGACAGAAACATCTCAGCAAGAAGAATGACCCTGAGGATCGAGAGAACTCGCAATGAGATGACCGAGGTAAGACCCATGGGGAGCTGACCAGGCTCAGAGAACCCTGCAGGAAGAAGATGCCAACGGGATCACTGATCCCAAGAAACGCAGGGATGGATGCCCGAGAATCCTACGGTCAGAATCCTCCACTCGGCTGTGCACTTTTAGAAGACCTAATCTGCCTGAATGGATCACAGCAGTGCACAGCTGTGGATACAGCTCAGAACAAGACCTGGAAAGGCACCAGCCTGGATGGTTGTGAAGAGAGATGGATTCTGATGTGTGTCTGAACACCTGAGTCAAAGTTCAATGATATCAGTGCCTGTCCAAGGAACAGGGAGATGTTAAGAACGATGCCTGGGGTCTCCAAAAGACCCCTTGAAGGGTTAAGGCAAAAGACACACAAAACAAAACACACAACAGACACTGAGGGCACAACAGACAAGTGACACAACGTGCCTTGGGACTGCTCTGCCCTGCACACCTCAGCACTGTGAGACCTTCCCTTCATGTGCCCTAAAGGGGTCACAGCTTGGACATCCCCATCTCCAAACCTGACCCAAAAATCCCTCCCGGTGACTCCCAACCCACACCCCACTTTCATCCCCTCTGTGGCTTTTAGCCCTTCACTTATCTCTGGGATGTCCAGGGATGAGAATCCACATCAGATGCCAAGGAAGGCTGTCTCTGCCTCAGGGAAATTCCTGCTGTCTCAGTCAGGTGCCATAAAGAAAACCAAACATCCACGGATGATCTCAGCAGGGCTGTTGGGTGAGAGGATCTCAGTGTGAGACAAGTGACCACCTGAAACACACAAACAATAAGGGATGCTCAGAGTTGCACCAGAAACACCACTGCCCTGACCACACAAATATATCAATTGTAGGAAACACAAACAAAAGTCCAGCAAAAAAAACCCCAACTCTTATTACTGATAGTCAAACTACCTAATACAATACAATAATACAATACAATACAATAATACAATATAATACAATAATACAATATAATGATGTATACTATAATATATATAATAACATATAATATATATTATATTATATAATATATAATATAAAAACGTATAGCATAATATAATATGTAATAAAAATAACCCCATGTCCATTCCCCTCAAAAAACCTCCAAGATGCATATCTTATATATCTGGGCATACCCCCAATTTAAAGACCTGCCTCTAATCAAATAAGCCTAAACCCCACATCTTTTAAACTATATAAATTCATTAACCTAATGCATCAAAACCACAGAATTTTAAATCCTTAGTCAACACCATACACACCAATCCCATCACTATATACAAAAACAAATCCTCTTTTCTATTAATAAAATAACAAAAAAGTCTCAACTTTTAACTACAAAAAAACCATAAAAACACCGAATTAAAAATAAAATAATCTCATTATAACTAAGCAAAAACTTCAAACAAACTTCCTCCAAAACAAATGTTTTAAGCGTCAAAAAACCTCAAACATTTAAAATAACTCCTTCAGAAATGCCTTCTGTACATTCCAGACTGATTTTGGGAGCAAAGCAAGGAAAGAAAAGCACACAGCCTGTTTTAAGAAAACAGCGTTCACTCCTGTGCATTCCCTGTCCAGTGTATTCAGCCCAAGCACAGACAGACTGCAGCACACAGATCTCCTTTGCTCTTAGTTAGTTTTAGCCAGCTAAAGCAAAGACTTTTTTTTTCCCTTTTTCTTCAGACTGTTTAAACCTGCTGCAGACTGAAAAACCCAGAGAAGCACAAGAATAAACAAATCAATCCACAAAAATAAAACCAGCACAAATATACTCAAATTAGCAGCACCAAAAACAATTACTCCTAACTCAATAAACCCATAATTCCTCAAAACCATCAAAACAAACAGACACCTATAAATACACACAAAACCAAAAGATCCATTTGACTACAAACAATATCTCCTAAATTATCCAAAACTATAAAACATATACCATAGTCAAGCAGGCTAAATAAACAAACCCCTACAAAACAACAAACAATAATCTAATTATTAATATTAAGAAACCCTAAAAAATTAACTACCTCACACTGTCCCAAACCCACTAAAACAAACACTAGATGCTCCCTATGATAAAAGCCACCACTAAATAAATAAAAACCTCCCCTATACCTCACACCACAGCCAATTACACCACTGTAAACCTTAGAAAACAAATCCTGGAAAAACACAATATCCCCCAAAAATAATTCAACAATGAAACTGAGTTCAAAAATACTCTGACCACGGGAACTATGAAACCAAACATGAAATAAATACACCACATATCTCTCATCATACACCACCTACAAACAGAATAAAGCCACACAATAAATCACTAAAAACCACCAAACAGAAAAAACCAGCCCTACCCAACCTGAATTCCTCCACACAACACACAAAACCCCAATAACACATTTCAGAAGTCCCTCAAAAAGAGCTACTTAAATTAATTCTACCTCAAATACAAACAAACCCAACCATAAAGTTACCTTATCTCAAAAACCAAATTATATATTACAAATAATACCAAAAAAGGCACACAAAACACTACACACCATCTAAGAACATAACATTGAATAAAAACTACATGAAAGTACCACTATTCATTAAAATTCCAGCTGAAAAGAAAACCCCTTCACTTTAAACACAGACAACAACAGAAAAGGGATTTCTTCAATCAATTTGAACTCCTTTTTCTTCTGGGAACACCGGGGAGGGTTTATTAAGATGAAGCCGAAAAGGAAAAAAAAGTCCCCTCTATAATCCCACACTGGTTTACCTTGTGCTGCTGCTCAGTATAAAGGTTTGATCCCCATCGCCTCCCAAGTAACGCTCCAAACCCACGTGCTCCCCATGAACCACAGCCAGGACCTCAGCGTGAGCTCCTCACAGCTCCATGCTAAACTGATCTGAGGTTCCCCTCTTAAACTGGAACCGTCCCCTCATTATCCAACATAGCTCCCACCTGTGCCTGCTCCGTCCCCCCTCACTGTTCACAGCTCACACCCGGGGCTGCTCTCTCCCCTCCCCATCCTGTGCCATCTCTCACCTGCAGCTGCTGCCCGTCCGAGGGTGAGGCAGAGGGGACTTGCTGTTCATTCCCGAGACGGTTCATTGTCTGCACCTGACACGATGGGGCACCAGGCTTCCCTTGCTGTGGATAAGGACCCCTCTTCTCCTGCAGGTGCCCGAGGCTGCAACGGGGATTCCACCTCCGAAAGTCCGTATGCCTGAGGTTCATAATTCCCAAGGAAATTCCCCAGAAATCGTTACCCTTCATTTACAAATATTCCTTTGGAATCACTCCTGACCTGTCCTTCTGTGGAAGCGTTTCAAACATACATTGGAGAGTTCAGGAGCCGAGTTGGCTTGTTTATGACTTGGCTGACAAGCCCAGACAAAACTCAAACACCGAGACCGCCGGCCCGGCCCCGCCCCCGGCTCCGCCCAGCGAGGTAGGGGCGGGACCATCGCCCGCGGCCCCGCCCTTCTCCCTGGGCCGGCCCCGCCCCTCACAGCTCAGCCGAGCCGGGTCCGAGGGGAGAGGAAAGATTCTGGTATAATTTCAAAACGCATTGGGAAAAATAAATCTATGGAACAGCTCATTTCCTCTCCCAGATTGGCTTCTGTGTGATCGTCTGTGACTCCAACTGCTCTGATGGCATTTTCAGCCTGTGGAGCTGCAATGACCTGCCAGAGTCTAAGCACGACAGAAAATAATGGGAGAACTCCCTGGATCAGGCAGCGGAGCCCCTCAGTGGTGTCCCCAAGGCCCAGCAGTGCCCAGCACTTCTGGCTGGAATTTGAGGGGTCCCAGCACAGCCCCTCTGGAGTGTTCCTCCTCTGGAGTTGACACTTCCCAGCAGCCCTGACCAGGGTTTGGGGGTCCCAGCACAGGACCCCCGGCACATCCCCCTGCTTCTCCAAGTCCCGTTTAACCAGAATGATTTTCTGGGGATAGCAGCACCCAAAGCCAGCAGAACTGGCCTTAATCACTTTTGGGGGATCTCTCTTTTCTTCCTCACCAAACTCCCACTGTCAAAACCCAGCCTGAGGCTCAGCTCCCCATCCCCTCAGTCTCTCCAAGGACCTCGGCTTGGATTTCCCAATCCAACAAGGCAAAAATTATATCCTAATTGCAGTAATTGCTTAAGAAATATTTGAAAAACATGAAAGGAATGAAGACAAATTGAACAAGAGCTGCCAGCTCCAGGGGCCATCCAACGGTTGCTAAAACCCCTTACCAATAATTTTAATTAACCAACTCAGAGCAATTAACACCACACTGAGAGAGTATGATTCTTTTCAATTGAGTTATAGATTAATATTGCAGAATGTAAAAAACCTTTCTAAACCCAGAAACTCTTTTAAGAGATATACAGGGCACAGCCGCAGACAGAGTCTGGTGACTCAGGGGAAAAACCCCAAAGTTTTCAGTCTTTAGCATCTTCCACAATGTCACCGTTGACAGCAAACATGGCTTCAGCCTCAGCAAGACAGACTCAGAGATTTTGAAGATCCTGGTCTCGCCTCAGCCTTTCAGCAGGTCCAGCCTGCAAGGAGAGAGAAGAAAATGGGTCAGAATGGACAGCCTACCTCCAGAAAATCAGCATCATCCACAAAGCATTAAATAGAGCTGTAAGAACTTCCCAAAGGTCCATTTCCCTGCGGACTGAGGGCTCCAGGTTGAAGCACAGGCTGGACCTGCCAAGAGCAGACTATGGAAACCAAAGAAGTAAAAGCTGCTCGATATTTCAATACAAAGTGACAGCAACAACATTAAGTCCATTTGCACAAAAGGCAGAAGAGACGTGACTCAAAGTTAAGTCAAGATCTGGAGAAGTGAATCAGAACTAACCAAAAACAACCTGTCAAATTATTGAGACACAAATAGGAACCTGATGCTGTGCTGGATAAACACAAAATGCTGATTACCATGAAAACTGAAGGAAAACTTGCTGAAGATCTTCCATGACACAAGATAGCAATGACATGAAGCAGTGCAGTACGTGTTACAATGCACTGAAATGCTCGGGGTGAAATCATCTGTTCCGCAGAAACTGCTGAAGCACATTAAGGTTTCACAGAGATGATTAAACAAAAATGATATAAGGTTAAATCTCACCCTTTGCAGCACCTCTTGCAAGACAGCTCGACTTTCAAGAGTTAATGGTTCCTCATAAATAAGAGCTTGCTTTTCCAGGGTTCCTAGAATAGAGCCCAGATGCCACCGTTGAGATCCTGAAGCCAAAAATCCAAATACAGTGCTCCTTCAGAACCCTGAGGGACAGCCACGGATTCTGGGGCTACAGGAAACAGTGAAAAATGGCACCAAGATCAGTGCAGTGCTGGCTGGGAGAAGCAGCATTACTCTCTGAGAAAATGCCATTCTGCAGCCGGTTTAGTGCTTTAGAGAATTTTACTGCCATGGGGGAGGGAAAAAAAAAAAAAAGGTATTATAGCTGGGGAATGAAGGGAAAAAATCCCCAAACCACTGTCCAGAGTCTGAGGCTGAACATCCACAATAAGACATCAAAATAAATAGAGACTTCAGAAAAAAAAATAGAGACATTAAAACCAGCCCCAATGAAAAGCCGTCTATTAGAACAATGCTTGCACCAAAGAACTCTGGCGTGGAGCCTTAATTCAGGATAAAGTTACTGAAGAATATCTGAAGACCACTTTTAAGTGCTGTACACCAAACTAAACCCAAGCCCGCTTCCATTTTCTAGACAGATCCTCAGACTGCTGAGTGAGAGTCTCAAGCACACACTCAGTCGTCAGATTTGCCTTTGCCCTCCTCAGCAAGGACAGAGCAGACGTGGCCAGTGCAGGTCAGACCCACCCCAAGCCCTGCCTGAGCCCCTCTGGCCACCCTTCCTGCTGCTAATACTGGCCCCAACAGGCTCCAGCCAGGCCCTTTATGAGTTTGCTTTGTGTATTCTCCTGATCAGATGGGAAGGAACCCTCCTGTGCCCTGAGCCCGGTGAGATTTTCCTGGACAAAATGCAATTTCTCATACAAAAGGCAGTTTTGTTTGGGTTTTTTGTAGGATTTGCCCTACACAGGTGATGTTCCTCACAACTCAGCACTACGATGCCAACAGCAGCAATATAGAAAACCCCTCTGGGACAGAGCAGCAGAAAAACCCACCTCCAGACTCACCAGAGAGATGACAGGAGGGCCCTCCGTGCGATGCCTGCTGAGCCAAGTGGAGCTGGCAGGGTGACCCATGGACATTCTGCGTTCACCTTTCAACAGAGTCAATGCGGAAACAGAACAAATCTCTCTCGGCGTCGAGATGCCTTCAGGTGCACCTGGAGATGCTGCAGTGTCCTTCAGCAGCCAGAGCAGAACAGGGTTTCTACTGTGCTGTAAGTGAGAAATACAATTGAATCAGAAGAAAATAAAAGGAAGCATCTCTCCTTGTATTTTTATATTTAAAAAAATCATGCACTAGAATTTTTTTAAGTGTTCATTCTTGCTTTTATGCAAGTGTAAGTTATGAGGACTCAACTTCCAGCCTGAAATTGCAACAGCCCCTCAGGCTGACTGAGCTCAGCCAGACCACCAGAATCACTGAATTGTGGAAGGGAAAGCTCATCCCATTCCAGCCCCAGCCAGGGCACGGACACCTTCCACCAGATCCAGGGGCAGCCACAGCTTCTCTGGGGAACCCGTGCCAGGGCCCCGCCGCCCTCACAGGGAACAATTCCTTCCTGATATTTAATCTAAACCGGCCTCCCTTCATCCTGATGAAGCCCTTCCGCTTGTCCATCACTGCGTGTCCTTGTGAGAAATCCCTCTCCATTAGGGCATAAGCGGCTGGCACAGACCCCCCCCAAATCAATGTTCTGGGGGCTCCCGGGGCCACACGAGCACTCCGGGCGTTTTACCGGCTTCTCCTGCCGCCTTCCCCGGGAACCCCCGGCACGGCTCCAGCGCCGACAGCGAGTGCTCCAGCTCCGGGCACAGCGCCAGCGTGTCCCGCCCGCCCGCCCGCCGGGGGATCGGCAGCGGCCCCGACACCGCCTTGAATGGCCCGCCGAGGAAGCGGCAGTGACGGCGGACACCAACCCGGGGCCGCCCGGGAACTGCCCCCGGCTCGGGCGGGCGCGGCTCGTTCGGAGAAACTCGGCTGGGCTCGGCTGTTCGGGGAAACCCGGCTGGGCTCGGCTGTTCGGAGAAACTCGGTCATTTCCGTCAGCAGTCGGCTCTTCGGCTGTTCGGCAACTCTCGGTCATTTTCGTCACACCTCGCCTTTTTTGGTGGCAGAGAGCATTACGTCACTTTCGCCCCTCCCCGCCGCCATCTTTAGAAGGTCTAGAGCAGCGAACCGAGCCGCCATGTTGGTTGTGGCGCCCCTTAAGGCCCTCCCATAGGTGTCTAACACAGGCGCCTGACTAAAATGAGTAACCCGAACCCGCCTGCGGCGCGGCTGAACCCACAGCCCGTGTCCCTACACCTGGCGACGCCACAGAAAATTGTTCCCGGGCGGCGCCGTGGTCGGGATTTTTGTGCAGGCAGTCTGATAAACACACATGGGGGGTCCTCATTTTTTCCCGCCCTTTTCGCCGCCATCTTTAGAAGGTCAGGCGCCCCGAGTCGCGCCGCCATCTTGGTTGTGGCACCCTTCCCAAATGTCCCCCTCGGCTGCTCGCACAAGCGCCTGACAACATCGCCTGCCCAAACACTGCCGTGGCGCCGCTCAGCCCCCATCCCGTGTCCGTCACCTGCGTGGGCCGCTAAAACAGCTCCCGGGCCGCTCCCTGGTCCAGGTCGCGCGCAGGCAGCCGGCTGCCACGTGCCCTGGGTCCCCTCTTTTTTTTTCTCGCCTTTTTGGCCGTGATTTTTCGGTCCTCGGGCGGCAAAACTGCCCGTGAGCTCAGAGACCGGGGCTGCTGCTCACCTCGGGTACCGGCACGGGAGAGAATTGCAGTACCGCTGTATGTCCACAGGATGGCAGCACTGCAGCACAGCTCTCGGGACCGGCACGGGGGACAGTTGCAGTACCGATCTTTATCCACAGGATGGCAGCATTGCCTTACAAATCGCCTGCCATCAACCATACCTAATCCAAAAAAGCCTTCAGTTTAGGCTGCATTTCAAAATAACTTCTATTTCTTCCTTTGATATATCTAATAACCATTACAAATTTATCTATTATATCATGTACATTATATTAAGTATATTTTACATATTATAATAAATAGAACAAGTAATAATATAGTGTATCAATACTGTATCTATTCCTATTATCTTTCATATTTTATAGTTCTCATTCTGTTACTTATATTTTTATTTTTTTGTATTATTTTCAATTCGTATTTACTTCTTTCCAATTTTACCGATATTTTAAAGTATATGAATTCATTGACCTAACACATCAGAACCACAGTTAATTAGAATTGAATGAGCCTGGTTTTCTAAGAGATAAATATTTAATCGTTATTAAAATAATATGGGCATATTTTCTCTTTCTGTGTGCTTTTGGGGAGAGGGGGTTTGTTTTGGATTTCTTGGCTAATAAACAAGGAGGTTCAAAGAGCTACAAAATAAAATGTCCATATTATTTTATCTCTGCCTCTGAAATACACTTCGACATCAAGCTCCTGCTGGTAACACTGTACATGGGTAGAATGAGACCTGAAAGGAAAAAACAGGCACCACGGTGATCACAGCTTTCTCGGTTCAGGTTTATTAATTTAGTAGAAAATACAGAGAATTTTTAGTAACTGCACTCTCAATTATATCCAGACGTCCAGCAGACAGGGAGGTCATTTCTCAACTTCTTCCTTGCTGAGAGCCAACCTCCCACATACTCGGGGGAAACAAAAGGGTGGATTTTATCCCCCTGCATCTGAAAGAAAGTCAGGACAAAATTCAAAGTGCTGCAGGAGAACTTGACAGCTCCAGACACTTTGTGTCCATCTAGGGATACCCTCTACAGGCCAACTACACCCTACATGACAAATTTCAACTCCCCAGGACTTGTCCCATTCCCCCTACACCCAGACTAAGCAACAAGGCAGAGCAGCTCCAGCCAAACACACCAACACCCGTGACACAGGACAGGACAAAAGGGGGAACACAACAGGGACAGAAACATCTCAGCAAGAAGAATGACCCTGAGGACCGAGATGAGGTCCTCAACTCGCAATGAGATGACCGAGGTAAGACCCATGGGGAGCTGACCAGGCTCAGAGAACCCTGCAGGAAGAAGATGCCAACGGGATCACTGATCCCAAGAAAAGCAGAGATGGATGCCCGAGAATCCTATGGTCAGAATCCTGTACCTGTCTCTGCATTCTGACAAGACCTAATCCACCTGAATGGATCACAGCAGTGCACAGCTGTGGATACAGCTCAGAACAAGACCTGGAAAGGCATCAGCCTGGACACTTGTGAAGAGAGATGGATTCTGAGGAGCCTCTGAGCTCCCGAGTCAAAGGTTTGATGCCTGGCCTGGTATCAGCACCAGGAATAGGGAGATGTTAAGAACGATGCCTGGGGTCTCCAAAAGACCCCTTGAAGGGTTAAGGCAAAAGACACACAAAACTAAACACACAAAAGATACAGAGTACACAACAGACAAGTGACACAACGTGCCCTGGGACTGCTCTGCCCTGCACACCTCAGCACTGTGAGACCTTCCCTCTATGTGCCCTAAAGGGGTCACATCTTGGACATCCCCATCTCCAAACCTGATTTAAAAACCCCTCCTGATGACCCCTGACCCCACACCCCACTTTCATCCCCTCTGTGGCTCCCAGCCCTCCACTTATCTCTGGGACATCTGGGGATGCCAATCCATGTCAAAAGCCAAAGAAGGTGCCTCTCCCTCGGGGAAATTCCTGCTGCCACTGGGCTGGTGTCTCTCAGTCAGCTACAATAAAGAAAAGCAAATGTGACCGTGTGATCTCAGCAGCACATGGGCCAAAAACCAGCAATTCTGCTACTCAACACCTCCTGAGCACACCCAGGTCCTCGGGCCCTGTGCTCCAGCTCTGCTCAGACACCAACACTGCGGGGTGTGCCTGGGTTAAGAGCAGACAAGGTGATGTGGCACTGCTGAAACTTGAGCAGAGCCTCCCTCCTCCTCCCTGACACACCTCAACTCCTCGGCTGTTACCAAAGCCCACCTGGATGGCCCCTTCAAATGGAGAAGGTCAAGGCTTCACCACACAGTCCTGTAATGCTCCCACTGTCTGGCTGGTGAGGGGAGCTCGGCATCGTGTGAGTGGAACACCTAAAACACACAGCACTGGATGCTCAGAGTTCCACCAGCAAACGAGGCTGGAGCAATAGTAACTGCTTCTGTCCACTCATCACTGCTCACCTCGTCCACTTCACCTTGACTGCTGATATCCAGCTTTGCCTCCTAAAAATAAAGACAAAGAGCAGTGCTGTGACATGGCCACCATTTACACTCCCCTGCAAACACAAACACTGACTGACCTTCTCAGGGGAGCCCCCTCACCCAGGATGGGGCACTCTGCCATGGATTTAATCCATCTGCACCTGAAACAAAGTCAGGACAAGAGTCAAAGTGCTGCAGGAGAACTCGACAGCTGCAGACACTTTGTGTCAATCCAGGGATACTCTCTACAGTCCAACTACACCCTACATGACAAATTTCAACACCCAAGACTTGTCCCATTCCCCCTACACCCAGACTGAGCAACAAGGCAGAGCAGCTCCAAGCCAAACACACCAACACCCGTGACACAGGACAGGACAAAAGGGGGGACACAACAGGGACAGAAATATCTCAGCAAGAAGAATGACCCTGAGGACCGAGAGAACTCGCAATGAGATGACCGAGGTGAGACCCATGGGGAGCTGACCAGGCTCAGAGAACCCTGCAGGAAGAAGATGCCAACGGGATCACTGATCCCAAGAAAAGCAGAGATGGATGCCTGAGAATCCCAAGGTCAGAATCCTGTACCTGTCTCTGCATTCTGACAAGACCTAATCCACCTGAATGGATCACAGCAGTGCACAGCTGTGGATACAGCTCAGAACAAGACCTGGAAAGGCATCAGCCTGGATGGTTGTGAAGAGAGATGGATCCTGATGTGTGTCTGAGCACCTGAGTCAAAGTTCAATGGTATCAGTGCCTGGCCAAGGAACAGGGAGATGTTAAGAACGATGCCTGGGGTCTCCAAAAAACCCCTTGAGGGGTTGAGGAAAAAGACACACCACACAGGACACACAAAAGACACAGAGTGCACAACAGACAAGTGACACAACGTGCCCTGGGACTGCTCTGCCCTGTTCACCTCAGCTCTGTGAGACCTTCCCTTTACGTGCCCTAAAGGGGGTCACATCTTGGACATCCCCATCTCCAAACCTGACCCAAAAATCCCTCCCGGTGACTCCCAACCCACACCCCACTTTCACCCCCTCTGTGGCTTTGAGTCCTTCACTTATCTCTGGGATGTCCAGGGATGAGAATCCACATCAGGTGCCAAGGAAGGCTGTCTCTGCCTCAGGGAAATTCCTGCTGCCACTGGGCTGTTGTCTCTCAGTCAGGTGCCATAAAGAAAACCAAACATCCAGGGATGATCTCAGCAGGGCTGTTGGCTGGTCAGTGAGGAGATCTCAGTGTGAGACAACTGGACCACCTGAAACACACAAACAATAATGGAGGCTTAGAGTTGCACCAGAAACACCATGACCCTGACCACACAAATATATCAATTTTAATAAATGCAAACAAAAGTCCAGCAAAAAAAGCGCCAACTCTTATTACTCGTAGTCCATTTTCCAAATATAATAAAAATAACCCCATGTCCATTCCCCTCAAAAAACCTCCAAAATACACACCCAGAACCCCCCCAATTTAAAGACCTGCCTCTAACCAAGTAAGAACCATAAACCCCACGTCTTTTAAACTATAAATTCATTAAGCTAACACATCAAAACTACAGACTTTTAAATTCTTAGTCCACACTAATACACCAATCCCATCACTATATACAAAATCAAAACCTATTTTCTATTTCTACTAACAAAACAAGAAAGTCACAACTTTTAACTGCAATAAAACCTAAAAACACCTAATTAGAAGTAAAATTATCCCATTATAACTAACTCAAAACCCCAAACACTCCAAAACAAGTACTTGAAGTGCCAAAAACCATCAAATAGTTAAAATAACTCCTTCAAAAATGCCTTCTGTACCTTTCAGACTGATTTGGAGAGCAAAGCAAGGAAAGAAAAAGCACACAGCTTGTTTTAAGAGAACAGTGGTCACCCCTCTGCATTCCCTCTCCAGTGTATTCAGCTGAGACACAGACAGACTGCAGCACACAGATCTGATGGCTCTTTGTTAGTTGTTAGTTTTAGGGCAGGGAAGATCCCTGCACTGATTTTTTCCCCCCTTTTCTTAGGGCTCATTAAACCTGCTGCAGACTGAAAAACCCAGAGAAGCACCGAGAGCTGCACCTGCAGCCACAGGGCCTGGACCTCAGCATTTTATCAATGCTGAAAGAGCTGACAAGAGACCAAAGGAGCTACAACCCACAGCAAGGACTTTCTGAATTTACCATCTCGCCACAGAATAACAGAAAGTTTTATTACTTTATGTCATTCACTCTTTATCCTTGTGAGCACTTTGTTAAATAAATAGTTTTTCCCATTTTTCTCCAAAGAAGTTCTTTCCCAAACCAATTTAAAAGAGAGACCATTTTAGTTTACTCTCTAAAAAAAACCCACTCAAAAGATTCCTCTCAGGTTTACCCTAAACCACAACAACAAACAATTCAATCCATAGAAATAAAAGTAGCACAAATATACTTAAATTAACAGCACCAAAAACAATTATTCCTAACTCAATGAACTCTTAATTCCTCAAAACCATCAAAACAAACAAACAAACCACCTATAAATACACACAAAACCAAAAGATCCATTAGACTACAAACAATATCTCCTAAATTATCCAAAACTATAAAATGTATACTGTAGTCAAGCATGCTAAATAAACAAACCCCTATAACACAATAAAAAATCATTTAATTGTAAATATTAAGAAACCCTAAAAAATGAACTACATCACACCATCTCAAACCCACTAAAACAAACACTAGATGCTCCCTATGATAAAAGCCACCACTAAATAAATAAAAGCCTCCCCTACACCTCACACCACAGCAAATTACACCACTGTAAACCTTAGACAATAAACCCTGGAAAAACACAATATCCCCCAAAAATAATTCAACAACAAAACTCAGTTCAAAAATACTCTGACCAACGTGAATTATGAAACCAAACATGAATTAAATACACCACATATCCCCCATCACACCACCTACAAACAGAATAAAACTACACAATAAATCACTAAAAACCACCAAACCCAAAAAACCAGCTCTACCCAACCTGGATCCCTCCATACAACACACAAAACCCCAACAACACATTTCAGAAGTCTCTCAAAAAAGCTACTTAAATTAGTTCTACCTCAAATACAAACAAACCCATCCATAAAGTTACCTTTGCTCAAAAACCAAATTATATATAACAAATAACACCAAAAAAAGTCACACAAAACACTACGCACCACCTAAGAAAATCATATTGAATAAAGGCCACATAGAAGTGCCACTATTCATTTAAATTCCAGGTGAAAAGAAAATCCCTCCACTTTAAACACAGACAGCAACAGAAAAAAGGAGTTTCTTCAATCAATTTGAATTCCTTTTGTCTCCATAACTCCTTTTTCGTCTGGGAGCACCGGGGAGGGTTTATTAAGATGAAGCCGAAAAGGAAAAAAAAGTCCCCTCTATAATCCCACACTGGTTCACCTTGTGCTGTTGCTCAGTGTAAAGGTTTGATCCCCATCGCCTCCCAAGTAACGCTCCAAACCCACGTGCTCCCCATGACCCACAGCCAGGACCTCAGCGTGAGCTCCTCACTCCCCACGGCTGGATACCAAAATGAGCTGGGGCTGCCCTCTTAACCTGGAACCGCCCCATCATTATCCATCATAGCTCCACCTGGGGCTGCTCTCTCCCCTCCCCATCCTGTGGCATCTCTCACCTGCAGCTGCTGCCCGTCCGAGGGTGAGGCAGAGGGGACTTGCTGTTCATTCCCGGGACAGTTCATTGTCTGCACCTGACACGATGGGGCACCGGGCTTCCCTTGCTGTGGATAAGGACCCCTCTTCTCCTGCAGGTGCCCGAGGCTGGAACTGGGATTCCACCCCCGAAAGTCCATATGCCTGAGGTTCATAATTCCTAAGGAAATTCCCCAGAAATCGTTACCCTTCATTTACAAATATTCCTTTGGAATCACTCCTGACTTGTCCTTCTGTGGAAGCGTTTCAAACGTTCATTGGAGAGCTCAGGAGCCGAGTTGGCTCGTTTATGACTTGGCTGACAAGCCCAGACAAAACCCAAACACCGAGAACTCCGGCCCTGCCCGGCCCTGCCCCGTGAGCTCCCCGGCTCCGCCCCCGGCTCCGCCCCCGGCTCCGCCCCCGGCTCCGCCCCCGGCTCCGCCCCCGGCTCCGCCCCCGGCTCCGCCCCCGGCTCCGCCCCCGGCTCCGCCCCCGGCTCCGCCCCCGGCTCCGCCCCCGGCTCCGCCCCCGGCTCCGCCCCCGGCTCCGCCCCCCGGCTCCGCCCCCCGGCTCCGCCCCCCCGGCTCCGCCCCCCCGGCTCCGCCCCCCCGGCTCCGCCCCCCCGGCTCCGCCCCCCCGGCTCCGCCCCCCCGGCTCCGCCCCCCCGGCTCCGCCCCCCCGGCTCCGCCCCCCCGGCTCCGCCCCCCCGGCTCCGCCCCCCCGGCTCCGCCCCCCCGGCTCCGCCCCCCCGGCTCCGCCCCCCCGGCTCCGCCCCCCCGGCTCCGCCCCCCCGGCTCCGCCCCCCGGCTCCGCCCCCCCGGCTCCGCCCCCCCGGCTCCGCCCCCCCGGCTCCGCCCCCCCGGCTCCGCCCCCCGGCTCCGCCCCCCGGCTCCGCCCCCCGGCTCCGCCCCCCGGCTCCGCCCCCCGGCTCCGCCCCCCGGCTCCGCCCCCCGGCTCCGCCCCCCGCTCCGCCCCTACGCTCCGCCCCACGCTCCGCCCCACGCTCCGCCCCACGCTCCGCCCCACGCTCCGCCCCACGCTCCGCCCCACGCTCCGCCCCACGCTCCGCCCCACGCTCCGCCCCACGCTCCGCCCCACGCTCCGCCCCACGCTCCGCCCCACGCTCCGCCCCACGCTCCGCCCCACGCCCTGCCCGGGATGGGGGCGGGAACAAACTTCCACATACTCGGGGGAAAAAAAAGAGTAAGGAAAAAAAAAAGGAACAATGAAAACATGAAAAAAAAAATTATAAAATAAAATAAAACAAAATTAAAATTTTTAAAAAAACTCAAAAGTTATTAAAAAAGAAAAAATATAAATAAAATCTAAAATAAATTTTAAATATAATTTAAAAATTTAAAATACTAAATAAATACCTTGAATGTAAAAACTGAAATAATATCCATAAATTTAAAAAAAAATAAAAGTCATTAAGATTTTAAATAGCAAAAAAGAAAAAATTTTAAATTTTAAAAATAAATAATAGACTAAAAATATAAAAATTAAAGAAATAAACCAAAAGCATTTTAAAAAGACAAAACAAAAAATATATTAAAACATTAACCACAATACAATATTTAACCTAAAATACAAAAATCAAAAATTAAAAAAAAAATAAACAATAAGTAAAATAAAATACGAAATTAAATAAACACAGCCCTCCCCTCATGCCACTGCCTAACACAGGCCCCAGGAGTTTTCTTGATTAGGCAGGGATAGGGAAAACAAACCCAGTGCCTCCCAGAAAATAAGGTTTTCTAGACAATTCTTGGAAACAAATTCTGTTTTAGCAGGAAGCTCACTTGGGATGAACACCCACATGTGCCAAGGCAGGAAAGAACCACCCCATTGTGTCCAAGGAACAGCAACTAGGCCAGGATTTAAGTTTTAATGGAACTTATGTAATTAAAAACACACTCAGTTGAACTTGAAAACGAGATTAATCAAGGCAATTAAACACTTTACAAGTTTTCCTGGGAATTCCCAGAATTCTGTGGATATGGTGCTGACACATTCTTGATTTACCAACCTTAACTGGGGAAATTCCCTTGGAAATGTCCCCTAAGAATTAGCAAAATTCCAATTAGGATAGAAAATAGGAAAAAAAAATATAGCCTTACTAAAATCAGAGAGAGGAAAAACATCAAATAAAAGGAAGGAATAATATCCAACTCCCAGCTTGCCTGCAAAACAAGCTCAGGAATTTCTAACATGGAAAACTTTTGGAACAGCCAGGAAGTCTGTGGAAGTCTATGGAATGATGATTTCAAATCTGCTTCCTCTGCTCTGATTTTCAAGGGAAGAGGGAGTTAAACATGCCAGTTTACTCCTATTCCAGAAGGATCTCTCATTTGTGGGAGTAACAATCCAAATAAACTCCAATCTTACTTGGATTTGACAGATGAAACTCCCAGCAGAGATGGGAAGTTTCAGTGGAACCAAAGAGCCACAAATCCTGGAATAACAAAATTCAACTCAGCAAAAGTCAGGAATTCTATTGACAAATCCATGGAGGAGGAGGAGGAGGATGACACCAGGAACACAAACCAGCTGAAAGCAACGATTTACAGTAAAGGGCAGGAAATCAAACTGACAGTCTCTGGTTATGCTCAGGCATTTCTCCAGGAGTCAGAGGGAAAAGTGGGAACCTTGGACTGGGATAAGGTCTTCCAGTGCCTCCACTTCCCACTGGCTCTCTCCTTTTTTGCCAACTACCTGCAAGAGGAAAAACAGCAGGAATAAAGTTTCAAACAGGAGGTCCTTGGTTCAGGCAGACTGAAGTGCAGCTCCCAGGGAGCGAGTCCAGGCTGTGCCCAGGGGAGCTCCGGGAATCTGGGATTGCCCGTGGAATTAAAGGGCTGGAAAAGCAGGACCCACCTGCCGGGTTTAGTGCTGGGACACAGCAAGGCCTCGGCTCAGGGGCAGCAGTTGGAGCTGGGACTGCAGGAGAACACCCCAAAGCCAGGTCAAACATCCAGCATGACACGCAGCACGCTCCAGGAGAAACTCAGGTGGGAGAGGCCCCCAGATGCTCCGTGTTCCTTCTCCTCGGCAGCTTTGCCAGGGCCTCCCTCAGAATACTGACCTCACCCTGCAGCTCCTAAAAAATAGGAGAACTTATGGGAATCACCCAGCAATCCATGGATTTCCAGTTATTAAGAACCAAAGCAGCCGCCTCTCAGTGGTGTCCCCAAGGCCCAGCAGTGCCCAGCACCTCTGACTGGAATTTGAGGGGTCCCAGCACAGCCCCAGAGCAGCAGAAAAACCCACCTCCAGACTCACCAGAGAGATGACAGGAGGGCCCTCCCTGCGATGCCTGCTGAGCCAAGTGGAGCTGGCAGGGTGACCCATGGACATTCTGCGTTCAACTTTCAACAGAGTCAATGTGGAAACAGAACAAATCTCTCTCGGTGTCGAGATCCCTTCAGGTGCACCTGGAGATGCTGCAGTGTCCTTCAGCAGCCAGAGCAGAACAGGGTTTCTACTGTGCTGTAAGTGAGAAATACAATTGAATCAGAAGAAAATAAAAGGAAGCACCTCTCCCCCTGCTTTTTATATTAAAAAAGTCATGCATCAGAATTTTTTTAACCTATCATTCTTGCTTTACACTGTGTAAATTACGAGCACTCAACTTCCAGCCTGAAATTGCAACAGCCCCACAGGCTGACTGATCTCAGTAAGACCACCAGAATCACTGAATTGTGGAAGGGAAAGCTCATCCCATTCCAGCCCCACCCAGGGCACGGACACCTTCCACCAGATCCAGGGGCAGCCACAGCTTCTCTGGGGAACCTGTGCCAGGGCCCCGCCGCCCTCACAGGGAACAATTCCTTCCTGATATTTAATCTAAACCGGCCTCCCTTCATCCTGATGAAGCCGTTCCCCTTGTCCATCACTGCGTGTCCTTGTGAGAAATCCCTCTCCATGAGGCCATAAGCGGCTGGCACAGACCCCCCCAAATCGATGTTCCGGGGGCCCTCGGGGCCACACGAGCACTCCAGGCCCTTTACCGGCTTCTCCTGCCGCCTTCCCTGGGAACCCCCGGCTCGGCTCCAGCTCCGGGCACAGCGCCAGCGTGTCCCGCCCGCCCGCCGGGGGATCGGCAGCGGCCCCGACACCGCCCTGAATGGCCGGCCGAGGAAGCGGCAGTGAGGGCGGACACCGGTCCGGGGCCACCCTGGAACTGCCCTCAGCGCGTTCGGTTCGGCTGAGGGGGGGCGACGTTCGGGGAAAGTCGGACGTGTTCGGCTGTTCGGGGAGACCCGGCTATTTTCGGCTGTTCGGCTAAACTCGGTCATTTCCGTTTGCAGTCGGCTCTTTTCGGCTGTTCGGCAACTCTCGGTCATTTTCGTCACACCTCGCCTTTTTTGGTGGCAGAGAGTATTACGTCACTTTCGCCCCGCCCCGCCGCCATCTTTAGAAGGTCTAGAGCAGCGAGCCGAGCCGCCATCTTGGTTGTGGCGCCCCTTAAGGCCCCCCCATAGGTGTCTAACACAGGCGCCTGACTAAAATGAGTAACCCGAATCCGCCGGCGGCGTGGCTGAAACCACAGCCCGTGTCCCTACACCTGGAGACGTCACAGAAAATTGTCGTCGGGCGGCGCCGTGGTCGGGATTTTTGTGCAGGCAGTCAACTAGACACACATGGTGGTCCTCATTTTTTCCCGCGCTTTTCGCCGCCATTTTTAGAAGGTCAAGCACCCCGAGTCGCGCCGCCATCTTGGTTGTGGCACCCTCCACAAATGTCCCCCTTGGCTGCTCGCACAAGCACCTGACAACATCACCTGCCCAAACACTGCCATGGCGCCGCTCAGCCCCCATCCCGTGTCCACGCACCTGCGTATGCCGCGGAAAAACCGCTCCCGGGCCGCTCCCTGGTCCAGGTTGCGCGCAGGCAGCCGGCTGCCACGTGCCCTGGGTCCCCTCTTTTTTTTTCCCGCCCTTTTGGCCGTGATCTTTCGGTCCTCGGGCGGCAGCACTGCCCGTGAGCTCAGAGAACGGGGCTGCTGCCCACCTCGGGTGCCGGCACGGGGGAGAATTGCAGTACCGCTGTATGTCCACAGGATGGCAGCACTGCCGCACAGCTCTCGGGACCGGCACGGGGGACAGTTGCAGTACCGATCTTTATCCACAGGATGGCAGCATTGCCTTACAGATCGGCTCGGGGGGAGCTGCAGTACCGATCTTTATCCACAGGATGGCATCATTGCCTTACAGATCGGCTCGGGGGAGAGCTGCAGTACCGCTCTGTGTCTACATGGTGGCTGCACTGCCGCAGGGAGCGGAGGCAAAAAAGAACGTGGCCAAAATTCCCCTTCCAAACATCCCCGAAAATAAATGCCCCAAAAGACCCCCAACCACAACAACTACGAGAACCCAGCCACCAACCAAGCAAAAACCAAAAAAGCCTTCAGTTTAGGCTGTACTTCAAAATTTCTTCTATTTCTTATTGTGATATATCTAATAACCATTACAATTTATCTATTATATCATGTACATTATATTAACTATATTTTACATACTATAATATATGGAACAAGTAATATTATACTGTATCAATAGTGTATATATTGCTATTATCTATCATATTTTATAGTTCTATTTTTGTTACTTATATTTTTCTTATTTTTTTGTATTTGTATTTTTTCAATTCGTATTTACTTCTTGACATTTTTACCGATATTTTAAACTATATGAATCCATTAACCTAACACATCAGAACGACAGTTATTTAGAATTGAATGACCCTAGTTTTCTAAGGGGTAAATATTTAATCTTTTTTAAAATAATAGGGGCATATTTTCTCTTTCTGTGTGCTTTTGGGGAAGGAAGGTTGTTTGGGGGGGGGTTTGTTTTGGGGTTTTTTTTGTTTCCTTAGTTTTGGATGTCTTTGCTAATAAACAAGGAGGTTCAAAGAGTTACAAAATAAAATGTCTATATTATTTTATCTCTGCCTCTGAAATACACCTCGACATGAAGTTACTGCTGGTAATACTGAGCATGGGGAGAATGAGACCTGAAAGGAAAAAACAGGCACCACGGTGTTATCAGGTTTTTTAATTTAGCAGAAAATACAGAGGATTTTGCCTAACTGCACTCTCAATTCTATCCACACGTCCAGCAAACCGCGAGGTCAATTTTCAACTTCTTCCTTGCTGACAGACAACCTTCCACGTACTCGGGGGAAACAAGAGGGTGGATTTAATCCATCTGCATCTGAAACAAAGTCAGGACAACAGTCAAAGTGCTGCAGGAGAACTTGACAGCTGCAGACACTTTGTGTCCATCTAGGGATACCCTCTACAGGCCAACTACACCCCACATGACAAATTCCAAGATCCCAGGACTTCTCCCATTCCCCCTACACTCAGACAAGCAACAAGGCAGAGCAGCTCCAGGCCAAACACACCAACACCCGTGACACAGGACAGGACAAAAGGGGGAACACAACAGGGACAGAAATATCTCAGCAAGAAAAATGACCCTGAGGACCGAGACAACTCGCAATGAGATAACCGAGGTAAGACCCATGGGGAGCTGACCAGGCTCAGAGAACCCTGCAGGAAGAAGATGCCAACGGGATCACTGATTCCAAGAAAAGCAGAGATGGATGCCCGAGAATCCTACGGTCAGAATCCTGTACCTGTCTCTGCATTCTGACAAGACCTAATCCACCAGAATGGATGGTGGCAGTGCACAGCTGTGGATACAGCTCAGAACAAGACCTGGAAAGGCATCAGCCTGGACACTTGTGAAGAGAGATGGATTCTGAGGAGCCTCTGAGCTCCCGAGTCAAGGGTTTGATGCCTGGCCTGGTATCAGCACCAGGAAAAGCGAGATTTTAAGAACAATGCCTGGAGTCTCCAAAAGACCCCTTGAAGGGTTAAGGCAAAAGACACACAAAACAAAACACACAAAGACACAGAAAGCACAACAGACAAGTGACAGGACATGCCCTGGGACTGCTCTGCCCTGCACACCTCAGCACTGTGAGACCTTCCCTCTATGTGCCCTAAAGGGGTCACATCTTGGACATCCCCATCTCCAAACCTGATTTAAAACATCCTCCTGGTGACCCCTGACCCCACATCCCACTTTCATTCCCTCTGTGGCTCCCAGCCCTCCCCTTATCTCTGGGACATCTGGGGATGCCAATCCATGTCAAAAGCCAAAGAAGGTGCCTCTCCCTCGGGGAAATTCCTGCTGTCACTGGGCTGGTGTCTCTCCGTCAGCTACAATAAAGAAAAGCAAATGTGACCGTGTGATCTCAGCAGCACATGGGCCAAAAACCAGCAATTCTGCTACTCACCACCTCCTAAGCACACCCAGGTCCTCGGGCCCTGTGCTCCAGCTCTGCTCAGACACCAACATTGGGGTGTGCCTGGGTTAAGAGCAGACAAGGTGATGTGGCACTGCTGAAACTTGAGCAGAGCCTCCCTCCTCCTCCCTGACACACCTCAACTCCTCGGCTGTTACCAAAGCCCACCTGGATGGCCCCTTCAAATGGAGAAGGTCAAGGCTTCACCACAGAGTCCTGTAATGCTCCCCAAGGGCTCATGAATGAGGCAGACTGGGACAGCAGTCCAGTTGGTGAGAGGGGAGTTCAGTGCAGTGCAAGTGGATTGCCTAAAACACACAATAAAGGAGGCTTAGGGTTGCACCAGCAAGTGAAACTCCAGCAGAAGCAACTGCTTCTGTCCACCCATCACTGCTCACCTCGTCCACTTCACCTTGACTGCAGAGATCCAGCCTTACCTCCTAAAAACAAAGAACAGTGCTGTAACATGGCCACCATTTACACTCCCCTGCAAACACAAACAGTGACTGACCTTCTCAGGGGAGCCCCCTCACCCGGGATGGGGCACTCTGCCATGGATGTAATCCATCTGCATCTGAAAGAAAGTCAGGACAAAAGTCAAAGTGCTGCAGGAGAACTCAACAGCTCCAGACACTTTGTGTCACCCTCTCTCTTTTTACTCCTGAGGGGTCCATCCCACTGGGGCCCTCTCCTCTCTAAGGTAACTTTAAATTGCCTCCTGGGACTGAAAAGGTTTTTCCCCTTCTCCCAACCACCAGCCCCAACACTCAGCTTTTGGAATACGAGCAGACAAAATCCCTCCTCGACAGAAATGAACGTGTTGGCTCCGTGGATTTGAAGATGTTCTCTGCTCCCACCTCGGTGCTGCCATATCCAAACTCCAGCTGTGCACCTCCTCACACTACCTGGGACCACAGAACAGAAAATGTGACTATTCCCCTCCAGAAGAGTCACCCCCAGGGCTCCTCTGCACCCCTGTCCCGGCTCCCCCTCAGATCTCCCCCCACTCCAGAGGCTGCCCAGAGTGAACCCAGCAAAAGGAAAAGGGACACACTGAGCACAGCACTCACCTGTGGGCCACCTGCCCAAGTGCCAACTCACCCCCTCCCTCTATTCCTTGGCACACCTGGGGCAGCAGCAGCACCTGCAAAGAAACAAAAAAGGAAAAATCATGCTGAGTTCCTGTGAAACAGCAACATCCCCGCTCTGACTGAAGCGCAGCACAAGTGAACCTTAATGTTGCACCCATCTACCCTCCTCTGGCATCCTGGGCCAGCACATCTGCCAAAGGGACCACCTAAAATAAAATAAAACAGAACAGAGAATGCTTAGAGTAGAACCAGCAAGTGAGACTTGAGCAACAGCAACTGCTTCTGTCCACCCATCACTGCTCACCTTGTCCACTTCACCTTGACTGCACAGATCCAACTTTGCCTCCTAAAAACAAAGACAAAGAACAGTGCTGTAACATGGCCACCATTTACACTCCCCTGCAAACACAAACACTGACTGACCGTCTCAGGGGAGCCCCCACACCCAGGATGGGGCACTCTGCCATGGATTTAATCCATCTGCACCTGAAACAAAGTCAGGACAACAGTCAAAGTGCTGCAGGAGAACTTGACAGCTGCAGACACTTTGTGTCCATCTAGGGATACCCTCTACAGTCCAACTACACCCCACATGACAAATTTCAAGTCCCCAGGACTTCTCCCATTCCCCCCACACCCAGACTGAGCAACAAGGCAGAGCAGCTCCAGGACAAACACACCAACACCCGTGACACAGGACAGGACAAAAGGGGAGACACAACAGGGACAGAAATATCTCAGCAAGAAGAATGACCCTGAGGACCGAGAGAACTCGCAATGAGATGACCGAGGTAAGACTCATGGGGAGCTGACCGGGCTCAGAGAACCCTGCAGGAAGAAGATGCCAACGGGATCACTGATTCCAAGAAAAGCAGAGATGGATGCCCGAGAATCCTACGGTCAGAATCCTGTACCTGTCTCTGCATTCTGACAAGACCTAATCCACCAGAATGGATGGTGGCAGTGCACAGCTGTGGATACAGCTCAGAACAAGACCTGGAAAGGCACCAGCCTGGACACTTGTGAAGAGAGACGGATTCTGAGGGGCCTCTGAGCTCCTGAGTCAAGGGTTTGATGCCTGGCCTGGTATCAGCACCAGGAATAGGGAGATGTTAAGAACAATGCCTGGGGTCTCCAAAAGACCCCTTGAAGGGTTAAGGCAAAAGACACACAAAACAAAACACACAACAGACACAGAGTGCACAACAGACAAGTGACACGACGTGCCCTGGGACTGCTCTGCCCTGCACACCTCAGCACTGTGAGACCTGCCCTTTACGTGCCCTAAAGGGGTCACATCTTGGACATCCCCATCTCCAAACCCGACTCAAAAATCCCTCACGGTGACCCATGACCCCACACCCCACTTTCATCCCCTCTGTGGCTTTTAGCCCTTCACTTATCTCTGGGATGTCCAGGGATGAGAATCCACATCAGGTGCCAAAGAAGGCCACCTCTCCCTCGGGGAAATTCCTGCTGTTACTGGGCTGTTGCCTCTTAGTCAGGTGCCATGAAGAAAACCAAACATCCAGGGATGATCTCAGCAGGGCTGTTGGCTGGTCAGTGAGGACATCTCAGTGTGAGACAACTGGACCACCTGAAACACACAAACAATAAGGGAGGCTTAGAGTTGCACCAGAAACACCACGACCCTGACCACACAAATATATCAATTTTAGGAATTGCAAACAAAAGTCCAGCAAAAAAAAAGCCAACTCTTATTACTCGTAGTCCATTTTCCAAATATAATAAAAATAACCCCATGTCCATTCCCTTCAAAAAACCTCCAAAATACACACCCAGAACCCCCCCAATTTAAAGACCTGCCTCTAACCAAGTAAGAACCATAAACCCCACGTCTTTTAAACTATAAATTCATTAAGCTAACACATCAAAACCACAGAATTTTAAATCCTTAGTCCACACTTATACACCATATACACCAATCCCATCACTATATACAAAATCAAAACCTATTTTCTATTTCTACTAACAAAACAAGAAAGTCACAACTTTTAACTGCAATAAAACCTAAAAACACCTAATTAGAAGTAAAATTATCCCATTATAACTAACTCAAAACCCCAAACACTCCAAAACAAGTACTTGAAGTGCCAAAAACCATCAAATAGTTAAAATAACTCCTTCACAAATGCCTTCTGTACCTTTCAGATTGATTTGGAGAGCAAAGCAAGGAAAGAAAAAGCACACAGCTTGTTTTAAGAGAACAGTGGTCACTCCTCTGCATTCCCTCTCTCCAGTGTATTCAGCTGAGACACAGACAGACTGCAGCACACAGATCTGATGGCTCTTTGTTAGTTGTTAGTTTTAGGGCAGAGAAGTTCCCTGCACTGATTTTTTTTCCCCTTTTTCTCCAGGCTCATTAAACCTGCTGCAGACTGAAAAACCCAGAGAAGCACCGAGAGCTGCACCTGCAGCCCAGGAGGCCTGGACCTCGGCATTTTATCAATGCTGAAAGAGCTGACAAGAGACCAAAGGAGCTACAACCCACAGCAAGGACATTCTGAATTTACCATCTCGCCACAGAATAACAGAAAGTTTTATTATTTTATGTCATTCACTCTTTATGCTTGTCAGCACTTTGTTAAAAAGTTTTTCCCATTTTTCTCCAAAGAAGTTCTTTCCCAAACCAATTTAAAAGAGAGACCATTTTAGTTTACTCTCTAAAAAAAACCCATTCAAAAGTTTCCTCTCAGGTTTATCCTAAACCACAACAACAAACAATTCAATCCATAGAAATAAAAGTAGCACAAATATACTTAAATTAACAGCACCAAAAACAATTATTCCTAACTCAATGAACTCTTAATTCCTCAAAACCATCAAAACAAACAAACCACCTATAAATACACACAAAACCAAAAGATCCATTAGACTACAAACAATATCTCCTAAATTATCCAAAACTATAAAATGTATACTGTAGTCAAGCATGCTAAATAAACAAACCCCTATAACACAATAAAAAATCATTTAATTGTAAATATTAAGAAACCCTAAAAAATGAACTACATCACACCATCTCAAACCCACTAAAACAAACACTAGATGCTCCCTATGATAAAAGCCACCACTAAATAAATAAAAGCCTCCCCTATACCTCACACCACAGCCAATTACACCACTGTAAACCTTAGACAATAAACCCTGGAAAAACACAATATCCCCCAAAAATAATTCAACAACAAAACTCAGTTCAAAAATACTCTGACCAACGTGAACTATGAAACCAAACATGAATTAAATACACCACATATCCCCCATCACACCACCTACAAACAGAATAAAGCTACACAATAAATCACTAAAAACCACCAAACAGAAAAAACCAGCTCTACCCAACCTGGATCCCTCCATACAACACACAAAACCCCAATAACACATTTCAGAAGTCTCTCAAAAAAGCTACTTAAATTAGTTCTACCTCAAATACAAACAAACCCACACATAAAGTTACCTTTGCTCAAAAATCAAATTATATATAACAAATAATACCAAAAAAAGTCACACAAAACACTACGCACCACCTAAGAACATCATATTGAATAAAAGCCACATAGAAGTGCCACTATTCATTTAAATTCCAGGTGAAAAGAAAATCCCTCCACTTTAAACACAGACAACAACAGAAAAAAGGAGTTTCTTCAATCAATTTGAACTCCTTTTGTCTCCATAACTCCTTTTTCGTCTGGGAGCACCGGGGAGGGTTTATTAAGATGAAGCTGAAAAGGAAAAAAAAGTCCCCTCTATAAACCCACACTGGTTGACCGTGTGCTGTTGCTCAGTATAAAGGTTTGATCCCCAACGCCTCCCAAGTAACGCTCCAAACCCACGTGCTCCCCACGACCCACAGCCAGGACCTCAGCGTGAGCTCCTCACTCCCCACGGCTGGATACCAAAATGAGCTGGGGCTGCCCTCTTAACCTGGAACCGCCCCATCATTATCCATCATAGCTCCACCTGGGGCTGCTCTCTCCCCTCCCCATCCTGTGGCATCTCTCACCTGCAGCTGCGGCCAGCCCGAGGTTGAGGCAGAGGGGACTTGCTGTTCATTCCCGGGACGGTTCATTGTCTGCACCTGACACGATGGGGCACCGGGCTTCCCTTGCTGTGGATAAGGACCCCTCTTCTCCTGCAGGTGCCCGAGGCTGGAACTAGGATTCCACCCCCGAAAATCCATATGCCTGAGGTTCATAATTCCTAAGGAAATTCCCCAGAAATCGTTACCCTTCATTTACAAATATTCCTTTAGAATCACTCCTGACTTGTCCTTCTGTGGAAGCGTTTTAAAAATTCATTGGAGAGTTCAGGAGCCGAGTTGGCTTGTTTATGACTTGGCTGACAAGCCCAGACAAAACCCAAACACCGAGAACTCCGGCTCCGCCCCCGGCTCCGCCCCCGGCTCCGCCCCCGGCTCCGCCCCCGGCTCCGCCCCCGGCTCCGCCCCCGGCTCCGCCCCCGGCTCCGCCCCCCGCCCTATCCTGCCCGGGATGGGGGCGGGAACAAACTTCCACATACTGGGGGGAAAAAAAAGAGTAAGGAAAAAAAAAAAGGAACAATGAAAACATGAAAAAAAAAATTATAAAATAAAACAAAATTAAAATTTTTAAAAAACCTCAAAAGTTATTAAAAAGAAAAAAAGAAATTAATAAAATCTAAAATAAATTTAAAATATAATTTAAAAATTTAAAATACAAAATAAATAACATGAATGTAAAAACTGAAATAATATCCATAAATTTAAAAAAAAATAAAAGTCACTAAGATTTTAAATAGTAATAAAGAAAAAATTTTAAATTTTAAAAATAAATAAAAGACTAAAAATATAAAAATTAAAGAAATAAACCAAAAGCATTTTAAAAAGACAAAACAAAAAATATATTAAAACATTAAACACAATACAATATTTAACATAAAATACAAAAATAAAAATAATAAAAAAAAAAGTAAAATAAAATACAAAATTAAATAAACACAGCCCTTCCCTCATGCCACTGCCTAACACAGGCCCCAGGAGTTTTCTTGATTAGGCAGGGATAGGGAAAACAAACCCAGTGCCTCCCAGAAAATAAGGTTTTCTAGAAAATTCTTGGAAACAAATTCTGTTTTAGCAGGAAGCTCACTTGGGATGAACACCCACATGTGCCAAGGCAGGAAAGAACCACCCCCTTGTGTCCAAGGAACAGCAACTAGGCCAGGATTTAAGTTTTAATGGAACTTATGTAATTAAAAACACACTCAACTGAACTTGAAAACGAGATTAATCAAGGCAATAAAACACCTTACAAGTTTTCCTGGGAATTCCCAGAATTCTGTGGATATGGTGCTGACACATTCTTGATTTACCAACCTTAACTGGGGAAATTTCCTTGGAAATGTCCCCTAAGAATTAGCAAAATTCCAATTAGGATAGAAAATAGGAAAAAAAATATAGCCTTACTAAAATCAGAGAGAGGAAAAACATCAAATAAAAGGAAGGAATAATATCCAACTCCCAGCTTGCCTGCAAAACAAGCTCAGGAATTTCTAACATGGAAAACTTTTGGAACAGCCAGGAAGTCTGTGGAAGTCCATGGAATGATGATTTCAAATCTGCTGCCTCTGCTCTGATTTTCAAGGGAAGAGGGAGTTAAACATGCCAATGTACTCCTATTCCAGAATGATCTCTCATTTGTGGGAGTAACAATCCAAATAAACTCCAATCTTACTTGGATTTGACAGATGAAACTCCCAGCAGAGATGGGAAGTTTCAGTGGAACCAAAGAGCCACAAATCCTGGAATAACAAAATTCAACTCAGCAAAAGTCAGGAATTCTATTGACAAATCCATGGAGGAGGAGGAGGAGGATGACACCAGGAACACAAACCAGCTGAAAGCAACGATCTACTGTAAAGGGCAGGAAATCAAATGGACACTCTCTGGTTCTGATCAGGCATTTCTCCAGGAGTCAGAGAGAAAAGTGGGAACCCTGCACTGGGATAAGGCTTTCCAGTGCCTCCACTTCCCACTGGCTCTCTCCTTTTTTGCCGACTACCTGCAAGAGGAAAAACAGCAGAAATAAAGTTTCAAACAGGAGGTCCTTGGTTCAGGCAGACTGAAGTGCAGCTCCCAGGGAGCGAGTCCAGGCTGGGCCCAGGGGAGCTCCGGGAATCTGGGATTGCCCGTGGAATTAAAGGGCTGGAAAAGCAGGACCCACCTGCCGGGTTTAGTGCTGGGACACAGCAAGGCCTCGGCTCAGGGGCAGCAGTTGGAGCTGGGACTGCAGGAGAACACCCCAAAGCCAGGTTAAACATCCAGCATGACACGCAGCACGCTCCGGGAGAAACTCAGGTGGGAGAAGCCCCCGGATGCTCCGTGTTCCTTGTCCTTGGCAGCTTTGCCAGGGCCTCCCTCAGAATACTGACCTCACCCTGCAGCTCCTAAAAAATAGGAGAACTTATGGAAATCACCCAGCAATCCATGGATTTCTAGGTATTAAGAACCAAAGCAGCTGCCTCTCAGTGGTGTCCCCAAGGCCCAGCAGTGCCCAGCACCTCTGACTGGAATTTGAGGGGTCCCAGCACAGCCCCAGAGCAGCAGAAAAACTCACCTCCAGACTCACCAGAGAGATGACAGGAGGGCCCTCCCTGTGATGCCTGCTGAGCCAAGTGGAGCTGGCAGGGTGACCCATAGACATTCTGTGTTTACCTTTCAACAGAGTCAATGCGGAAACAGAACAAATCTCTCTCGGTGTCGAGATGCCTTCAGGTGCACCTGGAGATGCTGCAGTGTCCTTCAGCAGCCAAAACAGAACAGGGTTTCTACGGTGCTGTAAGTGAGAAATACAATTGAATCAGAAGAAAATAAAAGGAAGCACCTCTCCCCCTGCTTTTTATATTAAAAAAATCATGCAGTAGAATTTTTTTAAGCGCTCATTCTTGTTTTACACTGTGTAAATTACAAGCACTCAACTTCCAGCCTGAATTTGCAACAGCTCCTCAGGCTGACTGAGGAGCTGTCAGCAAGACCACCAGAATCACTGAATTGTGGAAGGGAAAGCTCATCCCATTCCAGCCCCCACCCAGGGCACGGACACCTTCCACCAGATCCAGGGGCAGCCACAGCTTCTCTGGGGAACCTGTGCCAGGGCCCCGCCGCCCTCCCAGGGAACAATTCCTTCCTGATATTTAATCTAAACCGGCCTCTGAGGCATAAACTGAAAAATCACAACTAATCCTTTATAGTAAATTAAAGAGCATATACAGTATAATAGAATATATTCCAAGTAATATTTTAAAATATATAAGATAGCATTTAGTAATACTGTGCTTATTACTTTTTTGCATATATTTAAACATTACAAATATGAAACCTTCAGCACAATCAGAAAATGAACTACAAGAACTAACCTAAACAACAGAATACCAGCATTAAGAGCACAAGTAAAGAAAACAACACAGACTCTAAAACAATACGTTCTCTTAAAATTGTGCCAAAAAAGCCAAAGCACACGTGAGAAAGATAAAGGTGAAAAAATGAATAAAAAATGACCCCCACCACGGCCTGGAGACCACCACCACTAAACACTGAGCGTGCCCAGAAAAGCATAAAGTGATTACCATATCAAAGGAAAATAAGCAAGATCAAAAAATAAGTATGTATGAAGAAAGTCTGTAAGATATCATGAATATGTAAAACCTCAGAAAATAAGAAAGGGGGCAAATCCCCTGGGGGGTATGCGTGTCTTTGATAAAATTATTCCCCACGTCAATAAATACAAACCGCTCTAACAACTCGGATTAGTTGTGGAGTTCTTTCCGCGTCGTTTCAGCCTCCCTTCATCCTGATGAAGCCCTTCCCCTTGTCCATCTCACGGCGTGTCCTTGTGAGAAATCCCTCTCCATTAGGGCATAAGCGGCTGGCACAGACCCCCCCAAATCAATGTTCTGGGGGCTCTCAGGGCCACACGAGCAATCCGGGCGTTTTACTGGCTGATCCTTGCCACCTTCCCCGGGAACCCCGGGCTCGGCTCCAGCGCCGACAGCGAGTGCTCCAGCTCCGGGCACAGCGCCAGCGTGTCCCGCCCGCCCGCCGGGGGATCGGCAGCGGCCCCGACACCGCCTTGAATGGCCCGCCGAGGAAGCGGCAGTGAGGGCGGACACCGGTCCGGGGCCACCCTGGAACTGCCCTCAGCGCGTTCGGTTCGGCTGAGGGGGGGCGACGTTCGGGGAAAGTCGGACGTCTTCGGCTGTTCGGGGAGACCCGGCTGGGTTCGGCTGTTCGGGGAAACCCGGCGATTTCCGTCAGCCGTCGGCTATTTTCGGCTGTTCGGCTACACTCGGTCATTTCCGTCAGGCGTCGGCTATTCTCGGCTGTTCGGCAACTCTCGGTCATTTTCGTCACACCTCGCCTTTTTTGGTGGCAGAGAGTATTACGTCACTTTCGCCCCTCCCCGCCGCCATCTTTATAAGGTCAAGAGCAGCGAGCCGAGCCGCCATCTTGGTTGTGGCGCCCCTTAAGGCCCCCCCATAGGTGTCTAACACAGGCGCCTGACTAAAACGAGTAATTTCAACCCGCCTGCAGCGCGGCTGAAACCACAGCCCGTGTCTCTACACCTGGAGACGCCACAGAAAATTGTCTCCGGGCGGCGCCGTGGTCGGGATTTTTGTGCAGGCAGTCAACTAGACACACATGGTGGTCCTCTCTCTTTCCCGCGCTTTTCGCCGCCATCTTTAGAAGGTCAAGCGCCGCGAGCCGCGCCGCCATCTTGGTTGTGGCACCCCCCCCCAAATGTCCCCCTTGGCTGCTCGCACAAGCGCCTGACAACATCGACTGCCCAAACACTGCCGTGGCGCCGCTCAGCCCCCATCCCGTGTCCACGCACCTGCGTATGCCGCGGAAAAATCGCTCCCGGGCTCCGTGGTCCGAATCGCGCGCAGGCACCCGGCTGCCACGTGCCCTGCGTCCCCTCATTTTTTTTTCCCCCTTTTTTGGCCGTGATCTTTCGGTCCTCGGGCGGCAGCACTGCCCGTGAGCTCACAGCCCGGGGCTGCTACGGGCAAGGGGGAGAACTGCAGTACCGCTTTTTATCCACGAGATGGCAGCATTGCCTCACAGATCACAGCCCGGTGCCAGGAAGGGGGAGCTGCAGTACCGCTCTTTCTCCACACGGTGGCACCACTGTCGCAGGGACCGGAGGCAGAAAAGAATGTGGCCAAAATTCCCCTTCCAAACATCCCCGAAAATAAAAGCCCCAAAAGACCCCCAACCGCAACAAGTACGAGAATCCCACCATCTACCAAGCCAAAACCAAAAAAGTCTTCATTTTAGGCCATATTTAAATATTTCTTCTATTTCTTATTATGATATTTCCATTATATCATGTATTTATCTACTATAATTTATCTATTTATATTACCTACCTATTTATATTATTATAATTTACCTATTATATCATGCACATTATATTAGGTATACATTACATATTATAATATATGGAACAGGTAATATATAGTGTATCTATTGATATTATCTTTCATATTTTATAGTTCTCTTGTTACTTATATTTTCCTTTTTTTTTTGTATTTGTATTTTTTTTTATTTACTTCTTGATATTTTAAACAATATTTTAAACCATATGAATTGATTAACCTAAGACACCAGAACCACAGTTAATTAGAATTGAATGACCCTGGTTTTCTAAGGGGTAAATATTTAATCTTTATTAAAATAGTAATTAATAATAATAAAAATGATATTAAAATAATAATATAAAATAATAAAATAATTTTCCCATTCTGCCTGCTTTTTGAGGGGGGTGTTTGTGGGGGGCTTTGTTTTGGGGTTTTTTTGTTTGCTTAGCTTTAGATTTCTTGGCTAATAAACAAGGCAGTTCAGAGAGTTACAAATTAAAATGTCTACTTAGTTTTATTGCTGTCTCTGAAATACACCTTGACATCAAGTTACTGCTGGCAATACTGTGCATGGGGAAAATGAGACCTAAAAGAAAAAAAGGCACCACAGTGTTCACAGCTTTCTCCATTCAGGTTTTAATTCAGCAGAAAATACAGAGGTTTTTCACTAACTGCACTCTCAGTTATATCCAGACCTCCAATGGACATGGAGGTCATTTTTCAACTTCTTTCTTACCAACAGCCAAACTTCCACCTACACAGGGTAAGAAAGAGTATGGAAAAAAAAATTAAAAAAAAAACCCCACAAAAAAACCCACCAAAAAAACAAAACAAAACAAAACAAAACAAAACAAAACCAACCACTAAAAAAAACCAAACAAAAAAACCCCACATTAAAATACATAGAGGGAGAAATACAATAAACAAGTTAATGGTTTCTGTGTAGAAATCCACCAGAAGGGTGGTCAGTGTTCAGAGAATGGGAGAGTCTCCTGGAAAACAGAGAATGCTTGGTCTTTATTCATGCTATCCTGTATCCTATTTCTATTAAAGCGTGGCACAAATGAATTTAGTGTTCTTTGATGTCAGTCTTTTCCTGGTTTTTCTCTCCTTTAGGGTCCAACTTCCACGTACTCCGGGTAAGAAATAGTATTTAAAAAAGGAACAAAGAAAACATGAAAAAAAAAAAAAAAAAATTGAATAAAAATTAAAAATACAATAAAAACATGGAAATAAAATAAAAATCAAAAAAATCTAAAAGTAATATTAAAAAAAAGTTAAAAATAAAAAATAAATATAAAATCTTTTCAAGAACACAAAACAACAGCTGGACTGGGATGAGGCCTTCCAGGGGCTTTGCTTCCTACTGGCTCCATCCTTTTTTGCCAACTACCTGCAAGAGGAAAAGCAACAGGGATAAAGTTTCAAACAGGATCTCCTTGGTTGAGGCACTTCAAAATAAGATTTTTTAACAAAAAAGTTGGACAAAAAAGAGAGTCTCAAAATCAAGATGTAAGTCTCACAGCTATTAAAAAAAAAAAAAAGAAAAAAAAAAGAAAAAGAAAAACATGTCTCTGGTATGTATAACTTGCCAGTCTCTCATGTTTTCAGTCCTTACTATTGATTTTTACCAAGGAGAACTTGACAATTCCAGACACTTTGTGTCAATCTAGGAATACCCTCTACAGCCCAACTACACCCTACATGACAAATTTCAAGTCCCCAGGACTTGTCCCATTCCCCCTACACCCAGACTGAGCAACAAGGCTGTGGAGAGGCTAGCTGAGAAATGGGAAGAAGATAAGGGACACAATAGCTCTCAGACTAATATTGTAACTAGAAGCTAGGACAAGGCCAGCATGAGGATGAGGGAGAGAAACTGAGATCATGAGAAAAGAGGAACTAAATGCTACAAGGCGATACAACTGTTACAATATGCTGATATAACATGAAGTAAACTATTGTGTAGTCACTACCAATCAGGAGTTTGGCTTTTGCAATATGTATGAGCTAATTAAGCAAAGTATATAACTTGAGACTGTGCTTGAATAAAGTGAGTTCTGCTGATGACCTAATGGTGTCTGCGTCTCCCTTCTCCAACACAAGGCAGAGCAGCTCCAGGCCAAACACACCAACACCCGTGACACAGGACAGGACAAAAGGGGGAACACAACAGGGACAGAAATATCTCGGCAAGAAAAATGACCCTGAGGACCGAGAGAACTCGCAATGAGATGACCGAGTAAGACCCATGGGGAGCTGACCAGGCTCAGAGAACCCTGCAGGAAGAAGATGCCAATGGGATCACTGATCCCAAGAAATGCAGAGACGGATGCCTGAGAATCCTACGGTCAGAATCCTTCACTCAGCTGTGCACTTTTAGAAGACCTAATCTGCCTGAATGGATGGTGGCAATGCACAGCTGTTGATACAGCTCAGAACAAGACCTGGAAAGGAACCAGTCTGGAAGGTTGTGAAGAGAGATGGATTCTGATGTGTGTCTGAGCACCTGAGTCAAAGTTCAATGATATCAGTGCCTGTCCAAGGAACAGGGAGATATTAAGAACGATGCCTGGGGTCTCCAAAAGACCCCTTGAAGGGTTAAGGCAAAAGACACACAAAACAAAACACACAACAGACACTGAGGGCACAACAGACAAGTGACAAGACATGCCCTGGGACTGCTCTGCCCTGCACACCTCAGCACTGTGAGACCTTCCCTTCACGTGCCCTAAAGGGGTCACAGCTTGGACATCCCCACCTCCAAACCTGACCCAAAAATCCCTCCCAGTGACTCCCAACCCACATCCCACTTTCACCCCCTCTGTGGCTTTGAGCCCTTCACTTATCACTGGGATGTTCAGGGATGAGAATCCACATCAGGGGCCAAGGAAGGCTGTCTCTGCCTCAGGGAAATTCCTGCTGTCTCAGTCAGGTGCCATAAAGAAAACCAAACATCCACGGATGATCTCAGCAGGGCTGTTGGGTGAGAGGATCTCAGTGTGCGACAAGTGACCACCTGAAACACACAAACAATAAGGGATGCTCAGAGTTGCACCAGAAACACCACTGCCCTGACCACACAAATATATCCATTTTAGAAAACAAAACACAAACAAAAGTCCATTAAAAAAAAGCCAACTCTTATTATTCCTAGTCCATTTTCCAAATATAATAAAAATAACCCCATCTCCATTCTCCCCAAAAAACTCTGAAATATACACCCAGAACACCCCCAACTGAAATACCTGCCTCTAACCACATAAAAACTAGAAAACCTATATTCCTTGACCTATAGAAATTTATTAACCTAGTACGTCAAAACCACAGACTTTTAAATCCTTAGTCCACACATGTAGACCATATACACCAATCCCATCACTACATACCAAATCAAAGCCAATTTTCTATTACTAACAGAACAAAAAAAGCCTCTACCTTTAACTGCAATAAAACTTCTAATTAAAAATAAAATAATTTCATTATAACTAAGCAAAAACTTCAAACAAACTTCCTCCAAAATAAATAATTTAAACACCAAAACCCCTCAAAAATTCAAAATAACTACTTCAAAAACGCCTTCAGTACCTTTCAGACTGATTTTGAGAGCAAAGCAAGGAAATAAAAAGCACGCAGCCTGTTTTAAGAAAACAGTGGTCACTCCTGTGCATTCCCTGTCCACTGTATTCAGCCCAAGCACAGACAGACTGCAGCACACAGATCTCCTTCGCTCTTAGTTAGTTTTAGGGCAGAGAAGTTCCCTGCACTGATTATTTCCCCTTTTTCTTTGAGTTCATTAAACCTGCTGCAGACTGAAAAACCCAGAGAAGCACCGAGAGCTGCACCTGCAGCCACGGGGCCTGGACCTCAGCATTTTATCAACACCAGAACAGCGGATAAGAGACCAAAGGAGCTGAGCTACAGCCCACAGCAAGGACTTGCTGAATTTACCATCTCCTTTCAGAAAAACAAAGTGTTTTATTATTTTTTGTTATTTATTCTTTATGCTTATGACCACTTTGTTTGTTAAATAAATAGTTTTTTCCATTTCTTCCTAAAGAAATTCTTTCACAAACCAATTTAAAAGAGAGACCATTTTGGTTTACTCTCTAAAAAAAACCCTATTCAAAAGTTTCCTCTCAGGTTTACCCTAAACCACAACAACAAACAAATCAATCCACAAGAATAAAAACAGCACAAATATACTTCAATTAACAGTACCAAAACCAATTATTCCTAACTCAATGAACCCATAATACCTCAGAACCACCAAAACAAACAGATCACCTATAAATACACACAAAACCAAAAGATCCATTTGGCTACAAACAATATCCCCTAAATTATCCAAAATTATAAAACATACACTGTAGTCAAGCATGCTAAATAAACAAATCCCATAAAACAATAATCTAATTATAAATATTAAGAAACCCTAAAAAATGAACTACATCACACTGACTCAAACCCACTAAAACAAACACAACACCATTGCCATGATTAAAGCCACCGCTAAATAAATAAAAACCTCCCCTATACCTCACACCACAGCCAATTACACCACTGTAAACCTTAGAAAACAAACTCTTGAAAAACACAATATCCCCCAAAAACAACTCAGTAACAAAACTCAGTTCAAAAATACTCTGATCATGTGAGCTATGAAACCGAACATGAAATAAATACACCACATATCCGTCATCACACCACCTACAAAGAGAATAAAGCTACACAATAAATCATTAAAAACCACCAAACAGAAAAAAACCCAGCCCTACCCAACCTGAATCCCTCCATACAACACACAAAACCCCAATAACACATTTCAGAAGTCTCTTTAAAAAAGCTACTTAAATTAGTTCTACCTCAAATACAAACAAACTCACACATGAGGTTACCTTCACTCAAAACCCAAATTACTCACAATAAATAATACCAAAAAAGACAGACAAAACACGACACACCACCTAAGAACCTCATATTGAAAAGAAGCCACATAGAAGGGCCACTATTAATTAAAATTTCAGCTGAAAAGAAAACCTCGCCACTTTAAACACGGATAACAACAGAAAAAAGGAGTTTCTTCCATCAATTTGAACTCCTTTTGTCTCCATAACTCCTTTTTCTTCTGGGAGCACCGGGGAGGGATTGGTGAGACGAAGCTGAAAAGGAAAAAAGTCCCCCCAATAAACCCGCACTGGGTTATTTACCTGTTTGGCACAAAGGTTTGTCCCTCGGCGCTTCCCGAGGAAATGCTCCAAATCCAAATGCTCTTGTAGTCTCTCCATGAATCACACCCAGAACCTCAGGATAAATTCCTCACTCCTCACAGCTCGATACTCAGCTGAGCTGAGGCTCCCCTTTTAAACAGCCCCCGGCTGGAACCGCCCCATCGTTATCCATCACAGCCCCACCTGTGCCTGCTCTGTCCCCCCTCACTGTTCCCAGCTCACACCTGGGGCTGCTCTCTCCCCTCCCCATCCTGTGCCATCTCTCACCTGCAGCTGCTGCCACTCCGAGGCTGAGGGCAGAGGGGACTTGCTGTTCATTCCCGGGACGGTTCATTGTCTGCACCTGACACGATGGGGCACCGGGCTTCCCTTGCTGTGGATAAGGACCCCTCTTCTCCTGCAGGTGCCCGAGGCTGGAACGGGGATTCCACCCCCGAAAGTCCGTATGCATGAGGTTCATAATTCCCAAGGAAATTCCCCAGAAATCGTTACCCTTCATTTACAAACATTCCTTTGGAATCACTCTTAACTTGTCCTTCTGTGGAAGCATTTTAAACATTCATTGGAGAGTTCAGGAGCCGAGTTGGCTTGTTTATGACTTGGCTGACAAGCCCAGACAAAACCCAAACACCGAGAACCCCGGCCCTGCCCGGCCCCGCCCCCGCCCCGAGCCCGCCCAGCGCCCGCCCTGCCCGAGATGGGGGCGGGACCATCGCCCGCGGCCCCGCCCTTCTCCCTGGGCCGGCCCCGCCCCTCACAGCTCAGCCGAGCCGGGTCCGAGGGGAGAGGAGAGATCCTGGTATCATTTCAAAACGCATTGGGAAAAATAAAGATACCGATTACATGAAGCAGTCCAGTATGTGTTACAATGCTCTGCAATGCTCTGGGTGAAATCATCTGTTCCGCAGAAACTGTTTAAGCATATTAAGGTTTCACAGAGATGATTACAAAAAAAAGATATCTCACCCTTTGCAGCACCTCTTGCAAGACAGCTCGACTGTCAAGAGTTAATGGGTCCTCACGAATAAGAACTTGCTTTTCCAGGGTTCCTAGAATACAGCCCAGATGCCACAGTTTAGATCCTGAAACGAAAAATCCAAATACAGCACTCCTTCAGAACCCTGAGGGACAGCCACGGATTCTGGGGCTACAGGAAACAGTGAAAAATTGCACCAAGAACGGTGCTGGGAGAAGCAGCATTACTTTGTCCGATAAAATGCCATTATGCAGCCAGTTTAGTGCTTTAGAGAATTTTACTGCCATGGGGAAAAAAACAGGGAAAAAAAAATTGAACCAAAAATAGTGCATTGAAACAAGCAAAATAGTGAAAAGATGCAATAAATATGAAAAACATAGTTACTTCTAATAAAAGCAAAAAATAACAAAAAATGCAAAAAACGCGGTTTTATTTCTGATCCTTTAAACGCTGCTTTAAATCCAGAAACTACAGAAGCGCTTCTCGCCGGGCCCCTGCTAGCTACAGCCGGTCCTCCTGCGCCGCACCAGGCCTCCGGCCTCCCTTGGTACGGCTGGCGCCACTGCCCCAGGACACCGCCGGCCCCCAGACACTGGCGCAGGCGGACGCGGGAGTCGCGTCCGTGCTCACCCTCGCTCCCCGGGCCGGCAGCTGCGGACATCCCGTCCCGGCGCAGCGGCGCTCCTGCCGATCGACCGACCGCGCAGCTCCAAACGCCGCTCCCCGTCCCGTCAGGGCGCTATTTATGCCCCAGGGCCGGCCAGCTCAGCCAATCACAAGCGGATGCAGCGCCGGCCCCGACAATCCCTGTTGAGGAAGCGCCGGCCAGGTGAGCCCAACCAATCACAAGCGGAGGCAGCGCCGGCCCCGCCAATCCCAGCTCGGCTCCGCGAGCCCCCCCCCGCTGTCCCCTCATGTCCCCGCTCCCGCCAGGGCGGTCGCGATCGGGACCGGGAGCGCTGCGGGCGGCAGGAGCCGCTCCTGCTCCGCCCGCAGCCGGCGCTGCGCCGGCGTCCTGCCGGGGCTCCGGGCACGAGAGGACGGCGACGGCGATTTCCTGGTGCCGGCAGGGCCGGGCCGGGCCGCGGGGAACCCCCGTGCCGGCCCCGGGACCCCCCAAATCCTGCCGCTCCCCGTGGTGCCGGGGAATCTGTTTCCAGCATAGGCAGAAAAATCTTTACGAGAAACCTCAAAACTCGGGGACACGGGGTCTGACGGGAGAGCGGAGATTCTGGTATAATTTCAAAACGCATTGCGAAAAATAAATCTATGGAACAGCTCATTTCCTCTCTATGGAAACCTCAGAAGTAAAAGCTGCTCGGCTAATTCCATAAAGCATTCCAAAATCAGGGTCCTGGGGAGCGACGTTCGGGGCAACTCGGCTGGCTTCGGCTCTTCGGGGAAACTCGGCGCTTTCCCTCAGCCGTCGGCTCTTCTCGGCTGTTCGGCAACACTCGGTCGTTCTCGTCACCCCCCCCGGGCTCTTTTCGGTTGCGAGAAGCATTACGTCATTTTCGCCCCTCCCTGCCGCCATCTTAGTTGTGGCTGAAGCCAATTCTGGTCGAGACGCCATCTTGGTTGTGGCACGCTTAAGGCCCCCGTCGGTGTTTAACATAGACGCCTGACTAAATCCACTAACCTTAACCCGGCTGCTGCGCGGCTGAATCCACAGCCCGTGTCCCTACATCTGGAGAAAGCACAGAAAATTTCCCCCGGGCGGCGCCGTGGTCGGGGTTTTGTGCAGGCAGTCAACTAGACACACATAGGGTCCTCTCATTTTCCCGCCCTTTTCGCCGCCATCTTTAGAAGGTCAAGCGCCCCGAGCCGCGCCGCCATCTTGGTTGTGGCACCCCCCCAAATGTCCCCCTCGGCTGCTCGCACAGGCCCCTGACCACATCGCCTGCCCGAACACTGCCGTGGCGCCGCTCAGCCCCCATCCCGTGTCCGCGCACCTGCGTACGCCGCGGAAAAATCGCTCCCGGGCGTCTCCGTGGTCCAGGTCGCGCGCAGGGAGCCGGCTGCCACGCGCCCGGGGTCCTTGCATTTTTTCCCACCTTTTTGGCCGTGAACGTTCGGCGCTCGGGCGGCAGCACTGCCCGTGAGCTCACAGCTCGGGGCTGCTGCGGGCCCGCGGGGACGGGCACGGCGGAGCGTTGCAGTATCGCTTTTTATCCACAGGATGGCAGCATTGCCTTACAGATCACAGCCCGGGGCTGCTACACGCCTCGGGTGGGGAGAGCTGCAGTACCGCTCTGTGTCCACACGGTGGCAGCGCCGCCGCACGGAGTGGAGACAGAAAAGAACGTGGCCAAAATTCCCCTTCCAAACATCCCCGAAAATAAAGGCCCCAAAAGACCCCCAACCAAAACAACTACGAGAACCCCGCCATCAACCAAGCCAAAACCAAAAAAGCCTTCATTTTAGGCTACACTTCAATATTTCTTCTATTTCTTATTTTGATATTTCTATTAATCATTACAATTTATCTATGATATGTACATTATAGTAGGTATATTTTACATATTATAATATAGGAAACATGTAAAAATATAGAGTGGATTTATTGATATTACTTTTCATATTTTATAGTTCTCCTTTTCTTGCTTATATATATGTATTTATTTTTTTGTGTGTGTTTTCTTCTTGATATTTTAAACATATGTATTCATTAACCTAACAGATCAGAACCACAGTTAATTAGAATTGAATGACCCTGGTTTTCTAAGGGGTAAATATTTAATCTTTATTAAAATATTATGGGCACATTTTCTCTTTCTGCGTGCTTTGGGGGGGGGGGGTTGTTTGTGGGTTTTGTTTTTTTTGTTTGTTTGTTTGTTTGTTTTTTTCTGAATTTTGGATTTCTTGGCTAATAAACAAGGGGGTTCGGAGAGTTACAAAATAAAATGTCCGCACAGTTTTATCGCTGCCTCTGAAATACACCTCGGCATTGAGTCACTGCTGGCAATACTGTGCACGGGGAGAAGGAGACCTGTTTAGGGTTTGAAAGGAAAAGAAAGGCACCACGGTGTTCACAGCCTTCTCCGTTCAGGTTTTTTAATTCAGCAGAAAATACAGAGGAGTTTTGCTAACTGCGCTCTTGATTATATCCAGACGTCCAGCGGAGAGGGAGGTCATTTCTCAACTCCTTCCTTGCCCACAGCCAACTTTCCACGTGCTCAGGGGAAAAAAAGAGTAGGATAAAAAAAAAAACGGAATAAAGAAAACATGAAAAAAAAATTAATATAAAACAAATAAAATAAAAGTTGAAAAAAAAAACCTCAAAAGAGTAAAAAAGAAATAAAATTTAAAATAAATTAAAAATATAATAAATTGTTTAAAATAAAAAATATCACGAAAGTAAAATCTAAAATATCCATAAATTGAAAAATGAAAAAATTAAGAGTAATTAGGATTTTAAATAGTAATAAAGAAAAATAAAAACTAAAAAGTAAATAACAGAACAAAAATATAAAAATAAAAGAAATAAACCCAAATCATTTTAAAAATACAAAACAAAAAAAAACCCCATGAACACATTAACCACAATACAATATTTAACATAAAAAATACAAAAATCAAAAAGTAAAAAGGAAAATAATAATTAAAATAAAATATGAAACTAAATAAACACAGCTTTCCCCTTTATGCCACTGACTACCACAGCTCTGGGAGCATCCTGGATTATGCAGGGATAGGGAAAACAAACCCAGTGCCTCCCAGAAAATAAGGTTTTCTAGACAAATCCCAGTTTTGCTTGGAAACGAATTCTGTTTTATCGGGAAGTTCACTTTGGATGAACATCCACATGTGCCAAGGCAGGAAAGAACCACCCCCTTGTGTCCAAGGGACAGCAACTAGGCCAGGATTTAAGTTTTAATGGAACTTATATAATAAAAAACGCACCAAATTGAACTTCACAAAGAGACGAATCACGGCAATTAAACACTTAACGAGTTTTCCTGGGAATTCCCAGAATTCTGCGGATATGGCGCTGAACAATTCCGGATTTACCAACATTAATTGGGTAAATTTCCTTGGAAATGTCCCCTAAGAAGTAGCAAAATTCCAACTTGGATGGAAAATAGGAAAAAATAAATGCTGACTTACTAAAATCAGAGAGAGGCTAAACATCAAATAAAAGGAAGGCATAATATCTAACTCCCAGCTTGCCTGCAAAACAAGCCCGGAAATTTCTAACGCTGAAAACTTTTGGAACGGTCAGGAAGTCGGTGGAAGCCCATGGAATGAGGATTTCAAATCTGCTTCCTCTGCTCTGATTTTCAAGGGAAGAGGGAGTTAAACATGCCTGTTTACTCCTATTCCAAAAAGGATCTCTCATTTATGGGAGTAACAATCCAAAGGAACTCCAATCTTACTTGGATTTGACAGCTGAAACTCTCAGCAGAGTTGCGAAGTTTCAGCGGAACAAAAGAGCCACAATTCCTGGAAAAACAAAATGCAACTCAGCAAAAGACAGCAATTCCATTGACAAATGCATGGAGGAGGAGGAGGAGGAGGATGACACCAGGAACACAAACCAGCTGAAAGCAACGATTTATTGGAAAGGGCTGGAAATCAAATGGACAGTCTCTGGTCATGCTCAGGCATTTCTCCAGGAGTCAGAGAGAAAAGTGGGAACCCTGCACTGGGATAAGGCCTTCCTGTGGCTTCACTTCCTACTGGCTCTCTCCTTTTTTGCCAACTACCTGCAAGAGGAAAAACAGCAGGAATAAAGTTTCAAACAGGAGGTCCTTGGTTCAGGCAGACTGAAGTGCAGCTCCCAGGGAGTGAGTCCAGGCTGGGCCCAGGGGAGCTCCGGGAATCTGGGATTGCCCGTGGAATTAAAGGGCTGGAAAAGCAGGACCCACCTGCCGGGTTTAGTGCTGGGACACAGCAAGGCCTCGGCTCAGGGGCAGCAGTTAGAGCCGGGACCGCAGGAGAACGCCCCAAAGCCGGGTTAAACATCCTGCGTGACATGCAGCACGCTCCAGGAGAAACTCGGGTGGGAGAAGCCCCCGGATGCTCCACGTTCCTTGCCTTTAGCTGCTTTGCCTCCCTCAGAATGCTGACCTCGCCGTGCAGCTCCTACAAAATAGGAGAACCTATGGGAATCATCCACTGGTGGATCTCTAGTTATTAAGAAACAAAATGTGTCCAAGCTCTACTGCAAAGCAGCAGCTCCGAGGTGACACAGGGATTTATTCCAGAGGGGACACAAGTACTTCACAGCTTTTAATACATAAATGAATAGGAGCAGAAATTTTGCGTTTATTTTAGGTCTGATGATGTCCACAGTTGCACAAGCATGGAGGGGCCGTAATCACATTCCTATGTTATTTAGGATATTTTGAATGGCAATATATAACAAACCAATATGTCTCATAATCTGCTATTCAAAGGAAACTAATCATAAGCCGATAACGTGCAGTTTGGGGTCTATCTGTAATTTACCACACTTTTGGTTAAATTACAGCTCCTGACTGTAAAACCCCTGAGAAATCACAATTTTAATCAATTACACCTCAAAATAAAAGAATTGTGATACATAATGGCATTAAAAATTATATTCTTGCATATATAACGCAGACCTTTATCAAATACCAAAAGGTATAGAAAATCTATTTGGTAATTGCTTTGATGTCTCCTGTGAATACAGCAAATTACAAGACCCTCCTGTCGCTACAATAAGATTTGAATGTATCCACTTTCTGGAGTGTATATTGGACAAGAACAGATATTTGCAAAGGTCCGGTTTCACTTCGAACTTCTTCCAAGCAGTTGTCTCCTGTCTGATGCAGATATTTTAGTATTTTGTTGATGGATTATGATATGGATTAAGACAACAGCACACTTCTTGGTCTTTTCAGCTACGTACTGAAAAATTACCTACACAAGAAATGAAAAGCCTTACCCGAATGAATTTACCTCTCGGACAGAAGTTACAGCAATCATCTGCCTGCCTTTGACGACAGTAGCTTCTCTCTGAGAACTTCTGCCCAGTGTTGAAATGTTTCTGGTAGATCTTCAAGCATTCCCCATCTGAGGCTTTTCTCCTCCACAGAAATCCTGCAGAAAGGAAAGCTAAACCAGAAAAGTTGTTTGTAAGAGATTCAAACAAGTCACACCTAGATATATAACAGCAGGAGAAGGAAGCAAAAGTTTTGGGTGGGTGGTCTGACAAATATTGAAAAGAAACAAATTGTTTTTCTAACACAGTAGGCCCATGAAAGCAGAACTGGCTGAAGGACCCAGGGGTTTCTTACCAAGGCACAGCAAGGTGGTACTACCTGCCTAGAGAAAATTCATAATAATCCCCTAAAAATTACAGAAAAACAACATTTTCTTTAAAATAAAAATACAACCACACCATTAAATTATCACATTGGCAATATTCACAGGTTTTCAAGTATTACACTCGAGTTGACTTAATACATTTTTCGGAGCATGCACAAATAAATATTCAGAATTCCCAAGTACCTTTCCCTGCCTTGGCAGATTCTCCTCAGAAGCAGCCAGGACTTGGAGATACTGTAATTGCTAAGACACTTAAAAAAAAAAAAATTTGAATTCCAGCCTTTGAGATCACTTTATCTGGCAGGAGGGCAGTAGGATTCCTATTTGCTCAAACAGGATTCAGCCCTTCCTGCTGAGATGCCCCCAGAAAGCTGGCTCAGAATCACCAGTGAAGGTCAGAGCTGTTGGTGAAGCTGTTTTCCACTGTGTTATCTGATTGCTTCAACATCATTTCCCCGTATTCACCAATTTCCCTCTTGTGCATGAAATCAATGCATCAATTTACTTCCTGACTCCCAAAGCTCATTCTGCTTTTCATTTAAAGAAAAAGAGAGTGAAAATCAATCCAAAATGGTTCCGCAGCTGCTGAATTATTCTCTGCCTCGTGTCTTTACCGACGCTGAGGGGCACCATCATGCAGCTGCTTCTAGGAACTGGACTTCACCTCACCGAGTGGGTGGCGAGGGAGGCTCCGTCCGTCCCTGGATACGAACGCTGCGGGAAAAGGAAAGACCTCAGCGGCCCGGCCCCGGCCGAGCCCGGCAGCCCCCCCGGCCCTTCCTGCCCCGCTCCCCCTCAGAGGAGAGGGGCTGCGCGCCCCGGCCCACGGTCCCCTCCCTACCTGCAGCCGGGCTCGGCGGGCTCGGGCCGGGCTCGCCTCGGTTCGGCTCCACCCGGCGCGGTTCGGCCGCGCTCGGCCAAGCGGCGCTCGGCTCCGCTCGCTCTGCAGCCCCGGCCGCAGGCGAGGGCTCGGTGTGTGCGGCGGGAGCGGCGGGCGCGGAGCGGAGCGGGGCCGGCGGGCGCCGGAGCCGTCCGGAGGCCTCTCGGGCGGGCGCGACCCCGGGAGGGCGGCGGCATCTCGCCTCCGGCGGGCCGCACGACGGGCCGGTGTCCGCGGCGCCGCCCGGCCGGGCTCCAGCGGGCCCGGGCTCTCCGCCTCAGCCGGGGGCACCGGGGACGGGCGGCGGCCGGCCGTGAGGAGCGAGGCGCTTTTGTCCCTCCCACACATCTCCAGCCTTCAGCTTGGGAGCTCTGGGCCCCTCCCTCATACACCGATTCTCCAATTGGTGGAGAGCCGCCGCAGTGACTGCTGCGCTGGCCTGAAGCTTGAGATCCCGCAGCCGCTGCTGCTGCTGCTGCTTCAGCCTTGCCGCGTGCACCGTGCAGCCCCATCTCCTCCTCCTCCTCCTCTTTCTCCCGATCCTCCTCCCTGGGATGTGGGCAGACCCAGAGGGTAAGTGGGAGCCCTGGCTCACCTCAACCGTTCTCATCCCCCGCCCTGTCACAGGACCCCACAAGTTCACTCAGGGGAGGCACGGCCAGGCCACTGGGCCGTATGGGGGAGCAGATAATTCCCAGCATCAGAGGGTGACCTCCCACCATGCACCAGCCAAGCATGCTTTGTCCCTGCCCACCCTCTCTCTTCCTGCCTCCAGCTCAGGACTTCTGTCCCACCAGCTCCAACACAGAGCCTTGGGCACACGGGTAGAAGAAACAAGAGTGGTGCCAAAAGAGGCCTTGAGGCTTGAGTTTGCCTGCAAGATGTCCTCCCCCTGCAGGGAGCCCATGGGTGCCAGGCAAATCTGAGATCCACAGGGTGCTGAGGGCCCCTTAGAGCAGCCCCTAATTTATTAGGGAGCTGCATCTGCTAAACGGTGTTTCAGGCACTGCTGTCACACAGAGATTTTTACCACAAGCCCGTGAGACTTTATGCTTCCAGGGCAGGCAGCATCAGCCACAGAAAGGCAGGATTGATCTCTGGGCTGGGCTGGTGTTCTGGCCCTATCAGGGAGCCCCAAGCCTGGACAAAAATGCTCTTTCCTATCAAGCATCCTCTATCCTGCGTACCATGTCCAGGTCTTTGGCAGACACAGGTCCTGGCACAGGTGCTTCTCCTGGGGGGAACCATCACCCCAAATAAGCAGCAAGGGTGCTGTTCTCGCAGTCAGACAGCAGCTCTAGCTGGGAGGGAGGGGATAAAATGGCTAAAATCTGCAGCAGACAACCATTGTTGAAAGTAAAACAGAGAATCAAAAAGAGCGTGAAGTCAAACAAGAAAGCAACTCGGAGGAGGGTGAAGAGCATAGAATCATAGAAGCACAGGATGATTTTGGGGTGAAAAGGACCTTTAAAGGCCATTCAGTCCAAGCCCTCTGCCATGGGCAGGGACACCTTCCCTGCTGAGAGCTCCAAAAAACCTGGCCTTGAACGTTTCCAGGGATGGGGCTCCACCATACGTTTGGGTAACATATGGCAGTGTTTATCTATCCCTCACACAGAAGATTAATTTCTTACTATCTGATCTGAATCCCATGTTCCCCTGCCAGCACCTCCATTTGCCATTTCCCCTTTAGCACCTCCAGTCATCTCCTTCCTGCACCCTTTCCTGTCTCCATCCTCCCTCCTAGCAGAGTTGCAGGTTATCCAGTAGCTCCTGAGTGGCCTCTTTGCCAACATCGGGTCTGCTGAGGTGTCATGCGTGGCACTCGTAGGGGACATATGCATCTTAGCAGTGCATCCTGCCCACTGGAGCATCTGCTTCCACTGGCCCCGGGCCAGCCAGGCTGCAGCTGAAGGTGATGGGGAAAAGATCACGTCCCAGTACAAAATCGGTTTGTGCAATATCATCCAATTTGTGCACGCCACAGTTCAGCAGACAGAAGAGCAGTGTGAGTAGAGGAAGGAGCCCTGCCAGAGCCCTCCTCCTCAGCAGGATGGCATCTGATGTCTCATCGGGTGTAAGAGCTCCTGAAACCCTGCAGCTGCTGGGGCATATGACTAGCAGGGTTGGGCAGGGCAGCAGACCAAAAATGCCCCTCAGAGCTCCTGCCATGTGGCACAAGGAACCCCTCTGCGTGTCAGAAAGCTGCCACCAAATTTCCTGGAACTGCAGGATTGACACAGCCAGAATCACGAAAGAGAAAACTGGGGGCAAATCTTTTGGAGGACAGAATTCTTTTTAAAGAAGCACCGCACACCAGTATCTACTCTATTCTTAAGAGGCTTCTGTAGGCTTGCAGGGTGTCTGGGGTCTCCTGAAGCATGGCGTGACCCCCTGCTGGCCATTGCACCCTGCTTTCCACTCCATCCCTGTATGTGCCATCAGCCAGACCCCAGTTCATGCCATCCATGTCCCACACACTCAGGGGACCTCTCCACTGGCTTTTCCCTTGACAGAGCCATTGCTGGTGCAGTTCTGTGCAGGTTCTGTGCTGCAGCCCAATACAAGGCAGGGCTTCCTGAATGTCAGCTGGGGTGGCAGAGACCTCGCTGATTTTGAGGTAGATAGACAGCACTGGGGGTCATGGCAGCCATCACAGGTGGCAGAGCTGATCAGCAAGAGCCTCAAGAAGCAGAGGTCAGAGTGCTCATGGAGCACTTTGTCTCCATGTGGATATGCAGAGCAACTTCCTCAGGCTGAAGAGGTATGGGATGGCAATTTTGGAGAGACAAGGTGAGCCCACCGTGACCCTGCAAGAGCTACCCCCACGCTGGGGCCCAGCCCTGCCCACAGAACTTGCCCCACGCTATTGCTCTCATTCCCCAGAGCTGCCTGTGGCCACGGTCTTTGCGCACAGCCCCAGGCTAGAGCGGCTGCTGCCTGTTTGCCACGCCAGCGGCTTCCACCCCAATCCCATCAGCGTGGCCTGGCTGCGGGACGGCCAAGAGGTGCCTCCGGGCCCGGCGTTTAACAGCAGCCCCATCCTGCCCAAGGCTGACCTCACCCACCAGCTCTGCAGTGTCCTGGCCGTGGCCCCCCGTGCTGGGCACAGCTGTGTCAGCCGTGTGAGCCACCAGAGCCTGGGCGCCCGCAGCCTTCTCATCCCGTGGGGTAGGTTCCATTCAGACATGGGGTGCAGGCTGCAGATGACAGCCACTGGCCCTGTGAGGGGCAGCACCTGATGGGCGCTGTCACTCTCACACAGTCGCCCTCTTCCCTCCCTGTCCCAGCAAAGCACAGCACATCCCCTACCATCAGCGTCACCATTGCGGTGCTGCTTCTTGTGGCCACAGCCTCTGCTTGGGTATTTTGGTGGCGGAAGCACAGGTGAGCTCTCCCTCCCATCACCTGCGGTAAGATTTATGGGCATGTAGGTCAGTGCAGGGGTTGCAGCAGCAGCAGCAGCTCTGTAGGGGTTAAGCCCCTGAGTGCCATCAGAGCTCACACATAGCCTTTGCAGGAAGGGTAATGAGAGTGCATGAGAGAGCCAAGAATTTATCATGTGAGGCCTGTTTGCCCACAGAGCAACAACTCTTCTACTCTCTCGTGGAGTCCCCGGAACCCCCATCCCCTCTCTAGATCACTGACCCCTGCCCTGCTCTTTGGACCACCCCCGTGCCCTTAGACCATTGGTTCCTGATCCCTATTTAGGCCCGTGCACAGCACATGGCCAGGTCTTTCTGTCCCTGAACCCTCTGGTGTGCTGGAACAAACCTTGCTGGAATTTATCATAACAACAGTCCCTTCTTGCCTCTCTTTGCTGAGCCTAGCCACAGCATGTGTGATGTGAGTCTGACTGCTTAGCCCGAATCCTCCGCGAGTGGCTTTTCCACAGGAGATGTTTATGGGGCTCTAGGTAGCAGCTCCACCATGCAAAAAGCACACTGCTAGAGATCTTTGTCTCGGCTCCAGCTCTGCAACAATTCAGCTGATTTGAATATCATCACTAAGTCCACTCCAGAGTCAATATCCCAGCCGCACCGTCCTTTTCAGCTGCAGCCCTAGAGTCCCCATCCCTGCCCCACAGTCACTATGCCAGCCCTTTCATCATTTCACCATGCACCTCTCAGTTCCTTTCTCAGCTCTGCGGTTTCTTTCCATTACCACTCACAATTGCAGCCCCACAGTGATTTCAGCAGCAGCCCTACAGTGGCTATCACAGGCCCAGACAATATCTGTGCAAGCCTGGGATTTCTGGTGCAATCTTCCATTCCCCTTTTCAGGTCTAGTGATCCTGTTCCATTTTCAGTCACAATAGGCAGTGCAAACATCAATATCACAGGCCTACAGAGATTTCAGCACACAAATCCTACAGTCTTTACACCCGTCCTATAGTTCCTATGCCATTAACAATGTCTATCCCACCCTCTGGTGATTTCAAGTGGAGTTCTAGAAAGCCCTTCCCAGCCCCAGTGGTTATAGCTCTTAACCCACAAGCTTTATTTCACGGCCAGCTGGGTTCTTCTTCATCCAGCCCTACGTGTGTGTTTCTCCACCTCCACAGCCTGAATCTTGTCCTGCTTTAAATAGGCAGGATCTTCATCTTGGCACCAGCCCGGTAACAATTCAGCTCTGAGCCCTACAGTGTCTATGCTCACCCTGCAGTCAATATCCCAGCCCCACTGTGATTTCAGCCCCAGCCCTTTAGTGCCACACCCAGAGCCAGGCAATATCCCAGCAGCGCCAGCTTCTAAGGAGCCATCTTAGAGCAATCCCTTTTCATCTGTACACCCCTCTCCTCCCAATTTCAGCCTCAAGACCCAGCCCCAACATCAATATCACAGGCCTACAATGATTTCAGCACAGCAATGATACAGGCTCTATGTCAGCCCTGGAGTTTCTATGGCCTTGGCAGTCTCTATGCCACCGCTGCAGCGATTTCAGCTGGAGCCCTGCAGAGTCCCCTTCCCAGCCCCAGTGATTTCAGCTCTCGACCCGCAAGCTTTATTTCAAGTCCAGCACAGTTCTTCCAGCTCTGCGTGCGTTTTTCTGCCTGTCTCTGCCAGGTGTAGCTGCTGCAGGTTGAGACAACAGGGTCCTTTTTTTGTCTCTAGTTGTGCGGTTTCAGCTTTAGCTCTAGAAATGGTATTCCACCTCCATCCCATTAATCTTTATTCCATTACCAACCCCTGGGCACATGTCCCATTTCACAGTCGCTTCCCAGGTCTACATTCACTATCCCCTTTGAACAGTGACTGCAATTGCAGCACTGCAGTGCCCAGTGATTTCAGCTTCAGTCCCACAAGCTTTATTTCACTGCCAGCTCTTCTATTCCACTTCTGTCTCCACATCTTCCCAGCAGTGGCACAAAATGCTGCTTCTGGTTCTCAGAGTATGATTTTTTTATTTTTGCTCTAGCTCTGTGTTGTTTCAGCTCAGCTCCTGTTCCCATATTCAAGCCTCAACCTGCTAATCCTTACTGCAGCAACAGCTCTCCAGTCCCTACCCCAGCCCTTACAGCGATTTCAGCTCCAGCCCGCAGTTCCCGTCCCGGCTCCATATTCCCCAGAGCAGCCCCCCAGGGGTTTTACCCCAAAGCCTACCATCTTTGTGTCTCCTCCAGCTCTGCTGTCTCAGCTCCAGCTCCTCAGCTTCCCACTGCCTGCAGCTAAAACTGCTACTGCTTCTCACTGCAGCCCGGGGCTGTTGATAAGGCCACAAGTCAGTCATTGTCATCACTTCAATGTCTTTAGGAGTTGTATCACCCACCCTCCTGGGTTCTCAACCTTGGGGACACTTGAAGCCCGAAGGCCAACATGTATCTCCCCCCTTCCCCTGGGTCTCAGGCCAGCACTTGTCCGAAAGCCCTCCAGCTCCCCCAGGCAGCACCAGGGGCTGGAAAGAGCCACTGGGCCCCTGCTCCCTCATCCCAAAAGGTGTCCACGGGTTGGTTCTCGGGGCCTGGAGCCCTCCGAGCCCCCATAGCCTCAGCCTCTGCTGGGTACCACGGGGCAAGGGCTGGTAACCCCCCCCGGCATCTCTTGCAGGCCCTGAGCTGCAGCTCCATCCCCTTCTCCCGTGGGGAGAACCCTCCAGCCCCAGCATTTCCACTGTTCCACACTGTTTTGGGCCTGCCTCTAGTGCCAAGGGCTTTATTCCACATCCTGGGGCTTTCTGTCTCTACTGGGCTCACAACTGCTGTTTCAGCCCTAGCCCTACAACCTTTACTGAATTAACATCAGATATTTAGGAAAGAAAAAAAAAAAAAAAAAAAAAAAAAAAAAAAAAAAAAAACCAAAAAAAAAACACCACGAGCCAAAAATAGTGCATTGAAACAAGCAAAATAATGAAAAGATGCAATAAATATGAAAAACATAGTTACTTCTAATAAAAGCAAAATAAAATAAGAAAAAGTGCAAAAACTGCTGCTTTATTTCTGATCCTGTAAACACTGCTTTTAAATCCAGAAACTACACAAGCGCTTCTCGCCGGGCCCTGGTAGCCGCAGCCGGTCCTCCTGCGCCGCACCAGGCCCCGCACCAGGCCTCCGGCCTCCCTTGGTACGGCTGGCGCCACTGCCCCAGGACACCGCCGGCCCCCAGACACTGGCGCAGGCGGACGCGGGAGTCGCGTCCGTGCTCACCCTCGCTCCCCGGGCCGGCAGCTGCGGACATCCCGTCCCGGCGCAGCGGCGCTCCTGCCGATCGACCGCACAGCGCCAAACGCCGCTCCCCGTCCCGCCGCCGGACTGACGCCCCCGGCCCCTCAGGCTGCTATTTATGCCCCAGGGCCGGCCAGCTCAGCCAATCACAAGCGGATGCAGCGCCGGCCCTGACAATCCCTGTTGAGGAAGCGCCGGCCAGGTGAGCCCAACCAATCACAAGCGGAGGCAGCGCCGGCCCCGCCAATCCCAGCTCGGCCAGGCGAGCCCCCCCCGCTGTCCCCTCACGTCCCCGCTCCCGCCAGGGCCGGCGGATCGGGGCCGGGGGGTTCGGGGCCCGGGCTGAGGGCGCGGCGGCGTTGCGGTCGCGATCGGGACCGGGAGCGCTCCGGGCGGCACGAGCCGCTCCTGCTCCGCCCGCAGCCGGCGCTGAGGCGGCGTCCTGCCGGGGCTCCGGGCACGAGAGGACGGCGGCGGCGATTTCCTGGTGCCGGCAGGGCTGTTGGGTGAGAGGATCTCAGTGTGAGACAAGTGACCATCTGAAACACACAAACAATAAGGGATGCTCAGAGTTGCACCAGAAACACCACTGCCCTGACGACACAAATATATGAATTGTAGAAAACACAAACAAATGTGCAGCAAAAAAAAGCCAACTCTTATTACTGCTAGTCCATTTTCCAAATATAATAAAAATAACCCCATCTCCATTCCCCTCAAAAAACTTCCAAAATATACACCCAAAACCCCCCCAACTTAAAGACCTGCCTCTAACCAAATAAGCATAAACCCCACATCTTTTAAACTATATAAATTCATTAACCTAATGCATCAAAACCACAGAATTTTTAATCCTTAGTCAACACCATATACACCGATCCATCACTATATACAAAAACAAATCCTATTTTCTATTAATAAAATAACAAAAAAGTCTCAACTTTTAACTACAAAAAAAACCATAAAAACACCTAATTAAAAATAAAATAATGTCATTATAAGTAAGCAAAAACTTCAAACAAACTTCCTCCAAAATAAGTATTTTAAATGCCAAAACCCCTCAAATATTTAAAATAACTACTTCAGAAATGCCTTCTGTACATTCCAGACTGATTTTGGGAGCAAAGCAAGGAAAGAAAAAGCACACAGCCCGTTTTAAGAAAACAGTGTTTACTCCTGTGCATTCCCTGTCCAGTGTGTTCAGCCCAAGCACAGACAGACTGCAGCACACAGATCTCCTTTGCTCTTTGTTAGTTTTACCCAGCCAAAGCAAAGACTTTTTTTTTCCCTTTTTCTTCAGACTGTTTAAACCTGCTGCAGACTGGAAAACCCAGAGAAGCACAACAATAAACAAATCAATCCACAAAAATAAAAACAGCAGAAATATACTCAAATTAACAGCACCAAAACCAGTTATTCCTGACTCAATAAACCCATAATTCCTCAAAACCATCAAAACAAACAGACCACCTATAAATACACACAAAACCAAAATATCCATTTGACTACAAACAATATCTCCTAAATTATCCAAAACTATAAAACATACACTCTAATCAAGCAGGCTAAATAAACAAACCCCTACAACACCACAAACAATAATGTCATCATAAATATTAAGAAACCCTAAAAAATGAACTACATCACACTCTCTCAAACCCACTAAAACAAACACTAGATGCTCACCACGATAAAAGCCACCACTAAATAAATAAAAACCTCCCCTATACCTCACACCACAGCCAATTACACCACTGTAAACCTTAGAAAACAAACCCTGGAAAAACACAATATCCCCCAAAAACAATTCAAAACCAAACTCAGTTCAAAAATACTCTGACCATGTGAACTATGAAACCAAACACGAAATAAATACACCACATGTCTCATCACACCGTCTACAAACAGAATAAAGCCACACAATAAATCATTAAAAACCACCAAACAGAAAAAACCCAGCTCTACCCAACCTGAATCCCTCCACACAACACACAAAACCCCAATAACACATTTCAGAAGTCTCTCAAGAAGAGCTACTTAGATTAATTCTACCTCAAATACAAACAAACCCACCCATAAAGTTATCCTCACTCAAAAACCTGATTATGTATAATAAATAATACTCCAAAAAGTCACGCAAAATACTACATATCCCCTAAGTACATAATATTGAATAAAAGCCACATAGAAACATCATTATTTATTAAAATTCCAGCTGAAAAGAAAATTCCTCCACTTCAGACACTGACAACAACAGAAGAGGAGTTTCTCCAATCAATTTGAACTCCTTTTGTCTCCATAACTCCTTTTTCTTCTGGGAGCACCGGGGAGGGATTGGTGAGACGAAGCTGAAAAGAAAAAAACCATTCCCCCAATAAACCCAAAGTGGCTTATCTGTTTAGCATAGAAGTTTGTCCCTTGTCGTCCCCCGAGGAAATGCTCCAAACCCAAATGCTCCTGCAGCCTCGTCATGAACCACGGCCAGAACTCAGGATAAATTCCTCATTCTTCACAGCTCGATATCGAATTGAGCTGATGCTCCCCTTTTAAACCGCCCCCGGCTGGAACCGGCCCCTCGTTATCCATCCCAGCTGCACCTGTGCCTGCCCTGTCCCCTCTACATTAATTCTAATTTACCGGTTTCTCTTCGCTGCCTTCCCCGGGAGCGCCCGGCACGGCTCCAGCGGCGACAGCGAGTGCTGCAGCTCCGGGCACAGCGCCAGCGTGTCCCGCCCGCCCGCCGGCCGGGGGATCGGCAGCGGCCCCGACACCGCCTTGAATGGCCCGCCGAGGAAGCGGCAGTGACGGCGGACACCGGCCGGGAGCGCCCCGGAACTGGCCCCGGCTCGTTCGGTTCGGCTGAGGGGGGCGACGTTCGGGGAAACTCGGCTGGGTTCGGCTGTTCGGCGATTTCCGTCAGCCGTCGGCTCTTCTCGGCTGTTCGGCAACACTCGGTCATTTTCGTCCCTCCCCGGCTCTGTTCGGTGACGCCGCGACTTACGTCACTTTCACCCCTCCCCGCCGCCATCTTGAAAAGGTCGGGCGCAGCGAACCGCGCCGCCATCTTGGTTGTGGCACACTTAAGGACCCCATCAGTGTATACAACAGGCGCCTGACTAAAATGTCTACCCTGAACCCGCCCGCGGCGCGGCTGAACCCACAGTGCATGTCCCTACACCTGGAAACGCCGCAGAAAATTGTCCCCGGGCGGCGCCGTGGTGGGGATTTTTATGCAGGCACTAAGATAGACACACCACAGGTCCTCTCTGTTTCCCGCCCTTTTGGCCGCCATCTTTAGAAGGTCAAGCGCCCCGAGCCGCGCCGCCATCTTGGTTGTGGCATCCCCCCCAAATGTCCCCCTCGGCTGCTCGCACAGGCGCCTGACCACATCGCCTGCCCGAACACTGCCGTGGCGCCGCTCAGCCCCCATCCCGTGCCCGCGCATCTGCGTACGCCGCGGAAAAAATCGCTCCCGGGCGGCTCCGTGGCCTAGGTCGCGCGCAGGGAGCCGGCTGCCACGTGTCCGGGGGTCCTCGCATTTTTTCTCGCCTTTTTGGCCATGATCTTTCGGTCCTCGGGCGGCAAAACTGCCCGTGAGCTCACAGCCCGGGGCTGCTACGGCGGAGAACTGCAGTACCGCTTTTTATCCACGAGATGGCAGCATTGCCTTACAGTTCACAGCCCAGGGCTGCTACGGGCACGGGGGAGAGCTGCAGTACCGCTCTGTGTCCACACGATGGCAGCATTGCCTCACAGTTCAGAGCCCGGTGCCAGGGAGGGGGGGCTGCAGTACCGCTCTGTGTCCACACGGTGGCAGCGCTGCCGCAGGGAGAGGAGGCAGAAAAGAACGTGGCCAAAATTCCCCTTCCAAACATCCCCGAAAATAAAGGCCCCAAAAGACCCCCAACCACAACAACTACGAGAACCCTGCCATCAACCAAGCCAAAACAAAAATAGCCTTAATTTTATGCTATATTTCCATATTTCTTCTATTTCTTATTAAGATATTTCTATTATCTCATGTATTTATCTAGTATAATTTATCTATTTATATAATCTACCTATTTATATTATTAAAATTTGTTTATTATATCATGTTCATTTTATTAGGTATATTTTACATACTATAATATATGGAACATGTAATAATAGTGTAACTAAAGATATTATTCTTAGATGTTATAGTTGTCTTTTTGTTATGTATATATTTATTTTTTTGTATTTTTATTTTTTTTGGTAGCATTTATTTCTTGATATTTTAAACTATATGACTTCATTAACCTAACAGATCAAAACCAGAGTTAATTAGAATTGAAAGACTGGTTTTCTAAGGGGTAAACACTTAATCTTTATTAAAATAAAAATACATTCTAATAAATAATATAAAAATAATTTAAAAATAATAATATAAAATGAAATAATTTTCTCTTTCTGCGTGCTTTTGGGAGGATTGGTTGTGGGGGCTTTGTTTTGGGGGTTTTTTTGTTTGCTTAGTTTTAGATTTCTTGGGTAATAAACAAGGAGGTTCAGAGAGTTATAAAATAAAATGTCTACTTAGTTTAATTGCTATCCCCTAACCCCTAACCCTAACACTTAACCTGCTACCCTGACCCTTGACCCCCTGACCCCCTGACCCCCTGACTCCTGACCCCTGGCCCCTGACCTTTGACCCCCGAACCTTGACCCCTGACCTATGGCCTCTTGACCTTTGACCTCTGACCTATGTCCCCTGACCTATGACCTTTGACCTATGACCTATGACCTATGACCCTTGACCTTTGACCTATGACCCTTGACCTTTGACCTATGACCTATGACCCCTGACCTTTGACCCCTGACCTATGACCCTTGACCTTTGACCTATGACCCTTGACCTTTGACCTTTGACCTTTGACCTATGACCTTTGACCTTTGACCTATGACCCTTGACCCTTGACCTTTGACCTATGACCCTTGACCTTTGACCTTTGACCTTTGACCTATGACCCTTGACCTTTGACCTTTGACCCTTGACCCTTTACCTTTGACCCTTGACCTATGACCTTTGACCTATGACCCTTGACCTTTGACCTATGACCTATGACCCTTGACCTTTGAACTTTGACCTATGACCCTTGACCCTTGACCTTTGACCTTTGACCTATGGGCTATGACCTTTGACCTATGACCCTTGACCTTTGACCTTTGACCTATGACCTTTGACCTTTGACCCTTGACCCTTGACCCTTGACCCTTGACCTATGACCTATGACCTATGACCCTTGACCTTTGACCTATGACCCTTGACCTTTGACCTTTGACCTATGACCTATGACCCTTGACCTTTGACCTTTGACCTTTGACCTATGACCCTTGACCTTTGACCTATGACCTATGACCCTTGACCTTTGACCTTTGACCTATGACCCTTGACCCTTGACCTTTGCCCTATGACCTTTGACCTTTGACCCTTGACCTTTGACCTATGACCTTTGACCTTTGACCCTTGACCCTTGACCCTTGACCTATGACCTATGACCCTTGACCTTTGACCTATGACCCTTGACCTTTGACCTATGACCTATGACCCTTGACCTTTGACCTATGACCTTTGACCTTTGACTTTTGACCTATGACCTTTGACCTATGACCCTTGACCTTTGACCTATGACCTATGACCCTTGACCTTTGACCTTTGACCTATGACCCTTGACCCTTGACCTTTGACCTATGACCTATGACCTTTGACCCTTGACCTTTGACCCTTGACCTTTGACCTATGACCTTCGACCCCTGACATATGACCTTTGAACTATAACCCCTGACTTACAACCTTTAACCTATGACCCCCTGACCCCCGGCCTTTGACCCTGACCCCCTGACCTTTGACCGTAATGCATTCTGAACCCTAAAATCAACCCCACATGTAACCCTATATGTAAATGTAACCCTGCATAATTAATTGGGTGGTTTGAATATTTAATTAGATCACCAGCATAATTAATTGAGCGATTTGCATATGTGTAGGTAATTAATTAGGTTATTTGCATAGCGTGATTAATTATTCAACTGGCTAATTGGGTCATTAGTGGTCCAGGTGGGAGTGGGGGGTGTGGTGATTAAGCAGTCATCTATAATCAGCTGCTCCCAGCTGGAGGACTAATTAGGGGGGCATACAGTATGTATACCCTGTGTATAGGGGGGGCTATAGGGTGTATATATAAATTAAAAAGAATAAAAATAATAAGTCTGGTGCAGTGGTAGGAATTTTCATGCGGCCAAGGAACAAATATTTTTATTTATTTAAAGTTTTTTTTAATATTTGTTCCTTGGCCACATGAAAATTCCTACCACTGCACCAGAGTTAGAAATAAAGTTAAACTTTATTTCTAACTTTAAATTACAAAGAAAGAGAAAGAGAGAAACAGAGAAAAAACAGAGAGAGAGAGCGAAACAGACAGAGAAACAAAGCAAAAAAGAGTCAGAGCAACAGAGAAACACAGTGAGTTAGAGCGAAAGAGAGACTTGGAGAGAAACAGAGTTGTTAGAGTGGAAGTAAAAGAGAAACAGCATTAGAGCGAAACTGAGACAGAGTGAGCGTGAGAGAAACAGAGAAACAGACAGAGACTGAAAGAGAAACAGAGTTACACTGAAATAGAGTTACAGCGAAACACAGGGAAAGAGAAACAGAGCTAGAGAGAAACACAGAATGAAAGCAAAAGAGAAACAGCTAGAAATAGAACAACAGAGGAAAATAAAGAGTTAAGAGAGAAAGAAGCAGAGTGAGAGAGAAAAGGAAATAGCATGAAGATATAGAGAGGAAAATAAATAGACTTACCTGGAAGTAGGGAAATAGAGTGAAGGAAAGCAAGAAATAGAGCGAGAGAAAATGACTCAATGACACCAAATAAAGACAGGAGCCAAAGGGGGGCAGAGGGGGCGGGAGGGAATCTTAATTAAGGTGGATTCAACTACTATTGAATGACCATTTTTATTTACACTTCAGCAAAACACATGGAAACAACATATACAAATGCAAGTACAGATACAACCCATAGACACGCTGATAAAAGTACAGCTTCGTACACAGCAATACATGGAAACACGGCAGCAAATGCAAATACGGAACAATACAGGGAACCGCAAGCCAAATACACATTGAGACAATAGAACAGTTTTTCTGCTTCTGAAACATCCATTATATCTCATTTTATTGGTACAGGAAATGCAAAACAAAAGCAGCACATGTAAAATAGAACAGTCATCCACCACACGCACCTCCTTCAGCTTGCACACAAACCCACCCTCACTCTCACCTCAAAGCACCTCCCAACAACCCCCAATCATCAACACACACTCGCAGCACTCCTCGGGAACGTGGTTCCCGGGAGCCTCAACACAAACCGGCCTGCCTGACGAAAACCCCGGTCCCTAGGCTGTCGGCACCCAAACTTTGGCGATGAACATCGCCTCGCAGACCGGCCGGGACCGAGGAAAAAAAAACCCAGCCGGGGGGGAAAATTAAAAAAACCCCCCCAGCTGGGGATTTTTTATTCTAAATTTAAAATGTGTTGAAAAACCTGAAAGGCAAAAGTCACGCACACAAGGTTACAACCAGTCAAACCAGTCAGCGCACACACACACACAGGCAAACACAAGCAAACACAGACAACTCTCATACACACACAGTCACTCTTCAGCGTACATGGTAGATTCCAGGAAACTTGTAGCATCAGCAAGCACAGAGATGCTAATCCTCCTCAGAGACCTGGAAGACAACAAGAGGTGGTCAACAAGGGCTTATCTGACAGCAAGTTATCCCCACTCCAGGCCCATATCTCCTATGCCCAAAACTCCACAGAAAAGAGGTGAACTGTGAAGTTTTACAACTGTTCTACCTCACTAAGACTATGTGCCAGGGCAGGGCAGCTCACACATAAGTGGCATAAGATAGCCTGATACAACATAGTCACATACAATAGCATACAGCATAAGCCAGCATAGTCACATACAACATATTCAGATACAATGTAGGCACATACAATATAAACCAACATAGTGAGATGCAATAGACTCAGATACAATGTAGGCACACACAATATAAGCCGACACTGAGAGACGCAATATTGGCGCATTCAACATTGGCACATACAACGTGAGCAGAGACAGGTAGAATACAAGTGCTGACTTCAGATAACTCTGAAAGATACTGCAGGCACGTGAGGGGAATCTAATACCCTCCCTATAAAAGTCCAAGAGAATGGCATCTGAAAAGGCGGCGCTACCGAAGCTGAGAATGAAAACGGATGAAAACGCTCAAGTGTCCGTGTGCCGGCCTCAAAAAGTCAAAATGTAACGAGGCCGGAATAAGGATGATCTGGGAAAGTACGCGAGGAGAATACGGCCGATGTGGGCCGGAATGATGCAGATAAAGCGTCTGGATGTAACAAAGGCCTATCACACAGAAGACAAGGGACACAAACAACACAATGCAGACGCAGACAACACAGCAGACACAACTTGAAACTGCCAGGCAGCTTCACCTTATGGACCCAAGACTCCTAGCACAAGATGAGCCACAGGCTGATGACACCAAAGGAAAGAAAGCTTTAAGGCAATAGCACGTGATGATGAAACGGAACTCCTTACAAGAACTAGCGCCTAAGTTGTTAATACGATGCTCGAGAAGCTGGGTAGGCCGAGAGAAGGAAGCGATGACTGCCGGGGGACCGTGGCGATAGCTCTGGACCCGAAGGCGACCTCCTCGGGTAAAAACGAGGATGTTGAGACTCAAAGACAGATGACGGCGCAAAACACGCGAGAACGCGGAACTGCCCTGCCCGGCAAAGCCTCCGGTGAGGCCGAGGTGAAACCCTCTCCCGTTACTTCCGAGGGGCCCGTCCCACTAGGGCCCTCTCCTCTAAGCTGACTTTGAATTGCCTCCTTTTGCAAAGCTTTTTCCCCTTCACCCAAACACCAGCCCAAACACTTATCTTTCACAAGATGAGTGGACAAAAATCCATCTTCAATGGAAAAGAACACATCCACTTCAGTGCTGCCATATCCAGTCTTGGGCTCTGCACCTCATGGTACCTAAGACAACAAAACAGAAAATGTGACAATTGCCTGACAGAAAAAGTAATCCCCAGGCCTCCCCTGCACCGCTACCCCGGCTCACCTCAGATCATCATTTGACTCCTGAGGCTGCCCGGAGGGTACCTGCAAAAGGAAAAGGCACACATTTAGCGTGCTGTTACACACCGCTCACCTGAGTCATCCTGTCAAAATGTCAACTCACCTGCTTGCCTCTCTTCCCTGGTATGCGTAGGGCCGCAGCAGCTCCCACAAAGAAACAAGGCAAAAAGCAGGCTGAGTTACTGTGAAAACACAATTGCTCCAGTCTGACAGAACTCTGAAACATGTATATCTTAAACTTGTACCCACCAAGCTGCTGGGATCCAGGACTGGAACACCTTGCAAGTGGACCACCTAAAAAAAAAACCCCAAAAAAACTCAACAGTGTATGCTTAGAGTTGCACCAGAAATTGAGACCTGAGCAACAACTGCTTCCATCCACCAGCCAACACTCACCCTGTCTGCTTCACCTGGAGTGCCAATATCATATGTTACCTCCTAAAAATAAAGACAAAGAACAATGAAATACACCTCAACATCAAGTTACTGCTGGTAATACTGTGCATGGGGAGAATGAGACCTGTTAAGGTGTTGAAAGGAAAAAAAAAAAGGCACCACAGTGTTCACAGCTTTCTCCATTCAGGTTTTTTAATTTTGCAGAAAATACAGAGGTTTTTTACTAACTGCACTCTCAATTATATCCAGACATCCAATGGACATGGAGGTCATTTTTCTACTCAGGGTAAGAAAGAGAATGGAGAAAAAAAAAAAAAAACAACAAAAAACAACCCCAAAGAAAACATAAGTTAATGGTTTCTGTGTAGAAGTCCACTGGAAGGGTGGTCAGTGCTCAGAGAATGGGAGTCTCCTGGAAAACAGAGAATGCTTGGTCTTTTTTCATGCTATCCTTTATCTTTTTCATATTAAAGCATGGCACAAATGAATTTAGTGTTCTTTGATGTCAGTCTTTTCCTGGTTTTTCTCTCCTTTAGGGTCAAACTTCCACATACTCTGGGTAAGAAATAGTATTTAAAAAAGGAACAAAGAAAACATGAAAAAATAAAAATTAAAAAAAAACTGAATAAAAATAAAAAGTTTTTAAAAATTAAAAATACAAAAAATAAAAACATGGAAATAAAATAAAAATCTAAAAAAAAATCTAAAAGTAATGTTAAAAAAAGTTAAAAATTAAAAATAAATATAAAATCTTTTAAAGAACACAAAACAACAGCTGGACTGGGATGAGGCCTTCCAGGGGCTTTGCTTCCTACTGGCTCCATCCTTTTTTACCAACTACCTGCAAGAGGAAAAACAACAGGGATAAAGTTTCAAACAGGATGTCCTTGGTTGAGGCACTTCAAAATAAGATTTTTAACAAAACGTCAGCCAAAAAAAGAGAGTCTGAAAATCAAGATATAAGCCTCACAGCTATTTAAAAACAAAACAAAACAAAAAAGCTGTCACTGGTGTGCATAACTTGCCAGCCCCTCATGGTTTGAAGTCCTTAGCATTTATTTTTACCAAGTTGACAACTAAAGCCTTGTAGAAAGGTTAAAAACAAAATCCTGGACAAAACCAGGCATTTTCCCAAGCCCCCTCAGTGTGGAGCTGTGTCAGCCCCAAGTGTTTGGTCCCCCAGCCCAGCCCAGAGCAGGCTCCAGCTGCTCCCCAGGGGGGGTTACCAAGGGACTCACTTGTTTGGAGCTGTAAATGCAGGTGCCCTGCACTGGAGTGCCAATAAATGTGAAATATGGGACTCTCATCATCAACAGTGACTGACCTTCCCTGGGGAGCCCCCTCACCCAGGATGGGGCACTCTGCCATGGATTTAATCCATCTGCATCTGAAAGGAAGTCAGGACAAAAGTCAAAGTGCTGCAAGATAACTTGACAGCTCCAGACAATTTGTGTCAATCTAGGAATACCCTCTACAGCCCAACTACACCCCACATGACAAATTTCAACTCCCCAGGACTTGTCCCATTCCCCCCACACCCAGACTGAGCAACAAGGCAGAGCAGCTCCAGGACAAACACACCAACACCCGTGACACAGGACAAAAGGGGGGACACAACAGGGACAGAAATATCTGGGCAAGAAGAATGACCCTGAGGACCGAGAGAACTCGCAATGAGATGACCGAGGTCAGACCGATGGGGAGCTGACCAGGCTCAGAGAACCCTGCAGGAAGAAGATGCCAACGGGATCACTCATCCCAAGAAACGCAGGGATGGATGCCTGAGAATCCTATGGTCAGAATCCTCCACTCAGCTGTGCACTTTTAGAAGACCTAATCTGCCAGAATGGATCACAGCAGTGCACAGCTGTGGATACAGCTCAGAACAAGACCTGGAAAGGCATCAGAGTGGATGGTTGTGAAGAGAGATGGATCCTGATGTGTCTGAGCACCCGAGTCAAGGGTTTGATGCCTGGCCTGGTATCAGCACCAGGAACAGGGAGATGTTAAGAACGATGCCTGGGGTTTCTAACAGATCCCTCAAAGGGATAACACAACAGACACAGAGCGCACAACAGACAAGTGACACGACCTTGCCCTGGGACTGCTCTGCCCTGCACATCTCAGCACTGGGATCAAAAATGAGACTTTTCCCTTTACACAGCCTAAGGGGTCACATCTTGGACATCCCCATCTCCAAACCTGATTTAAAAACCCCTCCTGGTGACCCCTGAACCCACACCCCACTATCATCCCCTCTGTGGCTCCCAGCCCTCCACTTATCTCTCAGACATCTGGAGATGCAAATCCACATCAGGTACAAAAAAAGGCCACCTCTCCCTCAGGGAAATTCCTGCTGTCACTGGGCTGTTATCTCACACTCAGCTACAATAAAGGAAAGCAAATGTGACCGTGTGATCTCAGCAGCACATGGGCCAAAAACCAGCAATTCTGCTACTCACCACCTCCTAAGCACACCCAGGTCCTCAGGCCCTGTGCTCCAGCTGTGCTCAGACACCAACACTGCGGGGTGTGCCTGGGTTAAGAGCAGACAAGGTGATGTGGCACTGCTGAAACTTGAGCAGACCCTCGCTCCTCCTCCCTGACACACCTCAACTCCTCGGCTGTTACCAAAGCCCACCTGGATGGCCCCTTCAAATGGAGAAGGTCAAGGCTTCACCATAGAGTCCTGTAATGCTCCCACTGTCTGGTTGGTGAGGGGAGCTCGGCATCGTGTGAGTGGAACACCTAAAAACACACAGCACTGGACGCTCAGCGTTCCACCAGCAAGTGAGGCTTGAGCAATAGTAACTGCCTCTGTCCACTGATCACTGCTCACCTCGTACACTTCACCTTGACTGCAAAGACCCAGCTTTGAATCCTAAAAATAAAGACAAAGAGCAGTGCTGTAACATGGCCACCATTTACACTCCCCTGCAAACACAGTGACTGACCTTCTCAGGGGAGCCCCCTCACACAGGATGGGGTGCTCTGCCATGGATGTAATCCATCTGCATCTGAAACAAAGTCAGGACAAAAGTCAAAGTGCTGCAGGATCACTTGACAGCTCCAGACACTTTGTGTCACCCTCACTGTTTTTACTCCTGAGGGGTCCATCCCACAAGGGCTCTCTCCTCTCTCAGGTAACTTTAAATTGCCTCCTGGCACTGAAAAGGTTTCTTCCCTTCTCCCAACCACCAGCCCCAGCAACTTAACTTTTGAATATGAGTGGACAAAATCCATCCTCGGCAGAAATGAACGTGTTGGCTCCGTGGATTTGAAGACGTTCTCTCAGTGCTGCCATATCCAAACTCCAGCTGTGCACCTCCTCACACTACCTGGAACCACAGAACAGAAAATGTGACTATTCCCCTCCAGAAGAGTCACCCCTGGGGCTCCTCTGCACCCCTGTCCCGGCCCCCCCTCAGATCTTCCCCCCACTCCAGAGGCTGCCCAGAGTGAACCCAGCAAAAGGAAAAGGGACACACTGAGCACAGCACTCACCTGTGGGCCACCTGCCCAAGTGCCAACGCACCCACTCCCTCTATTCCCTGGCACACCTGGGGCAGCAGAAGCACCTGCAAAGAAACAAAAAAGGAAAAATTATGCTGAGTTACTATGAAACAGCAACCTCCCTGCTCTGCCTGAAGCACAGCACAAGTGAACCTTGATGTTGCACCCATCTACCCTCCTCTGGCATCCTGGGCCAGCACATCTGCCAAGGAAACCACCCAAAATAAATAAATAAATAAAAACAGTGAATGCTTAGAGTAGAACCAGAAGTGAGACTTCAGCAAAAGCAACTGCTTTTGTCCACCATCACTGCTCACCTCATCCACTTCACCTTGACTGCAGAGATCCAGCCTTACCTCCTAAAAACAAAGACAAAGAGCAGTGCTGTAACATGGCCACCATTTACACCTCCCCTGCAAACGCAAACAGTGACTGACCTTCTCAGGGGAACCCCCTCACCCGGGATGGGGCACTCTGCCATGGATTGAATCCATCTGCATCTGAAACAAAGTCAGGACAAGAGTCAAAGTGCTGCAGGAGGACTCGACAGCTCCAGACACTTTGTGTCAATCCAGGAATACCCTCTACAGGCCAACTACACCCTACATGACAAATTACAAGTACCCAAGACTTGTCCCATTCCCCCCACACCCAGACTGAGCAACAAGGCAGAGCAGCTCCAGGACAAACACACCAACCCCCGTGACACAGGACAGGACAAAAGGGAGGACACAACAGGGACAGAAATCTCTCAGCAAGAAGAATGACCCTGAGGACCGAGAGAACTCGCAATGAGATGACCGAGGTAAGACTGATGGGGAGCTGACCAGGCTCAGAGAACCCTGCAGGAAGAAGATGCCAACGGGATCACTGATCCCAAGAAAGGCAGGGATGGATGCCTGAGAATCCTAAGGTCAGAATCATCTACCTGTCTCTGCATTCTGACAAGACCTAATCCACCTGAATGGATCACAGCAGTGCACAGCTGTGGATACAGCTCAGAACAAGACCTGGAAAGGCATCAGCCTGGACACTTGTGAAGAGAGATGGATCCTGATGTGTGTCTGAGCACCTGAGTCAAAGTTCAATGATATCAGTGCCTGGCCAAGGAACAAGGAGATGTTAAGAACAATGCCTGGGGTCTCCAAAAGACCCCTTGAAGGGTTAAGGCAAAAGACACACAAAACAAAACACACAAAAGACACAGAGTGCACAACAGACAAGTGACACGACGTGCCCTGGGACTGCTCTGCCCTGCACACCTCAGCACTGTGAGACCTTCCCTTCACGTGCCCTAAAGGGGTCACAGCTTGGACATCCCCATCTCCAAACCTGACCCAAAAATCCCTCCCAGTGACTCCCAACCCACACCCCACTTTCACCCCCTCTGTGGCTTTGAGCCCTTCACTTATCTCTGGGATGTCCAGGGATGAGAATCCACATCAGGGGCCAAGGAAGGCTGTCTCTGCCTCAGGGAAATTCCTGCTGTCTCAGTCAGGTGCCATAAAGAAAACCAAACATCCACGGATGATCTCAGCAGGGCTGTTGGGTGAGAGGATCTCAGTGTGAGACAAGTGACCACCTGAAACACACAAACAATAAGGGATGCTCAGAGTTGCACCAGAAACACCACTGCCCTGACCACACAAACATATCAATTTTAGAAAACACAAACAAAAGTCCAGCAAAAAAAAGCCAACTCTTACTATTCCTAGTCCATCTTCCAAATATAAAAAAAATAACCCCTATATCCATTCTCCTCAAAAAACCTCCAAAATACATACTCAGAACCCCCCAATTTAAAGACCTGCCTCTAACCAAAGAAGCATAAAACCCACATCTTTTAAACTATAACAACTCATTAAGCTAACACATCAAAACCACAGAATTTTAGATCCTTAATCAACACCAGCACACCATATACACCAATCCCATCTCTACATACCAAATCAAAACCCATTTTCTATTACTAACATAACAAAAAATTCACAACCTTTAACTGCAATAAAAACTAAAAACACCTAATTAGAAATAAAATAATTTCATTATAACTAAGCAAAAACTTCAAACAAACTTCCTCCAAAATAAACATTTTATCCACCAAAAAAACCTCAAACATTTAAAATAACTACTTCAAAAATGCCTTCTGTACCTTCCAGACTGATTTTGAGAGCAAAGCAAGGAAAGAAAAAGCACGCAGCCTGTTTTAAGAAAACAGTGTTTACTCCTGTGCATTCCCTGTCCAGTGTATTCAGCCCAAGCACAGACAGACTGCAGCACACAGATCTCCTTTGCTCTTAGTTAGTTTTAGCCAGCTAAAGAAAAGCCTTTTTTTTTCCCTTTTTCTTCTGACTGTTTAAACCTGCTGCAGACTGAAAAACCCAGAGAAGCACAACAATAAACAAATCAATCAACAAAAATAAAAATAGCACAAATACACTTAAACTAACAGCACCAAAAACAATTATTCCTAACTCAATGAACCCATAATTCCTCAAAACCATCAAAACAAACAGACCACCTATAAATACACACAAAACCAAAAGACCCATTAGACTACAAACAGTATCCCCTAAATTATCCAAAACTATAAAACATATACCATAGCCAAGCAGGCTAAATAAACAAACCCCAATAACACACAAAAAAAAATCATTTAATTGTAAATATTAAGAAACCCTAAAAAATTAACTACATCACACTGTCTCAAACCCACTAAAACAAACACTAGATGCTCCCTATGATAAAAGCCACCTGACTTATTTATTTATTTATTATTTATTTTATTTTATTTCTTAAATAAATAAACCTTCCCCTATACCTCACACCACAGCCTATTACACCACTGTAAACCTTACAAAATAAACCCTGGAAAAACACAATATCCCCCCAAAAACAATTCAACAACGAAACTCAGTTCAAAAATACTCTGACCATGTGAACTATGAATTCTAACATGAATTAAATACACCACACATCCCTCACCATACACCACCTACGAACAGAATAAAGCCACACAATAAATCACTAAAAACCACCAAACAGAAAAAACCAGCCCTACCCAACCTGAATCCCTCCATACAACACACAAAACCCCAATAACACATTTCAGAAGTCCCTCAAAAAGAGCTACTTAAATCATTTCTACCTCAAATACAAACAAACCCAACCATAAAGTTACCGTCACTCAAAAACCAAATTATATATAACAAATAATACTCCAAAAGTCACACAAAATACTACATATCCCCTAAGTACATAATATTAAATAAAAGCCACACAAAAGTGCCACTATTCATTAAAATTCCAGGTAAAGAGAAAACTCCCCCACTTTAAACACAGACAACAACAGAAAAGGAGTTCCTTCAATCAATTTGAACTCCTTTTATCTCCATAACTCCTTTTTCTTCTGGGAGCACCGGGGAGGGATTGGTGAGACGAAGCTGAAAAGGTAAAAAGTCCCCCCAATAAACCCAAACTGGCTTATCTCTTTAGCATAGAAGTTTGTCCCTCGTCGCTTCCTGAAGTAAAACCCCAAATCCAAGTGCTCCTGCAGTCTCTTCATGAAGCAGAGCCACAACCTAAATACAAATTTCTCACTCCTCACAGCTCGATACCGAATTCAGCTGAGGCTCCCCTTTTAAATTTCCCCTGGCTGGAACCGCCCCCTCATTATCCATCACAGCTCCACCTGTGCTGCTCTGTCCCCCCTCACTGTTCCCAGCTCCACCTGGGGCTGCTCTCTCCCCTCCCCATCCTGTGCCATCTCTCACCTGCAGCTGCTGCCACTCCGAGGCTGAGGGCAGAGGGGACTTGCTGTTCATTCCCGGGACGGTTCATTGTCTGCAGCTGACACGATGGGGCACCGGGCTTCCCTTGCTGTGGATAAGGACCCCTCTTCTCCTGCAAGTGCCCGAGGCTGGAACTGGGATTCCACCTCTGAAAGTACCTATGCCTGAGGTTCATAATTCCTAAGGAAATTCCCCAGAAATCGTTACCCTTCATTTACAAATATTCCTTTGGAATCACTCCTGACTTGTCCTTCTGTGGAAGCGTTTCAAACGTTCATTGGAGAGCTCAGGAGCCGAGTTGGCTTGTTTATGACTTGGCTGACAAGCCCAGACAAAACCCAAACACGGAGAACCCCGGCACTGACCGGCCCTGCCCCGTGAACTGCCCGGCTCCGCCCCCCCGGGCTCCGCCCCCCCCGGCTCCGCCCCCCCGGCTCCGCCCCCCCGGCTCCGCCCCCCCCGGCTCCGCCCCCCCGGCTCCGCCCCCCCGGCTCCGCCCCCCCGGCTCCGCCCCCCCGGCTCCGCCCCCCCGGCTCCGCCCCCCCCGGCTCCGCCCCCCCCGGCTCCGCCCCCCCCGGCTCCGCCCCCCCCGGCTCCGCCCCCCCCCCCGGCTCCGCCCCCCCCGGCTCCGCCCCCCCCCCGGCTCCGCCCCCCCCGGCTCCGCCCCCCCCCCCGGCTCCGCCCCCCGGCTCCGCCCCCCGGCTCCGCCCCCCGGCTCCGCCCCCCGGCTCCGCCCCCCCGGCTCCGCCCCCCCGGCTCCGCCCCCCCGGCTCCGCCCCCCCCCCCCCGGCTCCGCCCCCCCCCCGGCTCCGCCCCCCCCCCGGCTCCGCCCCCCCCCGGCTCCGCCCCCCCCCGGCTCCGCCCCCCCGGCTCCGCCCCCCCGGCTCCGCCCCCCCGGCTCCGCCCCCCCGGCTCCGCCCCCCCGGCTCCGCCCCCCCGGCTCCGCCCCCCCGGCTCCGCCCCCCGACCTGCCCTGCCCGGGATGGGGGCGGGACCAAACTTCCACATGCTCGGGGGAAAAAAGAGTAAGGAAAAAAAAAAGGAACAATGAAAACATGAAAAAAAATATTATAAAAAAAAAAAAAATCTCAAAAGTTAATAAAAAATTAATAAAAGAAAAGAAATAAAATCTAAAATAAATTTAAAATATAATTTAAAATTTTAAAAATACAAAATAAATAACATGAATGTAAAAACTGAAATAACATCCATAAATTAAAAAAAAAAATAAAAGTCATTAAGATTTTAAATAGTAATAAAGAAAAATTTGAAAAATTTAAAAATAAATAATAGACTAAAAACATAAAAATTAAAGAAATAAACCAAAAGCATTTTAAAAAGACAAAACAAAAAAATTTAAAACATTAACCACAATACAATATTTAACATAAAATACAAAAATCAAAAAGTAAAAAATAAAATAAACGATAAGTAAAAAAAATTACGAAATTAAATAAACACAGCCCTCCCCTCATGCCACTTCCTAACACAGGCCCCAGGAGTTTTCTTGATTAGGCAGGGATAGGGAAAACAAACCCAGTGCCTCCCAGAAAATAAGGTTTTCTAGAAAATTCCCAGTTTTGCTTGGAAACAAATTCTGTTTTAGCAGGAAGTTCACTTTGGATGAACAGCCACATGTGCCAAGGCAGGAAAGAACCACCCCCTTGTGTCCAAGGAACAGCAACTAGGCCAGGATTTAAGTTTTAATGGGACTTATGTAATTAAAAACACACTCAGTTGAACTTGAAAACAAGATGAATCGAGGCAATTAAACACTTTACAAGTTTTCCTGGGAATTCCCAGAATTCTGTGGATATAGTGCTGACACATTCCTGATTTACCAACCTTAACTGGGGAAATTTCCTTGGAAATGTCCCCTAAGAATTAGCTAAATTCCAACTTGGATGAAAAATAGGAAAAAATAAATATTGCCTTACTAAAATCAGAGAGAGGAAAAACATGAAATAAAAGGAAGGAATAATATCTAACTCCCAGCTTGCCTAGAAAACAAGCTCAGGAATTTCCAACATGGAAAACTTTTGGAACAGCCAGGAAGTCTGTGGAAGTCTATGGAATGATGATTTCAAATCTGCTTCCTCTGCTCTGATTTTCAAGGGAAGAGGGAGTTAAACATGCCTATTTACTCCTATTCCAGAATGATTTCTAGTTTGTGGGAGTAACAATCCAAAGAAACTCCAATCTTACTTGTATTTGACAGATGAAACTCCCAGCAGAGTTCGGAAGTTTCAATGGAACCAAAGAGCCACAATTCCTGGAATAACAAAATTAGACTCAGCAAAAGTCAGGAATTCTATTGACAAATCCATGGAGGAGGAGGAGGAGGATGACACCAGGAACACAAACCACCTGAAAGCAACGATTTACTGTAAAGGGCAGGAAATCAAATGGACAGTCTCTGGTTCTGATCAGGTGTTTCTCCAGGAGTCAGAGAGAAAAGTGGGAACCCTGCACTGGGATAAGGCCTTCCTGTGGCTTCACTTCCTACTGGCTCTCTCCTTTTTTCCAACTACCTGCAAGAGGAAAAACAGCAGGAATAAAGCTTTAAACAGGAGGTCCTTGGTTCAGGCAGATTGAAGTGCAGCTCCCAGGGAGCGAGTCCAGGCTGGGCCCAGGGGAGCTCCGGGAATCTGGGATTGCCCGTGGGATTAAAGGGCTGGAAAAGCAGGACCCACCTGCCGGGTTTAGTGCTGGGACACAGCAAGGCCTCGGCTCAGGGGCAGCAGTTAGAGCTGGGACTGCAGGAGAACACCCCAAAGCCAGGTTAAACATCCAGCATGACACGCAGCCCGCTCCAGGAGAAACTCAGGAGGGAGAAGCCCCCGGATGCTCCGTGTTCCTTGTCCTTGGCAGCTTTGCCAGGGCCTCCCTCAGAATACTGACCTCACCCTGCAGCTCCCACAAAATAGGAGAACTTATGGAAATCACCCAGCAATCCATGGATTTCCAGGTATTAAGAACCAAAGCAGCTGCCTCTCAGTGGTGTCCCCAAGGCCCAGCAGTGCCCAGCACCTCTGACTGGAATTTGTGGGGTCCCAGCACAGCCCCAGAGCAGCAGAAAAACCCACCTCCAGACTCCCCAGAGAGATGACAGGAGCGCCCTCCCTGCGATGCCTGCTGAGCCAAGTGGAGCTGGCAGGGTGACCCATAGACATTCTGTGTTCACCTTTCAACAGAGTCAATACTGAAACAGAACAAATCTCTCTCGGTGTTGAGATGCCTTCAGGTGCACCTGGAGATGCTGCAGTGTCCTTCAGCAGCCAAAACAGAACAGGGTTTCTACAGTGCTGTAAGTGAGAAATACAATTGAATCAGAAGAAAATAAAAGGAAGCACCTCTCCCCCTGCTTTTTATATTAAAAAAACCATACAGTAGAATTTTTTTAAGCGCTCATTCTTGTTTTACACTGTGTAAATTACAAGCACTCAACTTCCAGCCTGAATTTGCAACAGCCCCTCAGGCTGACTGACCTCAGCCAGACCACCAGAATCACTGAATTGTGGAAGGGAAAGCTCATCCCATTCCAGCCCCACCCAGGGCACGGACACCTTCCACCAGATCCAGGGGCAGCCACAGCTTCTCTGGGGAACCTGCGCCAAGGCCCCGCCGCCCTCACAGGGAACAATTCCTTCCTGATATTTAATCTAAACCGGCCTCTGAGGCATAAATTGAAAAATCACAACTAATCCTTTATAGTAAATTAAAGAGCATATACAGTATAATAGAATATATTCCAAGTAGTATTTTAAAATATATAAGATAGCATTTAGTAATACTGTGCTTATTACTTTTTTGCATATATTTAAACATTACAAATATGAAACCTTCAGCACAATCAGAAAATGAACTACAAGAACTAACCTAAACAACAGAAAAACAGCGTTAAGAGCACAAGTAAAGAAAAGAACACAGACTCTAAAACAATATGTTCTCTTAAAATTGTGCCAAAAAAGCCAAAGCACACATGAGAAAGATAAAGGTGAAAAAAATAATAAAAAATGACCCCCACCACGGCCTGGAGACCACCACCACTAAACACTGAGCGTGCCCAGAAAAGCATAAAGTGATTACCATATCAAAGGAAAATAAGCAAGATCAAAAAATAAATATGTATGAAGAAAGTCTGTAAGATATCCTGCATATATAAAACCTCAGAAAATAAGAAAGGGGGCAAATCCCCTGGGGGGTATGCGTGTCTTTGATAAAATTATTCCCCACGCCAATACATACAAACCGCTCTAACAACGAGGATTAGTTGTGGAGTTCTTTCCGCGTCGTTTCAGCCTCCCTTCATCCTGATGAAGCCGTTCCCCTTGTCCATCACTGCGTGTCCTTGTGAGAAATCCCCCTCCATTAGGGCATAAGCGGCTGGCACAGACCCCCCCAAATCAATGTTCTGGGGTCTCCCGGGGCCACACGAGCACTCCGGGCGTTTTACCGGCTTCTCCTGCCGCCTTCCCCGGGAACCCCCTGGGCTCGGCTCCAGCGCCGACAGCGAGTGCTCCAGCTCCGGGCACAGCGCCAGCGTGTCCCGCCCGCCCGCCGGGGGATCGGCAGCGGCCCCGACACCACCTTCGAATGGCCCGCCGAGGAAACGGCAGTGACGGAACAGCGGCCCGGGGCCGCCCCGAACTGCCCTCGGCTCGGCTGGGCGCGGCTCGTTCGGTTCGGCTGAGAGGGGCGACGTTCGGGGAAACTCGGCTGGGTTCGGCTGTTCGGGGAAACCCGGCGATTTCCGTCAGTAGTCGGCTATTCTCGGCTGTTCGGAGAAACTCGGTCATTATCGTCAGCCGTCGGCTATTCTCGGCTGTTCGGGGAAACCCGGCGATTTCCGTCAGTAGTCGGCTCTTTTCGGCTGTTCGGAGAAACTCGGTCATTTCCGTCAGCCGTCGGCTATTCTCGGCTGTTCGGCTATACTCGGCGATTTCCGTCAGCCGTCGGCTCTTTTCGGCTGTTCGGCAACTCTCGGTCATTTTCGTCACACCTCGCCTTTTTTGGTGGCAAAGAGCATTACGTCACTTTCGCCCCTCCCCGCCGCCATCTTTAGAAGGTCAAGAGCAGCGAGCCGAGCCGCCATCTTGGTTGTGGCGCCCCTTAAGACCCCCCCATAGGTGTCTAAAACAGGCGCCTGACTAAAATGAGTAACCTGAACCCGCCTGCGGCGCGGATGAACCCACAGCCCGTGTCCCTACACCTGGAGACGCCACAGAAAATTGTCTCCGGGCGGCGCTGTGGTCGAGATTTTTGTGCAGGCAGTCTGATAAACACACATGGGGGGTCCTCATTTTTCCCGCCCTTTTCGCCGCCATCTTTGGAAGGTCGAGCGCCGCGAGCCGCGCCGCCATCTTGGTTGTGGCACCCTCCCCAAATGTCCCCCTCGGCTGCTCGCACAAGCGCCTGACAACATCGACTGCCCAAACACTGCCGTGGCGCCGCTCAGCCCCCATCCCTTGTCCCCGCACCTGCGTATGCCGCGGAAAAATCGCTCCCGGGTGGCTCCGTGGTCCGGGTCGCGCGCAGGCAGCCGGCTGCCACGTGCCCTGGGTCCCCTCAATTTTTTTCCCCCTTTTTTGGCCGTGATCTTTCGGTCCTCGGGCAGCAGCACTGCCCGTGAGCTCACAGCCCGGGGCTGCTGCGCACCTCGGGTACCGGCACGGGGGAGAATTGCAGTACCGCTGTATGGCCACAGGATGGCAGAACTGCCGCACAGCTCTCGGGACGGGCACGGGGGACAGTTGCAGTACCGATCTTTATCCACAGGATGGCAGCATTGCCTTACAAATCAGCTCGGGGGGAGCTGCAGTACCGATCTTTATCCACAGGATGGCAGCATTGCCTTACAGATCGGCCGGGGGGGAGCTGCTGTACCGCTCTGCGTGCACACGGTGGCAGCACTGCCGCAGGGAGCGGAGGCAAAAAAGAACGTGGCCAAAATTCCCCTTCCAAACATCCTCTAAAATAAATGCCCCAAAAGCTCCCCAACCCCAACAACTACGAGAACCCTGCCATCAACCAAACCGAATCCAAAAAAGCCTTCAGTTTAGGCTGCATTTCAAAATTACTTCTATTTCTTATTTTGATATATCTAATAACCATTACAAATTTATCTATTATATCATGTACATTATTTTTAAGTATATTTTACATATTATAATAAATGGAACAAGTAATAATATAGTGTATCAATAGTGTATCTATTCCTATTACCTTTCATATTTTATAGTTCTCATTTTGTTACTTATATTTTTATTTTTTGCATTTGTATTTTTTTTTCAATTCGTATTTACTTCTTTCCACTTTTAACCAATATTTTAAACTATATGAATTCAATGACCTAACACATCAGAACCATAGTTAATTAGAATTGAATGAGCCTGGTTTTCTAAGAGATAAATATTCAATCTTTATTAAAATAATATGGGCATATTTTCTCTTTCTGCGTGCTTTTGGGGAGAAAGGGTTTGTTTTGGATTTCTTGGCTAATAAACAAGGAGGTGCAAAGAGCTACAAAAATAAATCCCTATATTATTTTATCTCTGCCTCTGAAATACACCTCGACATCAAGTTCCTGCTGGTAATACTGTGCACAGGTAGAATGAGACCTGAAAGGAAAAAACAGGCACCACAGTGTTCACAGCTTTCTCAGTTCAGGTTTATTAATTTAGTAGAAAACACACAGGATTTTTAGTAACTCCGCTCTCAATTATATCCAGACGTCCAGCAGACAGGGAGGTCATTTCTCAACTTCTTCCTTGCTGAGAGCCAACCGCCCACATACTCGGGGGAAAAAAAGAGGGTGGATTTTATCCCCCTGCATCTGAAAGAAAGTCAGGACAAAATTCAAAGTGGTGCAGGAGAACTTGACAGCTCCAGACACTTTGTGTCCATCTAGGGATACCCACTGCAGTCCAACTACACCCCACATGACAAATTTCAACTCCCCAAGACTTGTCCCATTCCCCCTACACCCAGACTGAGCAACAAGGCAGAGCAGCTCCAGGCCAAACACACCAACACCCGTGACACAGGACAGGACAAAAGGGGGAACACAACAGGGACAGAAATATCTCGGCAAGAAAAATGACCCTGAGGACCGAGAGAACTCGCAATGAGATGACCGAGGTAAGACCGATGGGGAGCTGACCAGGCTCAGAGAACCCTGCAGGAAGAAGATGCCAACGGGATCACGGATCCCAAGAAATGCAGAGATGGATGCCCGAGAATCCTATGGTCAGAATCCTGTACCTGTCTCTGCATTCTGACAAGACCTAATCCACCTGAATGGATCACAGCAGTGCACAGCTGTGGATACAGCTCAGAACAAGACCTGGAAAGGCATCAGCCTGGACACTTGTGAAGAGAGATGGATTCTGAGGAGCCTCTGAGCTCCCGAGTCAAGGGTTTGATGCCTGGCCTGGTATCAGCACCAGCACCAGGAATAGGAAGATGTTAAGAACAATGTTAACAACAATGTTAACAACAATGTTAAGAACAATGCCTGGCATTTCCAAAAGACCCCTTGAAGGGTTAAGGCAAAAGACACACAAAACAAGACACACAACAGACACAAAGTGCACAAGAGACAAGTGACACGACGTGCCCTGGGACTGCTCTGCCCTGCACACCTCAGCACTGTGATCAAAAATGAGATGTGCCCTTTGTGTAGCCTAAGGGGTCACATCTTGGACATCCCCATCTCCAAACCTGATTTAAAAACCCCTCCTGATGACCCCTGACCCCACACCCCACTTTCATCCCCTCTGTGGCTCCCAGCCCTCCACTTATCTCTGGGATGTCCAGGGATGAGAATCCACATCAGGTGCCAAGGAAGGCTGTCTCTGCCTCAGGGAAATTCCTGCTGTCACTGGGCTGGTGTCTCGCACTCAGCTACAATAAAGAAAAGCAAACGTGACCGTGTGATCTCAGCAGCACATTGGCCAAAAACCAGCAATTCTGCTACTCACCACCTCCTGAGCACATCCAGGTCCTCGGGCCCTGTGCTCCAGCTCTGTTCAGACACCAACACTGCGGGATGTGCCTGGGTTAAGAGCAGACAAGGTGATGTGGCACTGCTGAAACTTGAGCAGACCCTCCCTCCTCCTCCCTGACACACCTCAACTCCTCGGCTGTTACCAAAGCCCACCTGGATGGCCCCTTCAAAGGGAGAAGATCAAGGCTTCACCACAGAGTCCTGTAATGCTCCCCAAGGGCTCATGAGTGAGGCAGACTGGGAAAGTAGTCCAGTTGGTGAGAGGGGAGTTCAGTGCAGTGCAAGTGGATTGCCTAAAACACACAATAAAGGATGCTTAGGGTTGCACGAGCAAGTGAAACTCCAGCAGAAGCAACTGCTTCTGTCCACCCATCACTGCTCACCTCGTCCACTTCACCTTGACTGCAGAGATCCAGCTTTGAATCCTAAAAATAAAGACAAAGAGCAGTGCTGTAACACGGCCACCATTTACACTCCCCTGCAAACATAGTGACTGACCTTCTCAGGGGAGGCCCCTCACCCAGGATGGGGCACTCTGCCATGGATTGAATCCATCTGCACCTGAAACAAAGTCAGGACAAGAGTCAAAGTGCTGCCGGAGAACTCGACAGCTCCAGACACTTTGTGTCAACCTCTCTCTTTTTACTCCTGAGGGGTCCATCCCACAAGGGCCCTCTCCTCTAAGGTAACTTTAAATTGCCTCCTGGGACTGAAAAGGTTTTTCCCCTTCTCCCAACCACCAGCCCCAACACTTAGCTTTTGGAATACGAGGGGACAAAAATTCATCCTTGACAGAAATGAACGTGTTGGCTCCGTGGATTTGGAGACGTTCTCTCAGTGCTGCCATATCCAAACTCCAGCTGTGCACCTCCTCACACTACCTGGAACCACAGAACAGAAAATGTGACTATTCCCCTCCAGAAGAGTCACCCCTGGGGCTCCTCTGCACCCCTGTCCCGACTCCCCCTCAGATCTCCCCCCACTCCAGAGGCTGCCCAGAGTGAACCCAGCAAAAGGAAAAGGGACACACTGAGCACAGCACTCACCTCTGGGCCACCTGCCCAAGGGCCAACTCACCCCCTCCATCTATTCCTGCCCTGGGCAGCAGCAGCACCTGCAAAGAAACAAAAAAGGAAAAAATCATGCTGAGTTCCTGTGAAACAGCAACCTCCCTGCTCTGACTGAAGCACAGCACAAGTGAACCTTGATGTTGCACCCATCTACCCTCCTCTGGCATCCTGGGCCAGCACATCTGTCAAAGGGACCACCTAAAATAAAATAAAACAGAACAGTGAATGCTTAGAGTAGAATCAGCAAGTGAGACTTGAGCAACAGCAACTGCTTCTGTCCACCATCACTGCTCACCTCGTCCACTTCACCTTGACTGCAGAGACCCAGCTTTGAATCCTAAAAATAAAGACAAAGAGCAGTGCTGTAACATGGCCACCATTTACACTCCCCTGCAAACACAAACAGTGACTGACCTTCTCAGGAGAGCCCCCTCACACAGGATGGGGCACTCTGCCATGGATTGAATCCATCTGCATCTGAAACAAAGTCAGGACAAGAGTCAAAGTGCTGCCGGAAAACTTGACAGCTCCAGACACTTTGTGCCAATCCAGGAATACCCTCTACAGTCCAACTACACCCCACATGACAAATTTCAAGTCCCCAGGACTTGTCCCATTCCCCTACACCCAGACTGAGCAACAAGGCAGAGCAGCTCCAGGCCAAACACACCAACACCCGTGACACAGGACAGGACAAAAGGGGAGACACAACAGGGACAGAAACATCTCAGCAAGAAGAATGACCCTGAGGACCGAGAGAACTCGCAATGAGATGACCGAGGTAAGACCGATGGGGAGCTGACCAGGCTCAGAGAACCCTGCAGGAAGAAGATGCCAACGGGATCACGGATCCCAAGAAATGCAGAGATGGATGTCTGAGAACCCTTCGGTCAGAATCCTTTACCTATCTCTGCATTCTGACAAGGCCTAATCCACCTGAATGGATCACAGCAGTGCACAGCTGTGGGTACAGCTCAGAACAAGACCTGGAAAGGCACCAGCCTGGATGGTTGTGAAGAGAGAAGCGATTCCGATACGTGCCCGAGCACCCGAGTCAAAGGTTCAATGGTATCAGTGCCTTGCCAAGGAACATGGAGATGTTAAGAACGATGCCTGGCATTTCCAACAGGCCCCTCAAAGTGCTAAGGCAAAAGACACACAAAACAAAACACACAACAGACACAGAGTGCACAACAGACAAGTGACACAACGTGCCCTGGGACTGCTCTGCCCTGCACACCTCAGCATCGTGATCCAAAATGAGACTTAACCTTCACGCAGCCTAAGGGGTCACATCTTGGACATCCCTATCTCCAAACCTGACTCAAAAATCTCTCCCCGTGACCCCTGACCCCACACCCCACTTTCACCCCCTCTGTGGCTTTTAGCCCTTCACTTATCTCTGGGATGTTCAGGGATGAGAATTCCCATCTGGCTCCAAAGAAGGCCACCTCACCCTCCTGCAATTTCCTGCTGTCACCGGGCTGTTGTCTCTTAGTCAGGTACCATAAAGAAAACCAAACATCCATGGATGATCTCAGCAGATCTGTTGGCCGGTGGGTGAGAGGATCTCAGTATAATACAAGTGACCACCTGAAACACACAAACAATAATGGATGCTTAGAGTTGCACTAGAGACACCATTACCCTAATCACACAAATATATGAATTTCAAAAAAGAAAACACAAACAAAAGCCCACCAAAAAAAAGCCAACTCTTATGACTCGTAGTCAAACTACCAAATATAATAAAAATAACCCCATGTCCATTCCCCTCAAAAACCTCCTAAATATATACCCAGGACCTCCACAACTTAAAGACCTGCCTCTAACCAAAGGAGAAGCAGAAAACCCATGTCTTTTGAACTATACCAATTAATTAACCTAACATTTCAAAACCACAGATTTTTAAATCCTTAGTCAAGTAATTTTCTATTACTAACATAACAAAAAAGTCACAACTTTTAACTGCAATAAAACCTAAAACCACCTAATTAAAAATAAAATAATCCCATTATAACTATCCCAAAACCCCAAGCACTCCAAGCAAACTTCCTCCAAAACAAATACTTTAAATGCCAAAAAACCTCAAACATCTAAAATAACTATTTCAAAAATGCCTTCTGTACCTTTCAGGCTGATTTTGAGAGCAAAGCAAGGAAAGAAAAAGCACACGGTTTGTTTTAAGAAAACAGTGGTCACTCCTTCACATTCCCTCTCCAGTATACAGCTAAAGCACAGACAGACTGCAGCACAGAGATCTGCTTTGCTTTTAGTTAGTTTTAGCTAGTTAGTGCAGAGAAGTTCCCTGAATTGTTTTCTTCCTTTTTGTTAGGAGTGTTTAAACCCGCTGCAGACTGAAAAACCCAGAGAAGCACCAAGAGCTGCACCTGCAGCCACGGGGCCTGGACCTCAGCATTTTATCAACACCAGAACAGCTGATAAGAGACCAAAGGAGCTGAGCTACAACCCACAGCAAAGACTTTCTGAATTTACCATCTCACTTCAAAACAACAAGAAGTTTTTTATTTCATGTTATCCACTGTTTATGCTTGCAAGCACTTGGTTTGTTAAATAAGTTTTTTTTTTTTTTTCACTTTTCTCCAAAGAAGTTTATTGCTAAAGCAGTTTAAAAGAGAGAAACTGTTTAGGTTTACTTTCCAGAAAAACCCCATTCAGAGTTTTCCTCCCAAACTTACCCTAAACCACAACAACAACAACAAACAAATCAAACTACCAAAAAATAAAAGTCATGAATAAATTTAAATTAACAACACCAAAACCAATTATCCCTAACTCAATAAACCCATAATACTTCAAACCATCAAAACAAAAATACCACCTATAAATACACACAAAGCCAAAAGATCAATTTAGCTATAAACAATACCTCTCAAATTATCCATAAGTATAAAACATATACTGCAATCAAACAAGCCAAATAAATAAACCCCTCTAACATAATAAACAATAACCCAAACACAAATATTAGGAAATCCTCCAAAATTAACTACATCCCACTACCTCAAGCCCACCAAAACAAACACTACATACTCACAAAAAAAAATTTCAACAATAAAACTCAGTTCAAAAACAATCTGATCAACATGTAAACTAAGAAACCTAGCATGAAATAAATAGACCATATCCTTTAGCACACACCATCTACAAACAAAATAAAGCTATCCAATAAATTATTAAATTATTAAAAACCACTAAACAGAAAAAAACTTTAAAAATTTTAAAAACTGCATCTAATAAAACCTCCACCAGCTGGGCTGGTCCTAGCCAATCTGAATCCCTACATACAATAAACAAAACCAAAACCCCAATAACACATATCAGAAGCCTTAAAAAAAAAAAACAAAACAAAACAAAAAAACCACTTAAATTAATTCTATCTCAAATACTAACAAACTCATCCATAAAGTCATCTTCACTCGAAAACCAAATTACACACAAAAAATAAAACACTATATACCACCAAAGAATGCAATATTGAACAAAAGTACCATACAAGTAATAACGTAATAAAAATACCACATACAAGTAGCACTATTTATTAAAATCCCAGGTGAATGTCGATTCCCCTAATGTAAACACAGACAATAACAGAAGAGGAGTTTCTCCCCTCAATTTAAACTCTTTTGTCCTCAGAACCCTTTTTTTTTTTTCTGAGGGCACCGGGAAGGGATTGGGAAGACGAAATTGAAAGGGAAAAGGAGAAATGTCTCCCCTACAAACCCACAATGGCTCACCTGCTGCTGCTGCCCGGCACAAAGGTTTGGCCCTCGGCATCTCCTGAAGCGACACTCCACATCCACAGGGTCCCCCAAACTCTGTAAGAGGATCTCACCGTCACCCCACGAGCCGCTCCGGGGAGTCCAGCACAAACTGCTCCCTCCAGCAGCTCCACACCAAAGCGAGCTGAGGCGCCCCGCTTAAGCGGCTCCGGCAGGAGCTGCCCCTCATTATCCTTTGCAGCTCACACCTGCGGCTGGTCTGTTCCCTCCTCATCCTGACAGCTCACACTCAGGGCTGGTCTGTCCCCTCATCATCGTGTGACAGCTGTCACCTGCTGCCAGTCCGAGTGTGAGGGCGGGGGCAGAGGGGGTTTGCCGCTCATTGCTTGGACAGTTCATTGTCGGCACCTGACACGCTGGGGCACTGGGCTTTCCTTGCTCTGGAAAAGGACCCCTCTTTTCCTCCAGGTGCCCGAGGCTGAAATTGGGATTCCCTCTCCAAAATTCTGTATGCGTGACGTTAATAATTCCCAAGGAAATTCTCCACTGGTGATAAGCCATCACCTACAAATTTTCCTCTGGAATCATCGATGCCCTGACTTTTTGTGGAAGTGTTTCAAACATCCATTGAGGGTTCAGGGGCTTGGTTGGGTTGTTTAGGGCTCATCCTGACAGGCCCAGGCCCAACTTCAACAACCCTCATCACTGCTGCACCCCCAGTTTCAGGGATATATTGATACTGTTTACGTATACTTCCCCTTTCCCTGCAACTCAGTCCCTCACTGCACATCCCAGGAGCAGATATACTCCATCCTTTGTTCCCAACAGTACCTCTCCAGCACAAATCCCACTTCTCACGGACACTGCCTGCCTCCCCACCTTCCCCTACCCCAACGCCATATCCTTTATTTTTGGGGTTTCTGTATGAGAATTACCTACCTATGCTGGATAAAAAATTCCAAAGAAATTCCCCTCCTCCGCTGTGGGGACGGACGGGGATTGGGGTGTCCCGGGGCCGTGGCGGGGCCACAGGTGGAGCAGAAGCGGCAGCACCAGGCTCGGCCCCAGCGCCAGTCCCGGAGCGACTTCTCCCGCCTGTGGCAAGCCCGGTCCCCGTGCCAACCCCAATGCCGCCCGGGTGCACCGGCCCGGGGACTCTCAGCAGACACTGGCAGGACCCGGAGCCGAAGGACCGACCGCAGCGCCGGGAGCAGGCCCGGCTGGGCCCGGGGGAAAGGGGAGGGCCGGTCTCGCCCCCATCGGGACAGGGCGGGGCCTGGCGGGGCCCTGAGGCGGGGCCTGGCGGGACCAGGGAGGCGCTTCAGGAGCGGAGCCCGTGTCCGGCTCGGGTGCGCGGGGCCCCAGGGCGGCTGTACAGGGCGGGGCCGAGGTGATTTAAGCCCCGGAGATGCCTTTCTGTTTCCTCTCTTCTCGTCTTCTGTCCAGCCTCCCTCTCCCCCGACCTTTCCCTTCCCCTCTCACATCCCTTCGTATCCCGACCCGCCTCATCCACGCCCCCTGATCTCTCCTCTCTCCCCATCTTTCCCCTCTCCTTCGTTCCCGGGGCGCCGGAGAATAAAGCCCAGAGGGACGGAGCCCAGAACCTTCCGTCCTCGCTGGAACCTCCCTTATGGGCCCAGACCCGCTCAGCGGATACGCCCCATAGAGTTCACTGGCACCGCCCGACACTGCCGGGGCTCCGACTTTCCTCACATCACACTGGGAACTCCAGGCGGGTCGGGGCCGGGGGTTAGCCCCGCCCGCAGCCCCTCCCCGCCCCGGCAGCCCCGCGGCCACCGCAACCCCCCGGGCAGAGCAGCGCCCGCCGCCCTCGGCCCCGCGGCCACGGCCCCCCGGGGAGCGGGAGAGGCCGGAGCGCCGCCGGTGGGAGGAGCCGCTCCGGGCCGGGGCCTGAGTTATTCTTTTCAAGAGAACTTGCACATTGTTTTTCAGTATATCAATAAATGTGTTTTCTCTATTACACCCATACTTGCAGGTTTTAAAATATTTTTTAACATCTCTGCCATGAATTTTTGGGCTGTAACTCCCCTTTTCAGGGGGGGAACCCTACATAACTATGCCTATTCTCCATTCACCTGCTTCCCCAGTGAAATGGGGGTGTCACTAATGATACATCATCACCTTCCCCAGACTCCTCCACGCCATCCTTTTTATTCACCCCCAAAGAAGGTACAAAATTAATGCAACTACCCTGGACAGGAGCATGTTGCTTTAATAATGCCATTTACATGCGTATATACCCTCTCCCAAAGAAAAATACTAGAAAAATAAAGGGAAGAGCAGCCCCCAAAATAGATTAAGTCCCTCTCACCTCCTGTTCCACAGTCTGGCACCCTGCAGCTCAAGGGGCAGTGTGCTCAAGGACAGTGTCTCCCACTCAGGCTTGGCTCTGCCATGTTCCCCGAGTCTCCACTGACCCTGGACTCACTCCCCAGATGGCCCTCGCTGCTGCACACAGAGAGCACCCACTGGAAAAAGAGCCATGAGCCCTCAGACACAGGGCTGCTCCTCACCCCAGCATGCTGAACAACCTCGGGAATTGCCCTGCAGCCTGCTTCTGCCCCGGACAGGGCAGCAAGGAGAGCTCGCTCAGTCCTTCCAGTGAGACCTTGGGCAGAAGCAACAGAGGGAGGGAAAAGGCAATCAAACCAAAAACCAACCAACGAGCCCCCTGCAAAAAAAACCCCCAAGACAAGTCCTTTATGCCATTTTAAACATCTTTGTTAGATTTCAGTGGAAATCCAGTTCTGACCTGTCCATGTTTCAGATGATCTTTCTTGGGCTTGGTAAGCAATTTTTGTTATCGGGTTGGATCACACATACACCAACACCAGAGTATATTTAAATACAGTCTGAACACCAGCAAGTTTACATATTTCCTTCCAAGAGAACTGCAGAAAAGTTATACTCAGTGACACAGCCATTGCAAATACAAGGAGTGTCTTTCATGAGAAAAAAGATCTAAGCTGAAAGAACTGCCTCAGTGTAGATCAAACAGTTCACTTAAACGCAGAACAGTAACCCGAACAAGGAGGCCAATTTGAAATTTGCAGGAGGTATGACCTTTAAAAATAAGTTAAGAAAAAATCTGGGGGAACAGCTGAAGCAAATGAATTTAAAAGTCAGATTATGTTTTTAAAGAGTCACTGCTTTTTTATTGGATATAGCAGAACAGCCAGCACCACCACCACCACCGTGAAAAAGCACGGACAAAACCCCCATGAAATAATAAAAGAAATGGGAACTTGAATGTAGCTAGAGAAAATTAATTTTTAAAAAGCTCATCTATTTGAGATAGGCTCTACCTATAGACTTGTCCAAGGAAGAAAACTAACATTTACTGCATCAGACACAGATATATAAACATTGCTCTAAACTGGAAAAAAGTAAATTTTACATTTCAAATGCTTTACAAGCAACATTGAAAGTTAATGTGTCACAAGGCATTTTTTCAGCTACCCTCCCCTTCTGCAAAAATCCTTTTATGTATAAGGCCTAGTAAATACATTCCACGCTCCCTCCATTTCAGGGGGCACCTGTAAATTACTACAGTGTGATAAACAGAGGCAAATCAAGAAAAATGAGACACTAAAGCTACTATATGTGGCTGCAGTACATAATCACACATGTGATACAGTTCAGTGAAATAGTTCAGTAACTATTTATGATGCTTACTGATTACCCTGATGGCAGTAGTTCTAATCTTGGCAACTGGCCGCTGCCACCTCTAGCAATGCAAGCTTGCAAACAAATGAGTAACCTGGACCTCGACCATATTTTTTATTGGTCATCGCTGCTTCAGAATAACTGGAGTCCAAATACCACCTGCAACCCTCTTTTTGGCTCTCAGGAAGAGGCTAACAGACCTCTATACAGTGCCAGCTTTCTCTTTGCACAGGCAACAAGAATTCAAGCCTCACAAAGCACACGATTAGGCAAATTAAGCATTCGGCTGGCCTAAGTATACTCTAATATTAGTTTAATTCCCATACCCATGTAAAAATACATTCTAAAATAACCTCCTTAAAGGAGATCTTCAAAGTCGAACATTATAAATAAGCAAGACACCAACTCCCTGAAGACTCAATCAGGGCTGTCGGCTGTCAATTCCCAAGATGTTCTTAGTCCTCCTTCATGATACATTTGATACAATTAGCACACGGTGGGAATATGCTGATACATCACTACATTATAAAAAGTTGCACATGCAGGTTTCTATCCATCTACCCTTTCGCAAACTTGCTGGCAGAGGTCAGTTACTTCCCATAAAATTTCTTATTCAGAAGAAAGATCAGAAGATTGACGTTCACTTTTGCTCTGTCGAACAACTTCATGACAGCAACACCTTCATACTGCAGCTGCAAGAGATCCTGCCAAAGAGAATATCTTAATGAGTGAGGAATCCTCAAGAGCTTAGAGGGAATTTGAAAGAGCCGGCAGTACAGTAGGATCTTAAGGAATATAGATGAAAAAGCACACAGCGTAAGACAGAAAAGCGATAGACTCATTAAAGAGCCACTCCTACTGGGTAAAAAAATAGTCATTCTAAGGCATTTAAGATTTAAGCAGTGCGTTTTAGAAAAAAACAATTACAAAAGAGAGCAGAAATAGAAGACCATTCTAAGTAATCCAAGTTTCAGATCTAGTCACCTCCAGTCTTGTCATTTGCACGGTAGCCATAAAGGTGCCGTGAAATCTGGAACGTTTAGGTTTCCTATGTGCCTAATTCTATCATGTACCCATGAAACATCACAATATTCCAGAGTGTCCCTTTCCGAAAACTTTAGTTGCCACAGATCTCAGGGAAGCGGCTTACAGCACTTCGATCCGGGGCACAAAAAGAAATGGCATCTCAGTTACTTTGCATACGATGTTGATTCCATCTCTGAGGTGTTTACGTAGGCAGTATTTCTAGTTATACTTTGCTCTGTCAGCAATGCGCCTGCACTGATTTCATCTCACTGATTAAATTCTTTCAACAACCCCACTCCTGCAGATAATGAGGTGTGTAGGTGTGGGCATGCGGGTGAATGCGTGTGACGTTTATCCCTTGTTGCTGTCCTCTGACAACATCTGCTTTATCTTCAAAGCACTGCTAGAAAGGCATAGCGGTATAGTAAACCATGCGCCTGAGAAGCGAGTAACCTTGGGTAGCCCCCATGAACCAACAATTTCATGACCAGCTCTGACCGATTAGGACCGGAACAAAACTAGGGGAGTCCTCAAAGCAAACTAAAGGTGTGAGGCAGCTGTCTGTCCCGGCAGCCAGTTAGGTGGCGTGGACTAACTGCAATGCAAGGTGCTCCTGCACACAATCTGTTTCAAGAGGCTGAGGCTTTCGCTAACTAACAAACCCAATGAAGACCAAGATGGAAAGGGGGTGGGCGAAGAAGTGGAAGAAAGGGACAGAGACACCAGGTGTAACATTACTGGCATGAGAAAAAGAACAGGGAACCCTTTGGGAAAAGTTCAGTCAGCACGCCTGTTCTGGTGGCCTAAGTAAAGGCTGACACCTAAGAAGGACACCTAACAACTGGAAAGAAATGGGTAAGTATAGGGTAGCAGAAAGAATACTGATACATAATGACTGGATGAAGCCATCATCCCAAGGTGACTGCTGCCACAGACTCCCAAGCTCTCTGCTGTAGCAGGAAATGGTTGAAAAGGCAAGTGTTTGTTCTGTGTATGCATGTGTACACATAATTAAGAACACAGACCGCCATCGGGCTTTCATTAGCCAAGAAACAAAAAGCAGTTTGGAACCCCTGTACATGTTGATCTGTTTTGCCTGCAACAAATGGGTTGTTTTTGAGAGCATTTTTCAGGCGGTTTAGGCAAAAAACATGTCATTGCTCCTTTGATGAAGAGTCCGGCAAGGAGAACTTACATGACACTATTAAATAGGACAGTTCTTACCTGATAATGTAACATAAAGGTTTCCATCTGTACACCCATGAATTTTGCTTTAACCTCAAAATCTCCTACTTCCTCTGTTGGATTGATTTCAAAAATCACGTTTTTAAACCTATGAAATTTGAGATATGAAAAATCACATTGAGGGAATATATGAGATGAAACATGAAGACAAATTTCTAAGAATTCTATTCTTAACTCTTTATTCTATTATACCCATTTGAAATGAGCCCATAAAAGCCAAGCAGACTCAATGCAACATTGAACAGAAGCCTAACAGATCCTACGTCTGGTAAATCACATCTTCACACGAGCATAGCAGGAAACAGGGTAACTTAATTTAGCTTGTACAATCTAAGCAGTCTACTTTATGCTGCACATTCATGCCTCATTTAGTGCACCGAGTACAAAGTATGATTCAGAGTTGAAAAAATTCTAGTAAAGGCCAGCTTCTCTATATTCCACACAAAACATGACAGCTTCTCAAGGCTAGCAAACTACAGCTGGAGAAACTCAAGCTAGCATTAAGCCGATTTTTCAACAACGAAAGCTATTAACCATATTAACAATTCACCCAAGGAGGTACCCTTCCATAATTGTGGGGGTGACAGAGAAGGGGTTTGGGGAAAGCAGATGTCATGTTTAAATCACATTACACTTCTCAATCAAAGAATTGATTTGCTTCAACCAGAAAAAGAGTACTGAAGAGTGATCACTATGCAAGGTTTCTTGGCCCTAGGGATCCCCCCACAGGTCATCACAACAACTTCTCCAGCTTTAATAGCTAAGTCCACCAACAACTTGATAACTCTAGTCCACCAACTAGAATTCCAAGAACAAAATTGCAAGACAATGTGACACAACCTCAAACAGATTTCAAAATTTCTGGTCCTCAACTATCAGGACCTAGACTAGTTCTAAGAAAAAAAATAAGAATTCAGCACACCTATTTCCCTTTTCCTCCAAAAAGCTTATTTAGCTCTAAAGAGTTTTAAAAAGATACTCACTGGTTACCTTGCAGGTCCTCAATCTCTAAAAGCACTCCCTTCTCATGAAGTCGAGCTGCTGTGTATTTCAGGGAAATCTTTTTACTGTTTTTGCCTTTCATCTCTCGAGGTTTCTTGGAGACTCTGGGGAAGAAAGACAAACCAAACGAATTAGAAGGTCACTCAAACAAGTAAAGACATTTTGAGCAGTAAATTTTCAGTTCTATTTGAAAGAGGCGATAGAATCAGCACAGCTAATGAACTACGACTACTGATAGATAATGATGTACTTCTACTAGTCAGTCTACCTACAGAGCACTTGTAGCTCAGATCAGATCTTTCATTTTCTACTATTTACCAATAACATTTAAACAGGAAAATAATAATAGTAGTAATAAAAAAAACCCAAACAAAATCCAACCAAAAAAACAACCAACCAAACAACAGAAACTCCCTGAAAAATCCCACCCAAAACATAACCACACAGTACTTCCTTAAAAGCAATACCATCACTCATTAGGCAAAATGGGGTCTAATGAGAAATGACATAGAGAAAGCCAAGGCAACTCAAAAACTTGCTTTTCGTTCCGCAAATGAGAAGGGTTCACATTCCCACATCTGACTGAAGAAGACGACATTTCCCTCCCCCCCCCCCCCCCCCCCCCCCCCCCCGCCCCCCGAAAATCTGAATTGTCTAGCACTATAACAGCTGACTTAATTTGGCATAAAAGAGGTCAATTTGTGATCAAGGGCTTCCTTGCAGGTAACTATGTTACTCTGACATTCTGTTCTTAAGAAGGGTGACAGGACAAGCTGACTGAGCAGCAAGTGCATACATGGACAACGAGCTTCATACCACTGGACTCTGAACTCTTTTCTTCCAAAAGGACCAAAAAGTCTTTTGAGTTTGTCGTTTTGACCCAATTCATGGCAAGGATGTCTCCCTGTATTTTCTCACTGCTGCCAAGACCCTTTCGCTAAAACTATCGCTGTGGGAAAGAGCTCAGATGAGGAGCTTTGAGCAGATAGCATTACGGCACTTCTTAGTGACACATGCTTTCTTGTAGACACTTCTAGGACCATGGAACAATGTGCTGCAGGTCATCAGGTTAAAGACCATCTAAGGAACCTGAAAGTGTGCAAGTCCACGGACCCTGATGAGATGTGTCTTGGGGTCCTCAGGGAATTAGTGGAGGAAGTGCCTAAGCCACTATCCATTATATACGAGAAAATGTGGCAGTCCAATGAAGACCCTAACAACTGGAAAAGGAAAATAAGGAAGATGCAGTCTGTCTCACCTCTGTGACTGGCAAGATCCTCCTGGAAACTACGCTAAGATACATGGAAAACAAGGAGGTAATTTGTGACAGCCAATATACCTTCACTCAGGTGCCTGGCCAGTCTGGTGACCTGCTACGACAGGGTTAATACACCACTTCTGGATGAGGGAAAAGTGACGGAGAATCATCTACCTTTATTTGTGAAAAGCATTCAACAATGTTCCACACAACATCCTTGTATCTAAACTGAAGAGACATGGATTTGATAGATGGACCACTCGATGGATAAGGATTCAATTGGATGGTCACACTCAAAGAATTGCAGTCAACAGCTTCCCTGTGATGGTGGTGAGGCCCCAGGACAAGTTGCCCTGGGAAGCTGTGGCTGCCCCATCCCAGAACTGTTCCAGCCCAGGCTGGACGGGGCTTAGAGCAATCCCATCTAGTGGGAGGTGTCCCTGCCCACGGCAGGGCGGTAGGAACTAGATGGTTGTTAAAAGTCCCCTCAAAGCCAAACCATTCAATGGTTCTATGGTTCCAAGATACTTACTTGCCCTTGCTGGCCAAGTTATCCAAGCAGGTCTTTATGTAACTTTTGTAATAATCTACTTGTTCTCCATAAAAAGTAGCTTTGGAGTTCAAAGCACTGTATGTCTGCTGCAGCTTCACTAGCTCCGCCTTTCTTCTCTGACGATATCTTCGCTGATTTCTGATATCCTACACAGCAGAGAAGGACGGGCAGAGACTTAACAGTCATTTGAGCTCCCCAGGTACTCAGTCCCAGAGCCACTGAGTACTTGAAACATACCATTTGATTTTGCTTAGTCTTGCTTCATGCTACAGGCTTGAGCATTCATTTGCACTTGCTCCAGCTTACTCTCTGTGATGACTATTCGTGGAGCTAACCAACTCTACGTGGCCGTACGCTTGCACCTTTTGTGGCTTTCTCAAACTTCAGTTCTGTGCTAGCTGCGATGACTAAAGTAGGCACTGAAAGCCCATGATACAAAAGCATCCATTTTGCCAGCATTTGGTAGAGAAAGTACCTTAGAAACCAAGCACTACAACCATAGCAGCATACAGACTTCATTATTTTTCTGCGTTAGTCAAACTCTAAGCATCACTTGCCTTAACATCTAAACAAGAAAACACTACATTAATTGACTGCTACTTTAATTTGTGACGCCTATTATCTATAGTACAATTAATTCTTATCAGATCCCTAAAGGTGATTATGTAGTTGGTTTACTTACATAGTACTTCCCAAATAGTTTCTCAGTAAACAATGTGATATAAAATATATTGTCACTGTAGCAATGTACAACAGTACCGGATCTCTTTTTTAAGTCTTTCACAGCCACCGCCCCTTATTGTTTAGGTATTCTTTAACAGGCACATTTAAACAAAAATAACAGTTAAGATGTCTTAGAGTTATGAGCAAAGCTTCCTTGTGTGAATAGGCTTGTAGAGGCACTACTTAAATTGGTGAAATGGAGCAGAGAAAGACATCCAAATCAGGATTTCCCTTCCAAGCTATTAGGTTTTTTCTCAAAGTACCTGAGAACCTGGCAACACGGTCATTTGAGAGAACAGAAACATTGGATAAAAATAAAGGACTTCACCACATACCAAGAGGTGGAAATGCTGCAATAAAATGTATGATTTTTTTTTCTCTATAAATTAGCTACTAAAAACCTTACTTTCCTTCTGAAAACTCATGCCAGTTTCACAAAGCTGCAAATTGGGAAAACTCCACTATGATTACTAGGAAACCGTCAAACGGTATACCTTCGCAATGTCATTGATCAGTTCCTGGTATTTATTTTTGGCATTCACTGCCCCCAGTTCTGTCAACTTCTTCAGGCCTGCCTTGATTTTTTCTTTTTTTTCTTGGAGATTCAAGTTGCCATCTTCCTTTACAGAGACAGATTTTTTCATCTTATCAGGAGTTTTAGCATCACGAATTGCCCGTTTCTGCATAGCTCTATGATGCTCTGCTTCCTAGGAGAACAAAAACTGCAAGTTCATAAGCAGATCAATTTTAAAGCGACAAAAAAGAAGCAGAAACAGATCGTCTGATCTCTGGCACAACACAGGATAAAGAGTTTTGCTCGGCGATTCCCGCACTGACTCGAATGAATGCGTTTTGATGAAGGCATTCTACACGTGGGAACCAGGAGAAGCCTACCTATCATCTAAAATGGTCTTCTACATGAACAGTTTCTAGCAACTACTGCAGGGATCAGATTCACACATACTATTTACTTCCATCGTACATCCTCCTGATTATCATTACACCCTGCTCCATCATCAGTGAAGACAGCTTCACTGCAATACATAAATGGAGAGTTCCACATATATGCACATCTATCTAGATGGATGATGAGTTCCTAGTCTAAACAAATAAACATCATCATACTTGCTCCGAGGTAGCTGATGTTTCCAAAATTTCAGTCAGCGTCTCCCCTGGCTGGAAGCGGATTACATCAACAATTAAACGTTTTGTGCTGCAAAGATATCAAAAATAGGAGACAAAAATTTAAACAGAAAGACCTTAAATACTCTTCTGTTCCACAACAATACCGATGTTAGTGATTTATTTCAAGCCAGATTATTACTGGATGCGCACCCAGGTAGTCACAGGCTAAACCAGACCAGAACCCTGAGACGCACTTTACTTTTTGGACAGCGCAGTATCGGAAACCAGTCCAGGAAAGGTTCCTCTCTGTAATATGCACAACTTGCTGCCCAAAACTCCCACAAACAGCAAGGATGCTGCCCTGTATATTACAAGGTAGCCCCAGCATTGCCACGTGGAGCACAGAAACTGCCTTGAAGGCGAAAGATAAAGCAGGTAGTAGCCACAACCCATCTGTGCAACCAGAAAGGCTCTATAATATTATCCATCCATAAGCATGCTTCAGTGACCTGTAATGGGTATCAAGAAACTCCGAAGGATTATTTTCTTATGGGAGACAAGGTAGAGCTCATCTCCAGTCTGGTGATACACAGGATCATTCCTTGATTTGAGCTGAGATTTAATCACAGTCCGTGTCCACTCCGAAACCATCCTTAAGCCGCACAATGAAACCAAATAGCATCTCTGCAGTCAGGCTGGAATTATTTTTGGAATCACACAAACTGCTTAACATACGCACCTTCCTCATCATCCACAACTTAAAGGACTACCAGTGCAGCTGGTAAATCTTTACTTTTGAAACCAACGTCACCTTCGTCTGGTGGATAGCAAAATACTGATGTATCTTAAGAAGTCTGGTTAAAGTTATTTTTTGAGACAAAATTTTCTTGTGGGAGATCACTTGACTGCCTAGGCCAAGTACACGCTGATCAAAGATTTTTCAATTGAACTATATAGCGTCTGAGCAGGAATGCATCAAAGGAGGCAAACATGCATTTGAATGTCAGGTCATTGCTCTATGCATACAGGGATTTGCTTAAAACTAGCCAAGAGTCACCATCAGTAAAAAGTTTTCCAGAATATAGATTCTGGCAATAATAAAATCCCTGACAGTCCATTGCTCTCTTTCCGTTAGGTAGTAAGACCTATGCTCCTCAAAAAGGCTATTAGTCTTCATCAATTGAAAGTCATGCCACAGCATGGAAAAGGACATGGCTACAACCTCAGTGTATTTGGAGTAAGTCCCCGCACATTTCTTTAAATTATGCTTTAGTTCTCTTATTTTCATATGCAGATTTACTGTTAAAGTTCCAGTTGCTCCTTGTTTGAGTAAAATACCAGGCAGTTACCCCCTACTTACTTCAACAGAATTGTCCTTGCATCCATCTCTGCATTCTCATCACCAGGAACGTCAAATTTATTAGTGAGTGTGAGAGAAACCTCAGTCTTTGCTAGCATTTCCCTGTTGGGGTCATTAACATTGCCAGAACCTTCCCCTGCCAAGCAGAGAGAATTTATAGATTACATCATATTCTTTACCTTCTTGGTAATTTTTCCCTACATAACAAATCACAGAAAAACTTGACTGTTTTCTATACTGCCAAAAGGACACGTCAAAACCCAAACCAACTTTTAAAGACATCATCTTGAATGTATTACAGACGTTTTCACAACAAATCTGAGGGAATGCACTGGCCAGAATAGCACCTCAAAATCACTACTTCGCATGCCTTGAAGATTTACATGTATTCCACACTGGATCTCAGTATCTCACGGAAAGAGTGGCCGAACTGTCAAAAGTACTTTAGAAACAAAAATGTGATGATGTCTGTATGTCCATGTCCTCATCAAAATGAATGTGTCAAGCTAAGAGCAAAGCCCTTATTAGCAACCGAGCCTGTCATCATCTCCTAAACAAAATAAGCTATCCCATCAAAAAGAAATTTTCTTGCTCTAATTGCATACGAAATTTCACCAGAACAATTGCCGGTACCTTCTCCCCCATTTTTTAAAGGGCTGCAGAAAGATTTACCACTGAAATATTAGCCATGGTACACAGGAGAAATGAAATGGGGAAAGAGGGCAAGTTCCAGCTAAACCCACGGTCTAGTCTTGTTCAGATAATGCTTCTTACATTCTGTTCTTTGCCAGCGCTTGGGAGAAAATGTGTTTGCAATCACTTCTTTAGAAGGTTCCAACCTTTCTCATCAAGCAACTTCGAGGTGTTTGCCGTCAGGGCATCCTCTCCAAAAATTGTGCCTGGTTTCCCTCCCTCCCCCCAGCTAGACTAGAAACTTCAAATAACTGCAACGTAGAAACCAATGAAGGAGAAAAACTTGTGCATCTTTCCAGCATGTGTTATATTCTGAAGCAGTAAACTGTGGCTCAGGTTTCCAGAAGAGTTTCACAGGTAAGTAGTGTTAGTTCCTTCTTCCCCCAACCAGAAGAAGATAAAATTCTATTTTTCTTATGGAAAAAAAACTCTAAAGGAGTGGAAAAATGTTACTTGTCCACATGTCAAAGACTCTTAAAGGAACATATACTATTTAATACATTTATTACCACACACTGAAAGGAACACCTACAGATCTCCAGAAACGAGAAGAGACCTTTGCAAACAAACTGGAACACAGACAAGCACAGAGAAATGGCTCCAGTGCAATGGAACAAAGAATATACGTCAATAACCATCTATCTTCTAGAAACTTCTAGAGTGGGGTGAGGTGAGGTGGGTGGGGAGAAGAGAAAGAACCCCTGTTTTTTTCAGGGCAGTAAATTATGCAGAGAAAATATACTGCAACAAATCTGCTGCTTCTTTTTAGAGCACATCCTCACAAATGACCTGTGATGATTTCCTACTGTTCCTTTACTGCACTTTAGATAATTTAAGGTAATACCACATATTACTTTAGCAGAACAAACTAGACCACCTATTAAGGACTCAATTGTAGGAACCTCTCCGAGATCATCCAGCAGCTCATGAATTGGATCATTGTGCTCAGGAGCAATTGCATCTTGATGGTCTAAGAGCAACTAGATGAACAGAAAAAACAATTATATTGTAACAGTACATCCTTTTCTAGACAGTAAAATTTCATTACTTTAGGCTAGTATCTTTTAGAAAAAAGTCACTGAACTCCAAAGCAGCAATGCCAACATTCAGAACTCTGCCAATATGACATACTCAAATGCTTTCCAAAGAAACTTAGTGAAGCCATAACTAAATTACTTGAGTCTATAAATCAGCAAGCTCTCACAAACTACAATCACGACAACTTTCAGCCTTGTATTTGGTACCTTTGCATTTCAGATAGAAGCAGCATTTTCTTCCCAAACACTGGCTTATAATGAGCAACTATGTCTAATGTATACTTACAGTGTGCGTATTGATGATTTCACCAATAGAAATATAAATTACTGGTTTAGTGAGAGTCACCAAGTCTGAATATTCATCAATATTAAATTTATCCTGCAATTCAGGAACCTCACAGGCAGCCTGAAAAAAACGTCTTTAGAACAAAGAAGGAGAGAACAGTCAGTATGACTCTGAGAGTCATGTGGTATGTCAAGAGTATTACTTCCCCATGACAATCTCAAGCATAGACTCTCCTCTTTAAACTACGGTACACTATGGCATACTACAGTTTGTCAGCTTTAGTGAAACACGTCAGAAGCAACCTAGTAAATTCAATCACTGATACTGGCCATGTTGACATTTGCTCATTTTCAGAATTGACAGAACTGGCTTCAGTGACCTCGTTCTCCTGTCCCCATTACACTATCATCTTTTGCCCTCTACCTCTGGTTACCTTTTTTCCAAAACACAGGAGACATATGACAATTCTTGGACAAAAGCTTACTTCAACTACAGGAATAGCTAAATGCCAACCTGCATTATTTCTGATCACCACTAGATTCTCATGTGGAACCAGGGTTCACATAGGACAGAAGACTGTATGTCCATTCTGGTTGTCCACGTCCAAAGTGCCATAATAAGTTCATGCAAAAGCAACCTTTATCCTGGACACTCGAAACTCTCGACTTTGCAATCTCATTAACATACATAAATTCCGGGTACACGTTTTATCTGCCATTGTTACTGATGCTTGTGGCAGTCTGGAGTGAAATCTCTTCTTTTTAACAGACTGTATATTTGACAGAGACAGAATTTTCCATATTCTAAATTTACTATTTTCCCTTTTTACTGGCAATGTTACCCTCTGCCAAACTTCCCAGCTTAATTAGCTATGGTCTTCTACCTGAATTTCTGGTATGACTGCAATAGGTATTCATTAATGATGCTTAGATGAGCATTGTCTCCCATGAACATCTTATTGGATGCAGCATGCTGTAACATCTTTGCAATGGAACCGAGGTTTCTGCGTTGATCTGTCGTCAGCTGACCTCCAGCTGAAAGGTCGATGATGTCAAATGCATCTGGTGCAACAATGGCTGGATTCATGTAACGATAATAGAGTAAGTTGCCAACAATCTGGGAAAGAGAGAAGAAATGCATCAATAAACAACAGTGCAGGACCCAAATAAATTTTATTTAAACTGCTCTGTGTTTTGCTAGTTTATTTCCTTGTAAGCCTCTTTCCAAGACAAAGGTTCTGCTGCGTAGAAGCACACGCCATCCCAAAAATCTACAGTATATTAAAAAATCCAAAAAAACCCAAAACAAACATCATAAAGATGCAATAGGGAGGTCAACACAGAGAAAGCCTGAACACTTCCAGTCACAGGACAACACAGCAGCAGATATTCCCAGGTGTAAAGACTTAGAACTCCAACTTAAAAAATGTATGGACAGGAGATACAAGTTACCAATGAACTACTGATATGAGCATGAGACAGTCTGTCAGGAGAATTAAATGCAATTGAGTTAGCCTAACAGAGGGCAGAAAGACCATGGTATAGAGGAATCTGATAATGAAATTTCAGTATGGAACAAGAGCTGATTTTTAAAGAAGCCATGCAGCATTGGCTGCCATCTCTGACAAAGCAAAAATAAGGAGGAAGAATGGCACACCAGGAAGTTAAACTGAGGAACTACTTTCCGTTTCTTGCCCAAAGGCCTTTTCTCTTCCAGAATAAAAGCTTTCTTCTATAAGCCAGGAACAAATTTAGGCACAGATCCCTAATTAGTGAGAAACCATTTAATCCAGAAGTCAGAAAATCACAAGTGGATCAGAATGGCATTTGATACTTCAAAAATCCAATTTACCTAGTCAAATGCGAGCAGCAGTATATTTCAAAGAACTACAAATAGAGATTATCATGTCATCCATATGCTCACAATATTCTTCTAACCTGTACTGGAAATTCTGCCAAAAGTAATTCGAGCAATGCAGTTTTCCACCTAAATTTACAGATGGAAGAAATTAATTCACCTGCATAGAAAGAACCGATGTCTCAGAATGGGAAAGCACAGAACTAGAAGAGAGAAGAAAACAGCATTCAGATTGATAATTATTTTGCAATGAAGCAGAGGCAGAGAAGCTTAAAGAGACGTTGTCAAGCATCCTAATATTCAAACTATATCGTATTAAAAAGTAAAGCATTCATGGGCATCAATTCACAATTTACCAAAAGCCATGAAACCAAAGAAATTTCAGTGAAAACTCTAACACTGTAGTCATCTAAGTGCAACTAATATTTAGATCCTTTTAGCTCTCCAAACCAACTGAAATGCAAAATACAAAACTGACTAGGCATCATGAGAAGTGACCCTACATATTGCCCTCAAAATATCCTAGTGCGTTACAGATGGGGCATTAGGAATGCCAGAATTTCGCATACAGACTTTTAAACTCACCTTTTAAGGAAGGAGCATCGGGCTGTGATTACACTAATTAACCCAAGGTTTACTCTATAGAAGCAAGAGTAAACCCCAGGTCAAGAAACCTAAAGGCCCAAGTGCCCAAGATACTAAAAGCGAAACAGTGGCACCAGGATACCTCCTCCTAAACAATGTATGACATCTCAAGTGACGTGTATGAAACTAACGGCAATAGCCTGACGTGAAATATTTTCTGTCTGCAGAGGTAAATGAATAGGTTTACATGCGCTCCTCTCCACACATACACCTAACAAGAGAGAAGAATGAGGTGCGCTTGCCACAGGCCCATCTGGCTGACAATTATTTACAAAGGCGTGTAGATCCTCACCTTCAGAAGCTCATCCTCGCCAGCATCAGGAAACTTGTCATGCAGAGAATCTTTTAGGACCTTGGCAATGAAACGCATTCCATAACTGAGAGAAAGAGAAGGCCAAATAAGACCGCTGCAAGCATGAAGACGTCAGCAACTTCTCAGGGATAACACTGGTGCATCAGACTCACGGGATTTTGTCCACTGAACTAATAATGGCAGACAGGAACTTGTCTGTCACTGTCCTCATGTTTCTGATTGAGGCATCCAGGCGTGTCCTCACCTCTTCGTGACTCAGGGCTTGCTCAGGCGTAACATCATACGGCAGTTTACTATTTGAAAAAGTCAGACATATAAAGGAGAGTATTACTCAAACTAGTACACTTCAAGAACGTATAGCCTGACAAAGAAACATGCTTATATATTCACTTCACTGCCAAAAGCTATGCACTGCTTTTAATTAACCTGTTCGGCACCAGAGCTGAAATTCTTTTGCTTTTACTTCCTTTATTTTCCCTTGCAATGGCCACGGAGAAAAAGACCCAGCTAACTCAAAATTGAATCTTTTTTACAGCATGCACATTAGGAAAAAAAGCACCATTCGTAACACACAGCAGTACTTCAAACTGAAAATTGGTGAAAACAAAAGCTTGCATTCGGGTATTAAGAAGATAAAAACTTGGATGCGAGCAGAGGCTAGAGCAGCACCCATAAAATCAATATAACATGCTGCTGAAGGAATAGCTTTTTTTCAATCAGCTGAAACTATTGCATAGAATTCTAGTGAACACAGATAGACAAAGCTGGTAATTCATAAAGGTGTATCCTAAATCTCATGCACAGAGACTAATCTGAACGCACATCTTCACTTGCGGTTTTAAGATGTCCAGAATTTTGCATAAAGTGTGCAAAAGTATATGACTGCAGTTTGCTTTAGATATGGAGGAACTCATTCATCTGTATGGCTTTTTTTTTTTTTTTTAAGTAGGTTAAAAAACCCCAGTAACACAACAGAATCAAGTTCTAGCAAATCACAACTGCTGAAGAAAAAGAAACTAGAACAACACAAAATCACATAGCTCGATACAATTGTCATCAGTTGCTGATATCAATTAGAAAGATGTTAGGACCAAGAGAACTGCAATGTGATGCTTTCTGCCAGCAAGAGTAGCTTTGTGTGCTTGCAAATAGTACCTGTTTGCACAGGCCACTCATGACATGAACATGGACGGATGGAAGCGATTCCCAAATACATTTCCTTACTGTGCATTCTTTCAGGCTAGAGGGCCTGAAAGTTACCATGGGTAACTACCAAGTTAACATAGGAAAACACCAAAGAGCATTTTTTTTTCCATCACCTAATGACATTCCTGTTCAATACTCTCAGCACCATAACCAGAATATGAACTTTAGAACTCTCAGATGAAAGCTGTCTTGATGACACGATCAGTTGGACAGATGCATGCAGTGGAGCCAAGGATGGTTTTGAATGATTAACTGAGCAATGCAAAGCAGCTAAGCAATGTTTAGAAAAATACAGTACTAACAGGTCCCATACCTGGCTTCTCCTGTTTGAGATTCCATCTGGTTAACCCAAGACTTGTAAATATCCACAGGATCAGTTTTGATATTAAGTGACTTGTCATCAATGATTTCCTTCACAACTGGAGCAAGGATCTGCCTCAGGGCATTCTGACCACGGGCACCACGATTGAAACTTACCACCATTTTAATAACAGTAGGATTCCCAGTCACAATTTCATGTATCTGGTCTACTTTTGATCTGAAGAAGAAAGAATCTATATGAAATGTGAGGCATGCATAACTCTGTCACTGCCTACATTTCCCTGGACTACTGTTCCAAGCATGACTTAGAGGGGGGGGGCAGGGGCAGGGAGGGGAAACACATGGTTTTTAGAAGTTATTTGTTTCAGGGCATATATCATCTTCATGCTTAAAAAGCATTCCCAAAAATGCTTAAGGGAAGTTCCTCAAAAATTTCATTGTGTATTCTTCCTCAGAGCAAGCTGTGCTACTCTGCATTCTAAAGAACTGAAGACATGTAACACTGAGCTCCTAAGGCCTAACCAATCCAACCAAACAGGTCTGAGGACAGCCAGAGCTTCTAACATTGACAGGAAATAGAAATGCCAAACAACAGAGATTTCAGACTCATTAGCTTTTGGAAATCTGGAGAAATTAGATATAGCTCTCTTCCTGGCTTGTAAAGCCTGAGTTTGCAGTTTGTTGGACATATTTATAATGAGACATCAGAGACCTGAGATTAGACTGAATTTTAGCATGACTTTGCATCAGATCAAAAGTAGCTGCATGTTGAGCAGTGAAATCTTGATTGAAGTGAAAAGCCCTCATCTTCAATGGACATACTTGATTCTTCTTTTATAGATTACATTAACAGATATGAAATGGGAAGAGGACAATGAATGGATAGATTAGCATTATCTGCATATAAGCACTAGACTTAACATGAAAATGGCCTCAATTTTAGGAACTGCCAAAACTGATTCAACAGCAAGAATGTGCTATAGGTTATCACATACTTGATCTCTTCCTGCAGTGCTGTTTGGAAAAGTCGCAACAACAGGTATTCCTCTCTTTGATTGGATGCATAGTTATACAGCGTGAAGATGACAGAATCCATGAATTTTGTGGATTTGTTTTGAGGCATCTGAAAAATCAGCTTGGCCAAGTAGGTTGGGTTAGTCTACAACAAGAAGAAAAATTACTTAGTGTGCATGTCCCCACTGGTGTTGCTAAAAACTAAGATGGCTCAAAACAGTTGCTGGTTGGACTTGATCTTAAAGGTCTTTTCCGACCTTACTGCTTGTGTGACAACTACAGTGCATAAGCAAACACCGTGCCAAGACATATAACCTTCCATGACAAAAGGTTACTGAGCAGCTTGAGAAGTCGCATACCTGAAGCAGGTAGAACAAATGCTGATAGGCTTCCAACTTTTCTCTCTTTTCTTTACTCAGTGCTTTCAAACCTCCCCTTTGTTTGTTCAGCATCATCATGTCAGAGAGCTGTTCCTTGTTCTTCTTGGTAAGTTTTTTGCTATGAGAAACAACATCCTGGAAAGAAAGAACAGGTACAGATTTCACTCTGAGAAGTTTCTAACAAGCAATACTGGAAAACAGTTGCATCTGAGCCACTTCTCCTGGACATGGAAATGCAGTGTCAAGGAATGCCTGGGGCTATTAAAGTGAAGCATTATTTGCTATGGCAGCAGTTTCTCCAACTGGAAGTACATGTTCTGCTTTGTTCCTGGCTGTACATTTGTTTGAAATCCTAGAAGGGGTAGTCACTCCTGGTAGCAATTACTATCAGAGCTGGTAGCTTTCTGAAGACACTTGGAAACGTTTTCCTTTTTTAAAATGGGCTTACGGTTTAAAAATACTGTTCCATATACAGCTAACTCACTATATCCACATACTCTGACAGCAATGGCACTTTTCACTGCAAGCATCAGCCCAACCACTGCAGCTTCCTTCTAAGGTGAATTTCACTACACTGATTGAGATTTTGCACTCAGAGAAGTCTAGTGTAATGAATCCAGGACCACACGAAAAGCTGACCAGTACTTCAGCTTGAAGAAAAGACAGTGATGTGTCAGCAAGAGCATTTTTTTCGGGGCAGGGGACGGGGCCAGGAAATTATTCACACCAGCCAAGCTTAGATAGAGGGGCTTCCTTTAACCAACAAGCAACCAAGTGGCACAAGCGTACCTCCTGCCTCTAAAATCACCCCCCTGGCTGCAAGCTTGTGGCATGTGACTTGTTTAACCATGAAGAAGCAACGAAAAAGTCTCAAAGCCTTTGAATGCAAAACCTGTTGCATTCATTAGATCAAGATAGTCTTGTTGTCTTTTTTAGCTTCAGGACTCGTTTCTTCTCCTCCTACAGTTTTCTTTCTAGGGATACATACTAAATTAGTGGAATGGACTAAGAACATACTGGGAGTAAAAACTGAGTCTGGGGAACCATTTTCCACTGGGCCTGAGCAACTGACATCTGAGGCCAGGAGCTCTCCATGCTAACTACTACTGGGCTTAATTCAGTGTGTAGCTGGTCTCCCAACATGTTTCTTACCTGCAATGTAATTTTGTTTTTCACTAGCAAACCAATTTTGATGTCCATAAGGTTGAGGTCATTTTCCAGTTGCTGATTGGATCGGATCAAGGTTACAACTTCTTCACGCAGTTTCATTAGCTCAAGCTCCTCCTGAAAATCTTGGTCACTCTGATCAAGCAAGTGGACAAATTTCCGAACCACAGCCATAGGTGGGTTTTCAGCATTAACTAAGAATAGACAAGAAAATAGACAACACTAGGGGATGGCAAACCAAAGTAAATATATGCCTTAACTATGCTAAACAGCACATCAAGGAGCACCCAGAGCCAGATTAGTACCATCATGTCTAAACAGCTTCAACATTTTGATTTTCCTGTTTTGAGAAAATTGTAAGAGAAGTAAATCAAGAACAAATTCAGCAGTAGCATAGGGTAGTCCACACTGTCAGAGCTAATGGCAAAGCTATAGTTCTATTTTTCAGCAGGAAAAAAACCCCAAGCAACATCCAGAATCAAGTTTTCCTTCAGCCTCAAGAACTACTTACTCCCTGCGCTGCCCTATCAACTTTGTCCTAATTGCTCCTCAGAATTGTCTAGATGTTATAGATCGCACAGCCAATGTTATGTTGGTTGATAAGGAGCTCGATATGACTCAGCAATGTGCACTTGCAGCACAGAAAGCTAACTGCATCCTGGGCTGCATCAAAAGCAATGTGGTCACAAGGTCAAGGCAGGTGATTCTCCTCCGCCACTCCACTCTCATGAGACCCCCCACCTGGAGTACCGTATTCAGTTCTGAGGCCCCCAATATAATAAGAAGGATGTGGAGCTGCAGGACCAAGTCCAGAGGAGGGCTACAAAGATGGTCAGGGGGCTGGAGCATCCCTCCTATGGAGACAGGCAGAGAGAGTTGGGGAATCTCTTCTATGAATCTATGATCCCTCACAGACAGAGATTTGAGGCACATCAGTTTTACCCTCTTGGCAATACTTACTGAGGGTTTTGTAGTCTTCTCGTGCTTTGTTTGCTCGAATAAAGGCTTGAATTTTTACAACATCGTTTATCTAAGATTTAAGACACAAAAAAGCACTTGACATCATTCTGGAAAGAGTACCAGAGTCAGGTACAGAATACATTTAACAAGATAGCCTCTTACGTGGTTTCTGAAATACTGCAGACGGTCTCTGTAACGTCTTCTGGCTTGATACATCCTGGTCATTGATTGAATCTGTTGAAAGGTAATCAAAACATTCAGATAGAAACCTTACCTACAAAGTTCACTACCCCAAAGGTTTACTAAGAAAGTCAGAAGGGAACCTGCATTACCTTTACTACTTGGTCCTTTTGTGCCCGTAGGTAATCCAAACGGGTTTGATATGCCTTCCTTTGCTTGTAGCCACGCCATTGAGACTGAAAACAAAACAGGAACACTCACTTAACTTTTCTAATTAAACAGGAGTAATTACAAAGCTGAGCTTCTTTGTGTTCCTCAGCTTTCAATTGCCCTCCTGGCTAAATGAAACACACCTGTCTTATCAAGAGATACACTGTGTGAAGCATTAACTGTTTTCCAACTGCAATCACTAGAGACTTGAAGTTATCCTAGGAAGAGCCTGAGCCTTCTGAAGCACAATTAGAGGTGAAGGATACAGTGAAACAGTCAAGTTGACAGAAACTGTTCTACATGAGGATGATGTGTTAGCTGCTGCTGCTGGTGAGAACAACAACAATGTAACATTTTAAGCCTTCCCAGCCAACCCACCATCATTGACACTTGGGAAGGAAAGTCAGGCAAGGAGTTGGACTACACTTAAAGGGAGAGAGTGTTATTTTAATGAGCTGGGAGTGGGTGTGGAGGTTTTGTTAAATATACAGGCAAGAGTATGTGCTACTTAGGCAGAAACAAATAGACATATACTGCTGAAATAATAAAACGGTAATAGGGTACAAAGCAACTATTTCATTTGCATGCATTTCAGTTACAACACCACAGAAAGAATTTTTTTGTTGCTGGCCTGCAAATGCACCCAGTTTCACGCTGAATTAACCTACCGTCTCTTTCAGGTCCTCAATCCTCCAGATCCCTGGACAAATCTGAAGATAAGCATTTGAAGTGTTCTGGCCAGGAAGTGATTTTTCAGGAAATTATAGCTTGACAAACCGATTAGAAAGGGATATGTGTCTACGTGAACACACAGGCCTAAAAATCGGGAGATCATGGGAAACAGCCCTTTTCCTTCCTGCCTTGGAACAGGTAACAGGGCCGGTCCCGCTCCGCCGTGGGGCGTGTGGCCCCCCGGGGCCTGGTGACCAGCCGAGCCCCCCTGCCCCAGCTGCCAACACGGGGAGGGGACATTGCTGCTTATCTCTGTCAAGCCCCCGACCGCAGCTCTGGGCACGGCTGCGCTGGCCCGGCTCAGCCGCGGGCCTCTCCAGGGCCTGCACATGAGAAGGACTCTGCTTTTTCCCCGGCGGGCTCCGGGTCCGTTCCATGAGACCAAGGGGTGGAAGGCACCCATCAGCCTATCTAACTACTGAGGGCCTGGCCGACATTTCTGAGCCTACCCCATTGGCATGGCTTTGGCTTTGAAACCCTAGAGGCCGCCGCCCGGCAGAGATCACATGACCGCGGCAGGCCTGGGGAAAAGAAATTAACTCCTTCTTTCACAAAATTAAACTTCCAGAGCACTAATCCTTCTCTGAGTAAGGAGAAAAGGGACAGAGTGAACATGGAGAAGACAGCATGAAGTCAGTGAAGAGAGAGCTAAAGTCCTAAGCGGCACAACGGAGGGATGAGTTGCTTCATCAGCTGGACTTCTCTTGTGAAACCACGGAGAATGGGTTAAATTTCCTGTAACATATGAATGCTGTTTGGGGAGGATGCATGACTCTAGTTAAAAGTTGTGGACTGATATAATTGAGGTTTAATGAAGGATTTTGTGCAGAGGAAGGAAAAGTCATATGAAGCCCTTTGCTCCTAGGGAAACAGGAGATCTCTAGTTTTGGAGATGAAGGTGATTTTAGAGATAGAGGAAGAGAATCTTTGTTTTACTAGAAGAGGCATCCTTAAACAGTACCCCTAATAAGCTGATGAAACCCATCTGAAAACCATGGGAAAGGCTGCTAATGAGTCGGATTTCACAGTTTGCAGAGGTTTCTCTCGGGCGGCTGCAGATTTGTGACATGGGAACCACCAGAGGACTGTTTCTCTTGTGGCGATGTCTCCATGGGACTCTAAGAGAGACTCTTCTCCCAAAGAACTGATGAAAGATTATTTTTTAAATGGCAAAACTGACTGAAAATCACAGGTTTGTCTCTTCATGTTGTTTGTAAAAAAGTGAACAGTTTGTGGGGGAGGAAGAGTCTTTTGAAAATTTCATTTTGATTCTTATTTTCTTCTTTAGCGTGTGTTAATGAATCTATCTTTGTACCTTTAAGTTTACGCCTGCTTGCCTTCTTCCTCCTAATCCTATCTCACAGCAGAAAGACACTCAAACCATCACAGCGTTTTACTTAAGAATACTGAAAACCATGCTGTTTGTCTTGAATTCATGACGAATCACAGTATTACCATGAACACATACAACACACTTCATATTGCCTTATTCCCAAAACATTGAAACAGGTTAAAAAAAAAAATTGGTAAAGCTTCTTCAAATAAGTTTTTCTCTCTCCAATTCTATGTGATCATTGGATTGATTATATATGACACCTAAAAGCAAATAATACACCAAAACTCACTGCTAGAAGGAAATGTTTTTAGATAATTTACAATACAAGGCAAAGACAATTGTGTGCTCTAACTACCTGAAATGAACAGAAACTGTCAATAAGCCTGTGTACAGAAAACAACTGCAAAGTACAAGTTCCAAACAGAATTAAAGGGTATCACTACCTGAATGCAAGTGATTGCTGGGACTTGCTTCTTCAAAAAATTCATTCTTGAGTTGAATTCCTGGCGAACAAGATACCCTCGACAGCAAGCCTGAAGTCTCATAATCAGGTTCTCATTTGCAAGCCACAACTGTTCTCGGTTGTACGCTGCAGTGACTCCAGATATGGTGCTCTGATTTAATGTTATGATAGGAAGAGGAGACAGAAAAAGAAAATGGAAATACAAGAAAAAAGATGTTACATCAGCTTTCCACATTGTGCTTACAAGAAACTCCGAAGTTGTCTTTCAAAAAACAACAACATCATGGTCCAAGATAAATTTTAGTGACAGGATAAATTTTTCTGAAATAGGACAACGAGCTGTGACACGCACAATCTGATGATGCCTAGCCAATCAAATGGGTTATTAAGCTTCTTAACATGACTATGGCATTGAAGCATTTTATCTTAGAGCTGCATTAAGGGTGGGAATGGTACGAACATCAACTTTTGAGAGAAGGAGCACGTGTTAATCTACTCTACCTGTATCTCTTCCCGCGACAGCTGAGTGTCATTTTGCACAAATTCTGCTGGTTCATCCCATCCTCCCTCTTTGGTCCGCAGGTTATGATAATAATGATAGCCTCCTCTCACCCAGTGTTTCACCCACTCACTGCCATTGCCCCCTAAGAGCAGAAACTGCAGTTAGAAGTCTGAAAATCTGACAAGTGTCTTACCTTTCACACATACAAATGTTACAACCAGGAAATCTACTTTACAGATTCTTCTTCCTCCAAGCAAGGAAAAATGTTTCTGAGTCCCTAATGACCTCATATGAGAGCTACCTAAACACAGCACATTCTACAAGTGGAGAACATTATACTATTCACACACTTTTTTGAAAAAAAAAAAAAAAAAAAAACAAAAACAAAACCAAAAACAAAACCAAAAACCCCTTATTTCAAATAGCATCCACAACTGCCATCTACAACACAAGATTTCTTCCCAGAGGCTTTTTTACCTCTGGTTCCAATTCCATGTACAATAATCTTGCATCTATTTCACTAACAGTTATCTACTTTAGGTGTACCTGTTGCCCTTCTCTTGACTTCTGACAGTTCTTGCTGGTATGTCTCAGCACATTCTGGAGTGACTCCGTACAGCCCAACATCAGGCGAACGCAAGGCACTCAGGGTCTGGCTAACATCACCACGATCTATTGCTTCGTTAATGGCCAGAATTCCTACGGAGACTTGGATAACACCAGGAAGCAAGTTAGCTCAGCGGCTCAATAGCTCATAGCAAGAACAGAATGGCAGAACGGAACAAGGCAACAAGAACACACTCTAATAGGTGGGGTGTATGTAAGATATGCAAATTTTAAGTGTACATAAACAAGTAATACAAATAAAAAACCAACTAGACAACTTGAACTATAGAGGCCTCTTCAGTACAGTCCAACCACGTGTGGAACTGCACCTGACAGCATGTAATTTGTGTGCCCGAAGTCCCAGTATGGTGCTGATTTACCACCAGAACTTTTCAACACACAAAGCTACAGCTCTCATCTGACATCTGTTTCATTTAACACAGTTTCTTGCAGCAGAGCCAGGCCCAACTCAAAAGAGGCCTTTTCGGCAACGAGAGCCGTAATCACTTAATTGCTTCTGCAGACAGAAACAACAACATTATAAAGACTGGGATGCAACAATGGGTGGACCAGCCCACCTGCAAAATGCGTTAAGGAGCAAAGGTGAGTATCACTGATGTGTAAGTACCCTCTGCCTCCAAAAAGTGTCTGGCAATACCTAAGAGAATCAAGACAAGACAACAGGACCTCATGCAAATAAAAGGTAATGGTCACCAGAAAACACCATTTCAATTGTGCATGTGAACGCTCTCACTTCTAACCAACTGCCCACAGTCATGCACAATTAGTCACAAATGACAACTTGATAGAGATTTGTCCACTGAGGTAATGTGGTCTAATGATCACATGCAAAACTGGAAAAAAATGTATATCCCCCCACAGTAGAAGAAATTTAGTATTTGTAGAATCTGACATTCACTCCTCAAAAAAAACACACCTGCACCAGAAGCCAGTAGGTTCATTTGATTTCCTTTGCCACAAGTACATGACATTTCTAGCTCCCAACTTTTCCTTAAATAACTGGTATTTGGCTGGTAGGGGGGATTAATTGCAATACTGTGTGATAATACTTACATCTCTGGGACTCCTCTGTGTCCTTGTTAGCCTTATGAATCCCATCCTGAATTTCATCTAGCCAAAGTACAGCTGTTTCATCCTGTGTGTCCTGAAGAGAATACAACAAGAAAAACATACAGTATCAGGAGAAAAATATCACTTTTTATAAAATAAGACAACCAATATTGAGAAATAACCAATGGAGTAGTTTTCCATGTCAGAGGGAATAAGAAGTATTTCAGTCTTCCTAACTGACTCCAGCACAAGGACATCATGTAGATTTGTGACTAGCAGAGACTTCTGTGGCATTACCATACTCAATACTTTCTCTCAGACAAAAAGTCTTTTTGGGAAACAGAACAAACAAGAAATTCTATCAATGGGAATCACTCTAATAAGCTGAGCAAACAAGGCCAGGGACTTGGTAGCCATACTAGCTAAGAGGATATGATTTCCCAGGAAGTTAGTCCTTCAACAGAAGATACTACATAGAGAGCTTCAGACGCACATCTGTGTGCAGAAACTAACAAACCCTTGGGTAATTAACATCACATCAGGCTGTTCATTTCTGTGCCCGCAAAGCCTCACAAACCTGCACAAACTAGCAAAGTAAAAAGCATTGGACCTATTGTGGATGGGTGTGCATACACAGCAGTCAAAGCCATGTTTTAAATCTTTGTTTTAATAGATTGCTTGTCAAGCAGCAGTGATCACACAGTATCCTGTATTTTGGCTGGGAAATTCAGCCAAATGGAGCTAATGTTACATGCAGAAATTTGAGAGGAGGAAAGGGACAACTGTTTTGCAAGTCCCAAAATATACATAAAGAACAATGACCCAGCAGTTGCCAAGCATAAGCTTCTCCCCGCCCACTAGTGCTTCCTGTAGGTAACTACAGAAAGAAATGCTAAGATGCAAGTGCCATTCGTCTTACAACTTTCCTCATGCAAACAGAATGCAGGAAACGTTTAGTTCTGGAATGAAATAATAATCACAGTCTACAAAAGAACCACTATTTTCAACATTCAAGAGCTTTAAGGCTTAAAAATGAACATTTCCTTAAATGCTTTCCATATTTTCCCCACCGTTTTGGCAGATCTAAAACTACTTGGCTAAATGATACTTTGAGAGCTTAAGATGACCTTCACAGACAGATTTCATCCGAAAGCCACATAGTCCCACAAGAGTACCAGCAACACCAAAATTCCTGTCCAGGGTGTGGGGAAGAATCATCACTGTAACTCTACTGTACTATCTACCCCAGAAGTCAACCTGAAGACTACCAAAACCATCTCGTGCTTCTCTACAGTTTTAATGCTGCAAGACTTTCTGCAAGGTACACACAGTTTAACACACTACAGAGCCTACTGTTTTTTTCTCTCTCACCTGATCACATCAGAAACATGCATGATACAGCACTCCTCATTCAAGTAAGCAACTAAACAATGTCTTCAGGTGAACTACAACCCCTCTCAGCCCCAAGGTACAGAAATCACTAGTTCATAACAGATGACTTCAGATTGTGCTTATTTTCCCAATATTGTTACCTTATAATATGATCTTTCTATTTCTGGAATTACTCCCATGCTGCTGGGAGAAGCCCTTTATCTTATGCCTAAATAAGGTAATTTCATACTGACTCAGAAGTTACCAGCATAGTCTGGCACAAGTTTAAGCACAGGATAAAAAGATTTCATTGTTTCATTCTGACTCAGCCAGAGGAAATGCTTCAGCACAAAATGGATCCTGAGGAACATTAACCCTGTCAAGACCCTTGGGAAAGCTGCTTAATGACTTTAATCAGAATTGCACACAGTTTTCAGCTATTGTCATCACACCGGTTTACCTTTAGTCAAAACCAAAATGTTCAACACAATCTAGACTTTAGCCTCTATACAAAATTGTGCTTTCCACTGAAAGCAGATATCTGCTACTTCTATGTAAACAAATGAGGAAAAAAAAATCAGCATCCTATCCCTACTACCCAAAAATCACTTGCATACACACATGTGTACTCGTCATCCTTTCTTATACCTGTAAGATGAAATTTGCTCTTCCTCTCTTCATCTTCATCTTTCAGTTAGTGAAAGCTGCAACTATGTACAAGTAGGTAGAACAGAAGTCCTTGGCTAATGACAATTTCTGCTCAAAAAAGTCATAAGCTATGGAAGTGTCGTCAGATGAAAAACAGCATATATTTTGCTGGTAGCATGTATGTTGCTTCACATCTTTTTTCTAATTTACCACTTCACAAATTTTTCCGCTTTCAGAAACTTCCTTTTTGCCATATATAACTATACCTAAGACTATATTTAACGAAGAACATTAGAAGAAAATACTTAAGCTTGCAGAAAACTTGCAATCAGAAGTTCAGTACTCCTGAACACGGTCTCCTCACAAAAACAGATGATGAATATTATTTTTCCACAAAAAAGACACGTATCTCACTTGAGACCTAAGTTCAGCTGTAGCAAGCCACCACGTGCACTTAATATCCTCATATCCATCTCCACAGTTCATGGATTCAAACTTTTAGTTGAAATCTCTAATACAGAAAGATCCAAACTGATTGGTTAAGATCAGCTGAAGATATACAGAATGCCCACCTCTCCATTGCCAATTCTGATTCCTGACTTTAAAGACCAGTAGGAATCCAGTAACACTTAAGGCAAAGGTCTTTCGAGAGGTGCATTTAAATGCACTCACCTGTGCTTTCTCTCTCTTGGCTCGAAGTAGTGTATCCTGGTAGTGCTGTGCTACTTTTGGGGTTACGCCCTCCAGTTTTGCTGCAGGAGTCTGTAAGGCTTGAAGAGTCTTTTTGGTATCCCCTTCATCCAGAGCTTCATTAATAAGACTAATTGCCAAAATCCCTAGGGAGGAATGCAAAGGTGGAGAAAGACAAAAGTTTGACTCTTGGTCAACAATAATCACAAGCCTTGCTTCAGAAGAAAAGTGCAGTTAGTCATTCCTAAATCAAGTAACAGCTTGGAACCAGAATATTTTTATCAGAAAACATTATTTACTAGTAAAGAAATCAAGGCTATTTCTCCCCCCCAAACCAGTATTAATTCTTGAGCGCTGCATTTTAGAAAATAAAGTTTAAAACAAACAAGAAAAACCCACCAAAACAAAATCAAAACCTTGGAGAGACCAGATGCAGGGACAAAACTTAATGCTCAGACATACAGCTCAGAGCTTTGAGAAGAGAATTATCAAAGCCCAAATGGCCAGAGTTCACAATATTCCAAGGCTCTGGCTTCTCCAAAAAGAAATCTTCACATAAAACCAAAGACTTGCACAGAATACCATTTAAAAATACAGTAACTTTGTATTTTAGAAAACTCTTTTATTAAGGACATATGTCGTATCAGCTGTATTATCAAAGAAGTAGATACTATTCAAGTACAGTAAAATTTAGCATTCAGCAAAATAAAAACCTTACAGTTATCTAAATGCAAACAGAATCTACACCTATAGCAACTGTATCCTGAAAACCATTAAATAACTCAGGTTGAGACGAATCCCAGAGTTCATCTGATTCAAATCCCTGCTTGAAGAAGGATCCAACCACTGTTTGTTCAGTGCAGAACAAAGAAGTCTTTTAGATAAAAGAAAGGAGCTCAGCGTGGGAATCTCCAACTTTGGTTATTGTATTCAAAGACTGTGACTCTTTGACACAAGACTCACAAGACAGAGGTTCATACAAAAACCAGAACACCTTGGGGAAGAGATTATATTTGGACAGAGTACAGATAAGAGAAAAATATATGTTGAGGACATTTCAAGAACTGCATCACTGAAATGACGGCAACGGTTTCTATCAAAAACCAGATACAATAACTTAAGAAAAGGCACAAAAAAACCCCATAAAATACAAATATAACTGTAAATATAAATACAAAGCTCGAGGACCTTCTCTGACTAATTTAACTTATTAACAGAAAAAAGAGAAATGTCTTTGCATAAGGGCATATACGAAGCAGACCAAAGAATCAGGAAATTCCCCAGGAGAACAATTTACCTCATTACAGAATTTTCTGCGCCCTTTCTTACAGGATAATGAGCATTAAAAGAAACAGGATGTTGGGACTACACAGACTTTTAGAATTTGACTGTGACCTCTTACATAGAAAAAATACTATGAAACTAGCACCACTGTGTGCATCCCCAGTGTGGTGCCTGGTCTGTGTGGTTTCAACAAATCTACTTACGTGACCCAAATAGGAAACACACTGCCTATTTGGAGATGCAGAAAACAAGCTAACCAAGATAGCAAGCTTTTAATTTGCAAGGTGAAACAAAACACACCAAGTACACAACCAGTGGCAGAGGACATCTGCTTGTCTCAGCGTACAACATACTTTTAGCATCACGTACACACTTGTGACAAATCTCTTCAACTTTATGATGCAAGGCTTTGAGCCTTGCTGAGGTATTAAATATTACAAAATTATTAATATTACAAAGATTTCTTCAAAGTTAGTGTCAAACCCAGAAGGTTTCAGTATTGATCATAAACAAAAATTCAGAACCCTCACTGAAAATGAGAAAAAAAAATAAAAGAAAGAAAATTAGGTCCAGTCTTTTATTACTGCTAAAAGATCATTATTAACATAAATGCTACTGAGAAATAGAAAGGAGAAAACATGCAGGGCTAGAAGCACAGAAGTTATGCCAACATTCATTCACCGTTTTCAGCTTGCATCAGTACTTTTTTTCCTTCACGGGTATTTACTTTTTAGTACTCACACTTGCTGCATAGAGTGGTTTGGATTGGAAGGACATTAAAGATGGCCTAGCTCCAAGCCCCTCAGCCATGGGCAAGGCACTCCTTCCTTTAGACCAAGACTATAGACCAGGCTGCTCCAAGCCCCACTGAACCTAGCACTGTGTATGCCTGTATGTACTACACCTCTTCCTGTTCTCTTGAACACAGGACTACTGACCAAATGCCTGTAAGTGAGCACAACGTATTAGTGGTGATTCCCCGATCATCCCTTTTATACAAATGCAAAGAAACAGGTTTCCATGCTCCAGGTCAATAAGCCCTCCAGGGGAACACTGAGCAGTAAGATTGCAGGGCATAAGACGTACAGTACAGTTGAAGGATTAACTTCAGAGCCATGGCCATGGTGAGAGCTCAAATACCAGTATCCCAGCACCCAGGGAGCTGGAGTCTCACCAGTGATCTGTGTTAGACACTTGTAACTTCAAAGGGTCTTTGCACATCTTCCAATCAGGGAACTAAATACTGGGAACTAAACTAAACCAGGGAATGAAATACTGGAAAAGTAAAAAGACCAATGCAGATTAAAAAAAAAAAAAAAAAAAAAAAGGAAGAAGAGGAAAACCTGAACAGGGAAAAAGTTGCCATCAAAGAAAGGATAAGACTTGGAGAAAAATATCTTCTACTGAACACAGCAAATTAGGAAGCAGGATGGAGCACTCCAAGACAAGGCTAACAACTAGCTTAGATTTGGGGCACTGAAGCAAAATGAGAAGATTCTAGACTAATCCTAGACACTGACACCAGACAATGCATTTTCAAAAAAGGGATGAAATTTACACTGGAAGGATTAATAAACAGTTTTGAAATACCAACACCAATACCAAAAACACAATAGACAGCCTGATCTCTCCATCAAAAAACAGTCCTGCAATCAAGACTTTCATATTATAAATCACCAGGTCTTGTTCACAACTAAGATCTTCCTAGATATCTAATTTACAACACAAGTCAATTGGTAACTTTTTGTATTGACACGTGCCTAATGTTAGCACTCCTTATAAGCTACAGTCTAGCATGAATTGAACAGAAAAACTTACTCTCGTGTTCTTCACGCACAGCTTTATTCACATGATCAACACATGATTGGATATCATTCCATGTGATAAATTCATTTCCTTCTGCATTTCTTTCAGCTTTCAGCTTCACCAAATCATCAATGTATCTGTCAGAAAGAAAACAAAACCCAAACCCAGTAAACATTACATTGCAACAAGCTGCTCAGTGAGCACACAACCCAGCACTGAGAACTGCACACGAAGTGGGAGGGTAACATGAGGGTTGAAACTGAAAATGGGGAGAAACACTTGTGTGTGTTTAGGATATCAGCACAAATGTGAAGTAGGTTCAAATAGACAAAATTGCCAAAGCGAAAAAAGCACTGAAACACTGAATAAAGGTCCAGGGCAAAAAAAATGGTGGGAGAGCTGGCATAAGTACTAGTGACAACCTAATGGTATTACAGCATGGCTTTAATGTGAAATCCATGAGAAAGCATTGAGAGACAGCACAGGAATCAGACCAGTAAGAAACAGTAATCACAAAAACAAGATGCAAGAGACAGCAGAGATTAAATTCATACTGTAACAAATAATGTAGAAATAATGTAAAATTTAAGAGAAGGAGAAGAAAATTCATGAAGTCACAGAACATAAGCAACATCAAGGTCAGGTACGATTCCTTGAATTACTCACCTCTGCGAGTTCTCATCCTCAATGTTTGTAAGGCCTGTGACAGGACTGCTCAGTTGTTTCCACACTGTATTCATATCCCCTGAATCCAAAGCCCTGTTAATCAGGGCCACAGAAGACAGCATCTCTACGGCAACAGATAGTTCTGGATGGGTGAGGTGACCCTGCATACAAAGAGGACAAAAAATTAATTCTATTCACTCTATACAAACTATTGCTGCACATAAAAAACAATGGAGTAGCTGTCAGAACAGACATGTAATGAGGCAAAGGGGGCATCGTTTAAGACCACAAAGTAGAAAGGCAAGTACCATAAACAAAGTGAGAGCCCCAAGTAAGAGACTGATGTAGCCTTACAAGGCCAAGCAGATCGAGATTTAAGGATTAAACCACATCAGAATAGACTGAACACCAGAGCAATTCTGTGAAGACTCAAGACAGCTTTGTTCCAGAGGATGCATTTAAGAAAATGGACAAGGTAGACTCAGTGACCCATGCCAACTTCCAGAAGTAACAGAGAAGGTGATACTTACCTCAGGGCTCTGTTGCTGTAAGGTGGCCAGTTCCCTTTGATAAAGATCTGCAGCAAATGCATAAACCCCTGGTAACTGGGCCTCTGGATTCATCAGTTCTGCCACAGTCATCTCAGCATCACCCATTCGAATTGCTGAATTAATTTTGGCTACTGCTGCCAGTCCTAGAAATTGAAAGAGCATAAAAAAATAAGGAAGCAGATGGTTGAGACTCCCATAATAACATCACTTTTATTTTATTCAAATATGTAACTAGAGAAAGAATAATACCTGACCTGCAGGGAAAGCGCCAAACTTTCAGATCCCAGTTTTTACACCCCCAGTTAGTTAGTCTTTCATTACTGAAGACAATTAAAACACACAATGTTCATATTTAATACTAGTTCACCTTTTTGTCTTGTTATCAAGGGACTGTTCTACCATTTAAGTATTCTGATAGTAAGAAGTGTCATTGCAAAGTTTTGGATGGGTGAACCATACCAATCTTATCTTCCTTTCTACCTCTATCCTGCTCAAGGCAGTAACACAGGCGCTCCATAGTGAGTACATGCTGGCTAACTTAAAACCCCGCAAGTAGGTAAACAAATGTGGACTTCCATGCTTAACAAATAAGGTACTTTGAAGGTAGCTGCCTACTTAATTCAGCATTCGCTATTTTCCTCTTCTATTCTAGATCCTCTCCTCAAATCTCTGGCAGTCTCCTTTCTACCTATCACGAAGTGAATGGCTCCAGCACAGTAAGAGAGCTCTGCATGGTCTCAGAAGCATCTATCAAAAAACAATCAGCAAATGATCTGCATTTTATTCGCTACCTGATATTTAGAAACAGTAAAGGTTCTGCAGCTCAGTGTGAATGATCGGCAAATAAACCTATCTCTCGCATCTCTTAGAGCAATCCAGATTTTCTTCACAGATCCACAGCACAAAAATTCATTAAAGTATTCTATAAAAAGAGGTTATTTAAGGTGGATGCAAAAATTCTGCTTCTTAATTCAAATTATATGCTGTTATCTCCAGCCACATTGTAAGAGCTGGATAAAAGACACTGAAAATCATTAGGGCAATCAACTCTCTCTAATGTTCTTAGCAGCTGTAAAGTACTTAAAGAACATTCAACGACCATTCGTAATAGACCAAAATATTGCGCTGCCTTATTTTCTTGATCACATCTATGGCGACTTTGCTGCAATAATTTCTGCTGATCCTTACTTTGCTGGTACTGTTGTGCTGCCCTGTTAGCAGCATCCACTCCAAACTGCAATTCTTCCTTCTGCAGAGGACCTGTAAGGCCAGCCTAAAGAAAAAACAGAAACTGTAAGGGTGAAAAAATGCCAAGTTATTAATTTCAATTATCTCAATAAAAATACTCCTCTTGAACTTAAAACAGAAACAATGTCATATACATAAGGAAAAGAGAAATTACTAATCAGATTCTCTGTTCGGGTGCTGAAAGACCATATGTGTACACTTTTATTTTACTCAAATACTTAACTAGAGAAAGAAAGAATAACATCTGACCTGCAGGGAAACCGCAGTCCCATGAACATAGCAATTAAAGGCAAGACTGCTTCCAAAATGATAAAATATTTAAGACAAAAGGTACAATTTTGTGGGAAAAGACTCCCCGTATGTGAGCTGCATGCTCGTGAGTGAGATTAGCAATTGTGCAGTTTGGCATGAAACAATCCATTACATAATGTTGCATTTTACCTCTGAGCAACTATAAAGTTAGCAGAACATCAAACTGGCCAACATACAGCTTTGGCTTATACATACACACTTCTTGCACTATATACTACACAAATACAAACAGAAAACGAGAGTGAGTATCTAGGGTTAGTAACTTGGGTACTATCACAAGCTACCCAAGTTGAAGCTGAAAAAGATCCATAGGATTATTGAGTCCAACCGTACACTTAATACTGCCAAGTCCACCACTAAACCGTGTCCCTAAGCACCATGCCTGCAAGTGGTGTATGATGGCATTCTCCACAGTGAAAGTAGTTCACGCTTAACTGGTAGGTGTTTATAAAACACATATTCACATTATTTGGGCACTGACAATAGTAAAATGAGGGAGGACACACCTTAATTTTAATAGTTCTATACATCTACAAGTTCGTAGTTGAAGGTATGATCAATTATATGTACACCTACATACAAACGTTATGCTGGCCTTTCACATGCAGAGATAAAACCTAAATAATAGACATCCTTACCGAATGCTTCCACCTCTTAACACTAACTTTTTGCAGTCAACACTAAACGGTAAAGTAGGTATATACCAAGTGATTAGTACACAGTTGTATGGTGAAAGGCGGGAGCAGGGGAAAAACCTCACAAACCAGCGTAACCTATACTTTTCCATACCTCCTGTTTCCGCTGCTTATCGCTTAAAAACTGCTTGAAATACCAGTCACAATTTTCTCGTAGCAATCCTCGCAGTCCCAGGGCTGGTGTTGTCAAGGCTTCATACACTGCTAATGCATCTCCTCGCCCCAAAGCCAGGTCAATCTTTGATATGGCTGAGTGTGCTAGCAACAGTAAAACAGAGTTCTGAGAAAGTCCCATGGTTTACACAATCTACCGCTCAAAGAAATACTCTTAGACCTGACAGATAGTAAGTTAGGTATGCAATCCAAAAGGAATACTTCCAGAGTCAGTTATGAATTACCAGCCTGAAAAACGGGCTAATGGTTGGAAATGGCATGCACTATTCAAGATGAAGAATTGAAGGGCCCAGCAACAAGGGTAATCCATTTCCAAAAGGAAGTGTAACAGAAGTCATAGTGAATTAAGCTTACAACTATGACTAAAAAAACCAAAACAAGACCAAAACCAACTAACAACAACAAAACCACACAACTGAGGAAAACCAAAACACCCCATCACTAAAACAACCCAGAGAGGAGGAGAGCTGCCTTTAAATTTTGTCAGCATTACAGAAAAAGAGGAGAACAGGTATAATTTTGAAGTACTCTTTTAATTAGGACTACTACTATAACATGATACTTACTATTCACTTTATTGATGTTTCCCTGAATCTCAGCTTGAGTCAGAAGTTCTTCATACACATCTCTCTCTCTGTCTAAACTTTCTGAGGCAATCTGAAGATAAAATAAAAACTAATCAGCTTCCTTCTCCCCTACAGACCTTCTAACTGAGAACTATCTCTACACACGCAAAAAGAAGCCCTAGACATAAATATATTTAAAGTAACTATAGTCAAACTCCTATATAGACAGCTTAGAAACATCTTATTTCAATGTAATGGCTCTACCGAACACACAGTAGAGCTCCATAGCATAGAAAGTAGTACACAGAGCTAGTCGTGTTATACAGTGCTCCAAAGCAACATGGACCACTTCCAGCATCAGCCAGTTTTGCTCATCATTTCATTGTTAGAAAAACGTATCTATAAAAACAAAAGGTTGCATTCCCAACATAAAAATGCTGACAGGAATTCTGTATCTATGTGGCCCATATTTTAGACAGCTAAACAGACTAATTCAGCTAACTACTTCCTGTTTTCTCCAAGAAGACAGGTTACTGGGGAACGTAACAGAATGCCACGAGGAGTAAATACACCTAAGACCACACATACAGGACGTTAACACGCATTTGGCGAATTCCCCACAGTTTACACTGCAATGCAAAATAGCAATGCATGCAAATGGTCTGAAAGAAGAACTGAGCTACCCTATTTTTAGCGTTCTCCATCTTGTCTTGCTTTGCTCTGTAGAGTGTGGCTTGGTAAGTGGATTCCAGTTGGTCATCCAGATTTATTAGCATGGCATTAGGGTTCTTCATTGCTGTAAGAGTGTCAGCTGGAACCTGACGGTCAATTGCTTCATTAATGGCAATGACAGCAGCATGTACTGAAAAACAAGCCACAGTCTGCTAATTAGTCCCAAACAAAACAGCACTGTTAAAAGTCAAGAAATCCAGAATCCCTTATCTGAAAATAGCAAGAAAATTATCTGAAAATTAACTGGAAAGCAAAAGAATTATCCGAGTATCTCTCATTCCATCATGGCTTTGTGTTGTTGAAGAAAATAGCAGCCTACTTTCTAGTTACAATATTTTAAGTAGTCGAATCATCATGCTCCAGAATAAAGACAAATACACAAGGGAAAGAACAAAAACACCTTCCCAGTCTTCCAGAAGGCCTACCAGAAAGGTTGCACTAAGCTTAAAACATACAGCATTAAAATCAACACTTAACTGATCTGCTGATTTGAATAAGCAAACAAAATGCCATTTTTCCTTACATGCAGCTTCATCCACAGAAAGTTCATTTGCAAGAATTCCTCCAATCTTGCTGAAGGCAGGCATCTGAATACCATACTTCTCCAGTTCAAGCCTCATATTACTGATTTCTTCCTCTGAAACACACATTAAAATAGTGTTACATGAGTTTAAACGTATTAGCACTGCTATACTAACTACTGCTAAAAAAAAAAAAAAAAAGACAGCTACAATAGATGACAATTAGTATTTAAATACAATACTTTGAATATAACTCAGTAAGTGAAACAAAATAAATGAAAACATTAAGACATTTTGCACACTTTCCTAAAATATACATTTCTTCCAGAAACTCATCCGGGAGTATTCTGTAGTTTTTCTTACTAGAAAACAATGCATGAACTCTCATGAGAAGCTGGAAACAGACACCATTCTGAGGTACCTCAACTGTGATTGCCAACAGGTCAGGAAAATGCAGAGAGCAGTTCGAGATTTTCTTTTTCCCCACAGACTACACTGAGAGAAGCGAACGGAGTGCATCAACACATGCAGTTGCTAAATACCACACAACTCTAAAAGAGGGTTAATAGTTTAGCATTTTATAAATACAAACAACAACCAATTTGCAGGGAAATAAAGTTCATACATCTTTTAAACCAGATGCATGCCCTTGGGCAAGAGCCTCACTAATTTGACACTTTGGCCAATTAAAGGAAGTGAAACTTTAAGGAGGTGTGTGGACACACAACTTTGTGCTGGCATCTCCTGCAGCAGATCACCTGTCAAACACTTCTTCAGCTGATGGCACCTCTAAATTGTCACAGGAGGTCAGAGCCATGTACTAAGTTCCAAATAGAAAACTCTCCCAAGGAGATGGATGCAAGGCTTAAGCATCTTACAACAGTGAAAAAAGAGTTAAGACATAGTTATTTGTGAAAGTAAATGATTAGTGAACTAATGACTGCCTCAGTGCCTGGCTCAGAAGCTGGCAAATGAAGTCTCTTTTTCTTAAATTACTAAAATTCCTCATAGTCATTCATTTATAATTTTATTTCTGTTTAGGATATGGACAGTAACAATCCTTTAATTGACCTAAACAAGTGTTCAGCAAATGATCTAGAAGGGTATGAGATAAAGACAGCATACATGAGAGTTGGGGATTTTTACCTGTGAAGTCTACCTTGCCATATAAATCCTGAATCTGGGGGGCAAGACCCAGTTTAAAAAGGTACAGGCTAGAAAAGAAAAGAAGTAAATAATTAGAACTAGTAATTTTTCCTTATGGTTCTGACAATGATACAATTTTAGAAGATATAGATTCAAGGACAGGTAAACCAATATAACAGCCAATATAACACCAAGAGAGTGAGCTGACTCTTCTCTTCCCCCCTTAGCTGAATGTAACTGGCCCATCACTATGAGGTCTTCACAGAATTACAGAATGGTTGAGGCTAGAAGGGCACTCTCAAGTTTCTCTTGTTCAAGCTCCCTTTTCAAGCCAGGTCACATAGGAACAAGTTCCCCAGGATCGTGTCCAGATGGCTTTTGAGGATTAAAACAGTGGAGACACCTAATATCAGAGCAACCTGTGCCGCTCCTTGGTCACTCTCACAGGTAAATGAAGCATTTCCTGATGTTAAGAGGGACCTTCTTGTGGTTCAGACTTTGCCATTTGCCTCTTGTCACATCACATCAGGGGACATAATTGAGAAGAGCCAGGCTAAACATATCCTTTGTACCCTCCCTTCAGATAGCTGCACGCGTTACTGAGATTCCCATGGCACTCACTATATGTTATATAGGCTGAACAGTCCTAACTGTCTCAGTCTGCCCTGATAGGAGAGATCCTCTAGTCCTTTAATCATCTTAGTGACCCTTCCTTCAACTCTCTCCAGCATGTTTATGTCTCTCTAATGCTGGAGAGCCCAGAACTGGACACAGGAGTTGCAGGTGTGGGACCTCCAGTGGTGAAGTGTAGGCTGATTTAGCTTACTAAAATGGGGTTAACATGTTCACCTGTGGCCCGATGAGAAACAGAATCCCTGCAAAGGGAGGATGAACCCATTTAGCTGTGTACAGATCTGTGGGCCTGGGAAAATAAAAGCAACTCCTCCTTTTTGCCTGTCATGCTATCTCAACACAGATCACAGAATCACAGAAAGGCTTCCTGGGTTGGAAGGGACATTAAAGATCTTCTAGTTTCAATTCACCCCACTGCCACAGGCAGGGACACCTTCCACTACCCCAGACTGCTCCAAGCCCCACCCAAACTGGCCTTGAACACTTCCAGGGACAGGACAGCCAAAGCTTCTCTGAGCAATCTGTGCCAGTGCCTTACTATCTTCTTGGTTAAAGAATGTCTAGCTCTGCCTCAAACAGCAGAGAGGGTGGGAATTGGAATGAAAAGGTAGTAATCTCAACATACTTAACTCTTTTTTTTCCTCCAGATTCTGATTCGGCCACTGCCCAGGGCAAAATATTGGCTTAATGGATCTTTGCTGACCTGATGAGATCATTTTGCTAGAAAATTTGCCCTCATCCAGCCTTTGGTTCAGTTCTCTCTCCTGTCACCTTTCAGTTTTGCAGAAAGATTTCAGAAGCAATCAGATTTCTGTCTAGTATTCCTTACCTGAGTGCATGAATACAATAGATACAGCGTGGCATGTTCTTGCGATCATAGATATCTGTTGTTTCTGGGTAGAATATCTAAAGATAAAGTTAGCAGTCTGAATTATATTCACTCTATACAGCCAAATCACATCAACTCAATTCTTCCACGTTACACTAGAGAAACAGCTCATGGAACAAAACTCTTCAAGCTTCCCTGCCCTGGACCAATGTTTCTCCTACTTGAAGTGTCAATGCTTCCTTTTGTTTCTAATACCCTAATCAGAGCCCCCCTTTTCCTGCCAAGTTCTACACATGTGAATGAGTAGAACCTTTTTCTTTTATCTGTACACCAAGATACTAGGTCATGAGGTATTAGTGAGGACTTCGGTGAAAGCCAAAGGATGAATAAAAGACTTAGAGAAGAGAGAAAAGAGAATTTTGTTTGGATTAAATGCAATTGAGAAACAAGAGGACAGACAGCTTCAAGGGGAAACCCAGACCAGCACTGAGGTGCTCTGCATACTATATTTTCAGTTAGCTGGACCCAAAAGCTTTCAGTCAGTCTCAAACAGAAAGCTCTTCAAAGTTTAACAAAAGGGGTTGATATTGAGGTTTCAACTATATTGAAAGTCCCGAATTATTATAACATAATAAAGCACATTATTTTCCAGTTATTTGAAGGTTCCTTGCTGTTGCCTATGAGCACAAAATAGCATTGCTCTTTCTATGAAGGCAAGAACAATTGAATGACCTTCAAATCCACAGCATCAATTCCCTGGCTGTTCTGCATGGGAAAATACTTAAAGCACAAGTATCTTTTGTAAATGTACTGAACCCCAGCCCAGTTTCTTCAACATCTTCTCACACATTTACTTCCACCTAAAGCTTACTTGCATCTGAAAATCTTACGTCATACCTGGCACTTAATGTCTCTCTGTCTAAATCCCTCCTTATTTCTTTTCACCTAACCACCCTTAACAGCACATTTCAGTATTTCCTAATCCCAAATGTGTTTCTGTAAGACCATCACAGATCCCAGGAAAGCTCAACTAGTAAATCACAACAAGTTATTTAAAAATCCTTGCCAAAACTGAAGTATTCCATTTGCAAGCACATATGCAAAGGAAACATACACAGATTAAACTACACAATGCCAGTTTTGGTGAGACTATGCATAATATGGCTACAAAAAAACCTTGACTATCAGCCCATTGCTATCACAGTTCCATATATTTTCAGGCAACTGTGTTTATTAGCTCCAAGAAGTTTAACTGGCCATTTCTCTAGTCAAGTCAATAATTTATATTTGATTAAGCTATACCAGGAACATTTCAACTCGACGTGAAAATTGCATAGGAAAATCTGAAGAAGCAGAACATAGTATTTTCTGCTGTGCTGCTACCTTTAGCATTGATTTCTAAAAAAACTTCCACAATCGCACTGTGGCCTGGATACTGCTCAAAAGAATGCATGGCAAGAACGACGTAATGCAGATATTATGCAAGATAAGTAATATCAGGGATATGGTACACAAGGACAAATTATTTCGCTCCTAGTCATTCTCACACATGTAGAAGAATGAAATCTTTCAGCAAATTTTAGGAGAAAGTTTCTATAGGGACACAAATCTAGAAATTTAAGAATTAACTAGAGTAAGTGTGCTGATTTTTTTATAACAGCAAACGCTTCCACAGAATGCAAAGCTTTTCTGAGATTATTTATTTATTTGGATGTAAAGGACAGAAGTTACCTTGGGGAGACCAATCTCAGACATGGCATTCAGCCACTGGATTACATTATCTGTGTGTCGGAAGTGGAGACCAGTTGCCTGAAATAAAAATCAGCAGAAACAAGAGGAAGGGCAGTAAGAAACAAAATATCACAGCTGTCAAGAACAGCACTGAGTTTCATAAACACAGATACTGAAAACAGCACTTTTGCAGGAAAGAAGTCTGAAGTCCTCTACATGCACTTATGTTGACTGTTTATGACTAAGCATTTCACTTAAGTGCAAGCTTAGATATAGCTAAGATTAGCTTATAAAGCTAAGAGTCCACACACCCCCTCATTTAACCATTGTTCTAGAGCGAAGGCAGAGTTTCTCAGGTAAGATTAATACAAATTAACTTTCTGCTTCTTTTCTCACAGTACCTCCATGTGTACATATTCCTATTTTAGATGTCTACCTAAAGAAGTATCCATGGTCAACAGCACTCACCTTATACCTAGTCTGTTCCCTGTCATAAATTTTTTTTACAGAAACCACTTTTGGGGAGAAAAAGTTTCCAAGTTTTGCCAGGTAGACTCCATTTCTCAATCCTTCTTCCAGCTCTGTTGTGGCAGGCAGCTCCTCATTCAAACAGGCTTCCATCCATCTGGAAGTGCAAGAAAAACAAAGTTGGTCACATGAGTATATTTCCAATTTGTGAACACAACCCCATGCCAAACAAGTCTCATGCTGCTGCTGCTGTCATACTCAAGCATAATATTCACTCAGCACTAGGGGTTGAAAATGGATAAAATACTAACACAGAGTCTGCATCATTAAAATTCTAGTCAGTAACACGTCAGACAAAATATTAAGGAGAAGTAGAGTTCATCAACCAGAGTTTCAAAAGTAATTAAGACACCATCTCATCTTCATGTTTCTCCTTCAGCCCACAACTTTGTTTGTACTTGTCTACACACTTTGGCCATCCTGTCCTTTTAACTAACTTGTATCTTCCTCTTGTATAGGTTTATCTCACAGGCATTTCTTTACTCCCATTAAGTATTTGCTAGTTATTTCATGACTTTGTGCCACTTACTCAAGCTCTTCTAAATGACCTCACGGAGAGGCTGTACAATGTTCACAGAATCATAGAACAGTTTGAGTCTGAAAGGACTTCAAAGCCTATCTCATTCCAACCCTCTGCCTTGAGCAGGGATACCTTCCACTAGACCAAGTTCCTCAGAACTCCATCCAAGACTGGTCCTGAACACTTACAGGGATAAGGCGAGCCATAGCTTCTCTGGGCAGGCTGCTCCAGGTGGCTCAACAGACACGCAGAGTAAAGAATTTTTCCCTAATACCTAATCTAAATCTACCTGCTTTCAGTTTTATGATGATGCTTTCAAGTCTGTCTTCCTAAATATCTTCTCCCACCCTACTATATATTTCAAGAACAGGGGAGAAAACATGGAACAGGCATTCCTCTCCTCATAACTCATTTTCCCTTATATTGCTGCCTTCCATCTAATTTAATGGTATCACGGATCTCATGACAAAAATAAAGACTACAGCAAAACATTTTGAAAAATTACTGTTCTCAAAACAGAGGTGCACGTTGTATATTTCTTCCTCCAGGCTACTGGAGGCTGTAAAGTGCAAGCTCAGCTACAGTTTCTCCTAAAGATGACATGCTACCTGACTGCTCTGCTCTCTAAAAAAGCGACCTGCTCGACCACAGGCCACCATCTAAAGTGTCTTACTTAGATCGTGTCTCACAGCTGAACTCACAGCTCTTACAGGACAGATGAGCCTTGGACCAACCAATTAGGATCACAGAAAGGTGGCTTTCAAGACAACAGGGGTCCAAAATAGCAACAGTCCATACTATAAGGCAGAGCTGACAGTACAAAGTAAACAAGATTAGTAATTTGGCTCACAGAGATGATAAGCCCACATTACTGGCACTGATCTGAAACACAAGCAAGTAGATCATCCTGCTACAATCCAGCGCACTTTAAATCCCAAATGAGACACCACTGCATAGTGGACTGCAGCCTGAGCCCAGGAAAAAGCGGGAGGGCTTGCAACCCAAAGCAAGACTTGGAAAAGCAACAAGTAGTACTATTTACCAGAAGAAAAGGTTTCTAGGAACACGTGGCCAACATCTGCACACAAGCTAGAAAAAGAAACTCAGTTCTTCTTTGAACTATTGTTTTCCCAGGTTTTGCTGGTTTCCTTTCAAAACTTAGTCACTCTTGAATATTAAGTCTCAGAAAAATGCACATACTAACTGAATATGTGATAAACATGACATAAGTTTAAAAATTCTGGACCATTATCAAAAAGATAGTGTTACTTGCATGCCACAGACCATTACAACCCAAGATTCCTTAGAGGACACAGAGCTATTCAGACACTGGAAAAGTGCAAATCATAGCAACAGTTTTCACAATACCTTCCCAACTACCTTACTGCGAAAACAAAACAAAACAAAAAAAACAAAAAAAAAAAAAAAAAAAAAAAAAAAAAAACCACACCAAAAAAACACCCACTTCCTTCGGGTAGAAGACCTAAAATGGAAGCAGAAGGGACATGTGACCAACCCATTTAATTAGTGCCTTATGGAAGGACACACAGGCAGTGTGTCTTGTCTGTCTCCATAACTAAAGATAATGGTTCATAATTAGAACATAAGCCATCTCAATGTCCTCATACCTGTTTCAACAGGTTCCTAAGTGGGTGTTAATATAACTACAAAACTAGAGCAATTTGCATACCGTAATGCTCCTGCTTGGTGTGGCTTTGCTTAACCATTTGCTAAGCCAGAGGACAAAGCTATGTTTTCAGAAAACATCATCCAGTACCTTTTATATTTAAAAGCTCACATATTTGTATTAAAATTAACATCTATCATCCTTAAAAGGCAGAAACAGATGTGGAATTTCCAGATGAACAAGACAAATACATTTCTCAATGAGCAGGGAACCTGGCTAATGGGCAACAGTCTCTATTCCTTTTTGACATTAGGTATTAGAATAATATGCCATCAATAAGCTTTTCACAGAAACTTCCAATTCTTTTCTGCTACTTTGGTTATTTCCACAATGCTCCCACCTGCTCACCAGTACAGAAAACAAGGTTTAACCCAGAATTATTTTTTCAATCAAGTTTCATCACATGACTGCATAGATAACACTGGACTTACAATTTTACTGAAGCTAGCTCTAATTAAAGTACTAAGTGCACCTTTCCAATCAGATTGTCATACTGATACAAAATCCCCCTCCTAGAAAAAGATTCTTGAATACATACAATATAGCTACTACCATCACCTGCAATTTAGAGTCAGGTTTTCTTGACAAGACATGACAATAAAAATGTAACATCAGGCACTGTTGGGCAGTCAGTCTCGCAAGTAACATTGTCTCCAAGTTTTCAAAGGAAACATTTCTCCATTACCAAGGACTGGAAAAAAATAACATCAGTCATCTCAGCTAACAACTTTTTTATTCTCCCACAATATGGGATTATTGAGGGTAGTGATAAGTTACACAAATGTGTCCTATGTTTGAAAAGTATGATAGGCATATTTCAACCAGAACTGGAGTTGGACACGGCAAAAACTTAACACTGATCATATCCATACCTTTTGCTCTTTCACTTGTGAAAATGTTGAGTCTGTCTAACCTTGAGACAATGAAAATAGTGTTGAAAAGAAATAAAAAGTCACTCTTTTCCTCTCAGACTGATTATAGACAAGCCTGAGGAAGTATAACTAGCAAATCATCTCTCCAGCAACTGTTGCAAGAATATCAAATTGAACAAACAAAAGTACGAGAGCAGAAAATTTTAAAAATGGACAAAGCCTCTAAGGAAGGCTGCTCATTTCATAACAGGACTACTGTGCAGTATGTTCCAGCACAAAAAAAAAGTCAGAGCATGGCATACTAAATACAGAAGGCATCAACAGTTGGAAAAAAGTGATTTTATCTACCAATGAGGAAAGCTCACTTCTTGGTCATCATTAAGTAGCAATAATTTCCAAGTAAAACTAATTATTTAAAGGGGCTGGAAATATAAGTAACATTTTCTAACCTTCAGTTGTCCGACAGTTCCAAAACAATTTGGAACTTTCCTTTTTTACACAGACCTAGTTAGTGATACTCTTCAACTCTGAGATGACACGGTACATACAGTAAATACTGTAAACCTCCTTAAGTAATAGTTTGTGATAGTATCTTATTCACGTGGCTGCTCTAACAGGAGAATTTGGCAAGAATCTTACAGATGACAGAAAACACACAAGAGGTCAGAACCCTCTGACAAACAGAGTTTCAGTGGTCACAGTATAACCATCAGTCAGAAGCTCAAAATGAGACAGCGAATAATGCTATCCTGCCATTTAATTCCTACTACAAAAATGACTAATTATGTCATGCAATGACTTACAGAATACTAAGCATTCTACTCAGAACAACAAAACTTCAAGGAAGAAAAACTGTCTCTCTTTCCCTAATTCCCCAATGGATTTGCTCACTCCCAGGGTGAGCAACATAACACGTCAATTTTTTTGCCCACCTTGTCTGGCACCCAGGACTGACACAATTTAAAGCGTTATCATCTTTTGCCTGGGAACTCATCCTACAGAAACAAGGCTCACAAGAGAAGACTAAGGGACACCAGCATGTTCCAGACAGCAGGTGTCCAATCTAAAGGAAGGTACCAACAATACTTATTTAGAATTCCACTCTTCAAAGATCATAATCACATCCCAGGGAAGGGTGGGGGAAGAGGAGCACAGGAAGGCTTGCACAGTGGTGTAACAATCAACATCTGGGAAAACGAGATCACCATCAAGAGATACAATGTTCAGGATCAGTCCCTTAAAGTCTTCCAAAGCCGAGAAATCTGAAATCATACCTGTTAGCACTCAGGACTTTGCTCTTATCAGTATGACACACTGTCAGGTACCTTTACAACCATTAAAATTACACCAGTAATTACCATAAAACTATCAGGATTGCAATTGGAATTTTTCTATTGAGCAAGATGTGTTTACCAAAACATGTTTTGACTGCTTTTTGGTCTATAACCCTCTATTTTCTTTACCAAAAGCATCATTCTTAATTTTACTTTCAACTCAAAAAGTTTTGAAAAATCTAACAAGCTGAAATAGAAATTTAAATCTTTATCACTTGCCCCAGAAAACAAAAAGCTCTTGCCTTCAACTTAGGTCTAAAGCCAGTATCTATTGAACCTAAATGTGGCAGTCAGGAAATGTAGCTACACTTGTGTACCAACACCATAGCAAAATATACCAGTTCTCGTCAAAAAGGGAAGCTGATTTGCATTTGGATGTAAAAACTGAAACACCCACCCCAAGGTTTCACTCGACCTTATACTCAAAAGCATCAGAAAGTAACTGGTGCCCACAAAGTCTGTTCTGCAATCAGCCAAGCAGGAAAAGGATGTTCAAGCTATTCACCAAGGAGAGGGCCCTTACACCTGGCCCAACAAGCATCAAGGAGCTCCAGGACCTGTTTGTTGTCCCAACATGGAGGGTGACCAGTCGTCAAGTGCTCCTCACATCTCTTGGGCACTTTCTCAACTGGCAATCACATGCAGAATTTACAGGTTACAAATCAAGATAAGCCTTTCCATACCCTTTAATAGTAAACAGTGATGACTATCTCTGTCTGCTACCATCTCCATGATTCACCTGCATTTGTTCACTGTGCTCTGCCTCCAAAAGGAGTCTAGTGAAACCAAATGCAAACATGCTGTGATCTGGATGACTAGCAGCTAATCCAGGCATTTTTAAAGACAAGTCATTCCAACTGTTGCACGTGGTGCCTCCACATCTAGATGCTTCTGTTCATGATCATTTAGCCCTTCTAGTGCAATTCCTCAGAGGTGTACCAAGGAAAACATGCATGGCTGCTGCAGCACCACAGCAGAGGAAAAAGTGGTGAGAGCAAAAGGACAGCAGCATTTTATTTTTTTTTGCCCAACAGTGTCTGCATAAACCATCTAAAAAAATGAAACTATGAAACTATGGCTTAAAAGCTTTTTCACAGCTCATTACTGCCAGTACCACAGGTATAACAGTTTTTGGACTAACTGCACAATTCATTTTATTTAGAGATGAGGATTCCCATACTTCAGCAGCTCATTCATATGTAGAGGCAATCTCAAGTATTTTTAGTGCAGTTACAAATGTAGACTTGGCAGGCATTCTCACAGACAGTTAAGAAGAGAAAACTTGCCAGACGCCTCATCTTTTCATCCAGTTCACCTCAACAAGGGCATTAGAAAGCCATGGAAAAAAAAAAACAACAAAAACTTCTCTTCAAAATAACTCAGTCTACCAACTCTAAACCAATCAAGGAATCACCTCAGAAGATGAAAGATCTCTCAGAGAGTTAACAACAGCAAAGTAAAATAAATTTATCACATCAGGAGAGATCTCTAGAAAAGAAAGTGGATATTTAAATGCCTTTCAGTAAGGTTTGTACAGACGGAGAGCTAGGAAAACAAGTACTGCCCACAGCGAAAAGGCCTTGGAACATTCTCATTATCCCCACAGGCATTTTCAGTTCAAAGATACAAAACAGCAAGAAATTAATGAGTAACAAGCCAGATTTTTCCAAGTGACAGATGTACTCTTCCTGGCAACTGAAGACAGCAGCTGAACCAAAGACAATACTGACACTCTGGCATTAAAATCTTTACCATTCCCCACCTCCTAAAGGGTAAATATGAGGGTCCTCTTTGCTCCCTTGCAAACACTGCCATCGACCTGTAAAAATTCCGTTAGCTGCTCTTGCTGATGAGGATACTACCACACCTGCCATCTTTGCCAAAAAGATCAGTCATTTGTCCTGGAGAGCCTTCAGATGAGTACCAAGCCCACAGTCAAGAGGAACGTAATTATCAAATACATGGAAATCTTTTTCAAGGTAATTGCCTTGATCATTTAGCATTAGAAATTAAATAGGCCTAAATGCTTGGAAGCTGCAGCATCACTGAAGTTATCACACCTCAAGACCAACTTGATTTCTTGTAAATAAGGATTATTAAGAAGCACTCCACGGTACTTGATACCCAAGAACTGTTAGCAACATCTATTTGCTTTGGTTATTTTGGGCTGCTTTCTGCTTACATTACGCATGGAATTCCTTCAGAAAGCGCTGTCCAAAAAGAAAAATCCTGGTCTCTGAACAAACGGTTGTTTCTTTCCTCCTGGCCTGCCTTTCATTACTATTTCCAGTGAGTCATAAAAGAAGTATCCAAAGTGAGGCAAAGATGGTGGTACTTCATCACTGTCCTTTCCATACCTCTCTCCACCCACTTCTCAGAAAAATACAATTCTGAATGTGCATTCCAAGCCACTTCCAGCCCAGACAGCCACTCCCTGCCAACTGCATGAGGTCATACGAAACAGTACAGGATCTGTAGAGAAACATCTCAAGTCCAAACAGGAGCTGATAAAAGCCCAAATAAAGTGGTAAGAGCTAAGTAGAATACTTCAACTTACAGTTACTGATAATAAAATACTATCTGTGAATACTCCTGGATTACAATCTAACACAGCACCTGCATTGTATCTGGGAGAAGCAGAAAACAAACAAAAAACTCACCACAAAACAACACATACAAAAAACTAATCCAAACAGCCAACCTAAAACCAGCACCTGACCCAGTCTGCAAGTGGAAACACCAATGAAGGATATTATAGTAAAACACCCTGACTTCTAGATAAGGACCACAAAAATCAGGCTGCTTCTGTTTGAGATAAATATACCCCTATCCTTCTGGGAGCATAACCCGACAACAGAATAGAGTATATTCTTACAGTTTTATCTGCACTGCCACAGCTTTTCTATTAGACTACTGTGATTTGGAGACAGGAAGGAAAAAAAAAAAAAAAAAAGAAAAAAAAAAAAAAAAGCAATCCAAACAAACGACAACCAAAAAAGAGAACACGAAAAAGAAAACCTGAAGTATTAAACAACACTTATTAATAAAATAATTTTTCTTCAAGAATGAGGCACCTGGTCCACACAGAGTGGAGGAATCCCTCTATTCAAAATTATTATTTTAACTCCAAATTTTATTTCAGTCTTTCAAAATCTTGAACAACTTAGTTACACCCTGCTTCCCTTTCTCCATCTAGCAAGAATTAATTCCTGTTTCACAAGACCATCGCACATTATTAACGGAAATAAAAAACTACTAAATAACAATAGAACAACAGTGGCTGTGAAAAAAAAACAATCAAACAACATGCTGGAATACCATTAAATAAGTAAAAATTATTCCTCTAATAATGCTTCTGTTGCATGCTCATTGGCAGACAGTCCTGCAAACAGCTATAAATTGCCATAAATTGAGTACAGAAGTACTCAAAGTTACTGCATGTGGGCGGTCCATCAGACAGTTCGGAAATTCAAACTTTTCTAAATTTTTTATTTCAGTACAAAATTAGGTGTTAGCCAATTTTCATCTTACTTTCTTCTAACACTTAAAAAAAACCCTCTTTGCTTCTAGATCTCATATCCGTTTCTCGGCTAAAGGGATAGCAAGCCTCTGACAATGCTGATGCAATGCAAATCAGCATGCTGTTAATCATGATTTTACGTGCCTTTACATTGTAGAAAAAAATAATACAAATTACAGTGTTTGAATGCAATATTATAGCTATATAATTTATATATATATGTATAAGTTATATATTATTGTAATAATATAACATGATTACGGGGAAGAGAAGAGGAGTCACCGAGTGTTGTTCTTCAGCTGCCTCCTACCCTGTCTTGGCTACCATCAGCTTTACAATGTTCGCCTTTTTAGTTTCTGAGTGACACAGAGTACACCAGCTCCCTTTCTCTGCTCTTAGGTCCTCCTCTTTCCCTTAGAGCTATAACTTCCAATTTGACATTCTCTCACTATGAAGAATGAAGAAAGATTATTAGCCCTCTCACAGCTCAGAGGGACTGTAATCAGTAGCACAAGCAAAATGCCGCAGTATTTAACTCAGATGCTCCGCCTCAGTTACCCTACGGCAAAGAAGTCAAATATAAAAAAATCTCACATCCAGGGCATTAATTTCAAATACACTGATCTCTTACAGCTCTTGTTTAATTGCTTCTGTTAAATAAACTCCTTACCAACAAAGAAGCCAAGAGCCTTCATCTAGACTGTACTAGCAGTAATAAATAAAACTCAAGGGGCAATTTACAAGTTCTCAGGAAGGAAAAAAAAATCCTGGAAGCAGACAGTGAACTCAAGCCTTTGCTTTCTCTTGTATGTCTTAATTATTAAACTCAGAAGTCTGCTCTCCTCAAGGTCATTTAATCTTTACCTCTTATGTTACATGATATAGCCTTAACTATAGGAATCAGGAACTCCCACTCACATAGGTGTGAATAGCCTGTATGCCACTAAGTGAACATGGGTTATGGGCTGGATAAGGGTTGAGGCTCTCCAAGCAGACCTTCCACTTGAAAAGCAAGTGCTCCAACTGCCAAGGTGGATACAAGGAAGGCTGTTCACCACAACTTGCATTTTGAGCAACACAGCTGTTGCTTCATTCTTTACAAAACATACTGGCTACCACTAGGCATTATTCGAAACATCTCAAGGCTCACCCTGAGACAAGAGTGAAAACTTTTTTTCTGACAAGGTGTGGCAAAAATTAAAATGCCCAGCTTCTTATCCTCATCAATATCAAGACAACACTCAGAACCAGACAAGATCACTAAGAACTTCAGAGTCAAAACTGATTTATTTAAAGAGTAAGTCCCCACGATTAAGGTAGATCTAGACAAAAATATTAAAGCTGGTACTGTGGAATGTGTTTTTACCTGGGGTTTTGGGGTTTTTTTTGCAGATCTGGGCATGGAAATCAAGAGAGAATCAGGACTTCCTTAAGCATTTACTCCAAGGCTGATGACAGAGTCCACAAGTGAAGGATCTGCAGCTCCTTCAAGTTTGGACAGTTACTACAGTGCAACTCATCTCTCCCTGTTTGCCAAGCATTTGCTGCTAAAGACTTTGGATTCAAGGGAAGGAGTTATTTTGAAACACAGTCAGATCTTACTTACTACTTCCAACTTCATTCACATCCTTTAGGATATTTGGTCTTCCAGCTTAACAGAATACCAGAAGTATGCCAAGATATTAAAGAGTTACAAGTATGCATAAGGGGCATTGAGAATATATAAGAGATATATAACAAGAAAAGGTAAAAAAATCCTCATGGCATCGTGAGAATCCATCCAGTGCTCGGAATAATGGAGCTACAGAGTCCTTGTCATGAAGTCTTTGACAACATTAGATAAGCACATCAGAGGTTGGTTGGTTTTTTCAGGGAGGAAGGGAGTTTGTTTGTTTGTGTCTTTTGTTTGTGTTTTTTGGGGTTTTTTTGTTGGCTGTTTTTTCTAGTGAAACTATATAGCCACGAAGAAACTGAGACAAGAGGTAAGATGCATCCAAATTATTACCTGTACCAAAGGTCATATCTTTTTTTCAAAGCACCAGCAGTTTCAAGATCAATTATTCTCACCTCTTTGCTTCCTCCAGATGACAAAGGTATTCATAGGCTACATTCTGGCGTCGCCTTTCATCCATTTCCTCTGCTGTTAATCTCTCATTATCCAAGACAGCTGAAAATAAACAAAACACGGCCCTCAGATGGTTGAAGATCAAATGTAACAGAACAGGCACATCAAAAACCAGATCCAACCTCTTCCACAGAAACTCATCACAGTTTTTTGATTCAGAAAACTAAGGATCGGATGACTCGTTCTTTACTATCAACAGAAGACGCTCTGCTTCCTTGTCCTTGTCGCATAAATTTGCCACCTTCCTTCTTCCTGATTTCTCAAATTGACTGCATCTCTCTTACAATTTCTTAGAAACAATCCTTAATTTTCTTATTTTCTTCTAGCTTTGCCTTTGTCTTCCTCCAAAGCACATCAGTGACCACTTGTCCCCTCACCTATCCTCTGATTCTGATAGCAAAAGATTAAGGAAAGACATAAATACATATTTACATTATATATTCTCTTCTATATCTTTACAGTCCACCTCTAAAACAAGGTGGAAATGCTACTTACACTCCCTATATGGAAGGGAATCATTCAGATTGACAACATGGATGCCATCTTCGGATCACACTGAAGACCTCCATAGGGGTAATATGCCTAAATCTTCCAGATTCTGTGTGTTCAAAGCCTCAGTGAAAAAGTCTTCTCTTCCCACACTTACAGCTAAATACACCTCATGTCAGAAAAGAAGAAAAACTCACAACTTTTTTAGGGTTTATGGACCAACTTGACAAATAGAAATGTCTCATACTGTTACTAAGAAAAGATTAGCTTATATCTAAAATGCCTTCAACAACAATCTATTGTGTGTTTGTGAGACCCCAGCAGGAACACTCCATCCAGGTCTGGGGTGCTCAGTACAAACCCTGCTAGAGCACGTCCAGAGGAGGGCTGGAACACCTCTCCCACAAAGCCAGACCGAAACAGCTGGGATTGTTCAGCCTGGAGAAGGCTCCAGGGGTACTTCATTGTGCCCTTTCAGCACTTAAAAAGGGGCTTATAAAAAGAAGCGGGAGATACTCATGCGACAACGGGGAACAGTTTTAAACTAGAAGTGGTGAGCTTTAGAACAGGTGATAGGGAGAAATTCTTGAACCTAGAAGTCAGTGAGTAGCGAGGAATTGGCATGGGCTGGCCAGAGAAGCTGGGGCGGCCCCATCCCTGGGAGTGTTACAGGCCAGGGCGGACCGACTGCCGCTTGCAACATCGCCCTCCACAGCACCACGTTCTCCTGCGCCGCTGATCATTTTTGACGCGGTATCGTAGCACAGGCGAGCCTGCGCGTCGGCCGCCAAGATCCGAAGCCAGCCCCTCCACAACAAGCCAATGACAAGCAGTGAAGGGACCGACAGGAGCGGCGTTTCGCCCGGCAAGGCGGGTGTGGTCGCCAAAATCGGCGGGAAGGCGGAAGGCAGGGCCGCCCCGCCCCGGCAGACATCTTGGGCGAGGCGCGGGGCCCGCCCGCGGCAGACGACGGCGGCACAGCCGCGGGGCGCCCGGTCGCTGCCCAGCCACTGCCTTCTCCCAACACTTGTGTCCAGCCCTCAGGAGGACCGTCGAGCTTCGACGAGCTCCTGCGCGGCACGGCGCCCACCTCGCGGGAGGGGCGGCTGGCCGGGGCTCGTGAGGAGAGCCGGCAGGGCGCGCCGCGCCCGCGGGGCACTCCCGAAGCCCGGACCCCGCCGTTCCCCCCATGCCTGCGGCAGCCCAGCCTCCCCTCCCAGCGCTGGACCCTGGAAGGCACGGGCAGGTCGGGCTGGGCGTCGCTCGGCAGCCACGGGAACTCCCGGAGCCGCGGTACTCACAGCCATAGTGGGGCCGGGACACGGCCAGCCCGTCCACGTCCTCCGCCGCCATGGCGCTGCGCTGGGGCCGGGGCTAGCGGAGCGGGGCGCGGCTGTTCCTCTTCCTGCGCGCCGGGTGTGGCGGAGGAGGAGCCGCCTCTCCGCGCTCTCCCCTCTCCCCGCCCCGGCCGCACCCTGGCCGCCCCCGCCACCTTCGGCCGCCGCTGCAGAGAAATGACGGGTTGCGCAGCTCCCCTCCGGCCGCACCCAGCCCTCAGTCTCGCTCAGCCCGGCCCGTCCCGTAGAGCTGAAGGACCCGGCTTCGCCGCCCTGTCTCTCCCCGGGGTCCCTGCAGCAGTGCCCTTCCAGCTAAACAGCTCTGCTGAACAAACCGTGGTAACTCACCTGAAATGTCAGCCACAGGTTGAAGCAGGGTGCCCTAAAACATTAGCAACATCCAGCAGGATTCTCCACAGGAGAATCACGCCCTGAAAATTTCCTTCCCCTCCGTATGTATTACTGTTGCTTTGCCTATTTCTTGTTCAAGGGTCAGAGCACTGACAATGCGAGCCGCCATGTGTCCATTTTAATTAGTCCCATGAATTTCACTGCCAAGGCATATATTTACTACCGAAGCACAAATTAAGTAATTTGGAAGACCAATAGCCTCTGTTGGGAAAAGCATCACCAGCAGGTAAGGGAGTCAATCATTCTCATCTTCCCAGCAGTTTCAGCTTCCCCACTACAAGGAAGACATGGACATAATGGAACAAGTACAGTGAAGCTGATAAAGGGCTTGAAGCATCTGACATATGAGGAGAGCATGAGAGAATATGTTAAGAAGCAGTGGGCAATGGACTGAAAAACATAAAAGTCCCACTTCAACAAAATAAGATATATTTCTATTCTGAAGGTGATCCAACACTGGAACAAGTTACCTGGAGATTTCACAGAGTCTCTGTCCTTGGAGATAGTTCAGGCCTAACTAGGCATAGTCCTGAGCAAACCCGCTCGAGTTCACCGGCATTGAGGAAACAAGGGTGGACTAGAGACTTCCAGAGGTCACTTCCAAACTCAATGATTCCATGAGCCCATCAAAATCCATATTTATTTACTATATATACACAGTCACCATGCAATAGGACAAGAAGACACAGTCTTAAGCTGTGCCAGGGCAGGTTTAGATTGGACATTAGGAATTTCTTCACAGGAAGGGTGATTGGATAATGGAATGGGCTGCCCAGGAACATGATTGAAACGTCATCTCTGGAAGTTTTTAAGGAAAGACTGAATGTGGCACTTAGTGCTTTGGTCTAGTTGACAAGGTGGTGTTGGCTCATTGGTTGGACTCAACAATCTTAGAGAACCTAATTGATTAAAGGAAGACATAATTCAGTGGTTACAGAAATAACTACATTGGGGAATGCCAGACATAAAAATTACAAAACAAAAGGTTTTATAATGCAGTTAGGGTTCTAATTATTAACGTTTGCATTACTTCACATGTGGTGACTTGGAAGTTATGCAATGAGAAGACATTTTAAATTATGTTTATATGTAGACTGTGAAGTGCAGAACTAATTTTGTTCCCCCTAAAAATCTCATAACGTTTTTTGCACAGCGCCACAATCCTCCCTCAAAAATACCTCATTCTGATAAAAAAACAAACAAACAAACCAACCACAATTATTGCATATCATCAAAGAACCTACCTGAACCTCTTCAAGGTTGTATTCAATAGTACCTATAACAGCTCCCCTCATTTAAGATTTCTGGTGTTTGTTATTGACTCTGCAAAATGTTTTTGTTAGGAGTTGTGTATCTATGTGTCTAATGTATTGCCTTTTCTGTTTCTTGTCTTTTTTACCTTAATGTTGAATGAGCACCAGTCAAACGGCCTTGCAAATATTATAGAAATACCTATTTTTTTCTCGTTCCAAAATTGGAGCAATCAATTCTGTAAAGAAAATTCCTTTAAGCTTTTTTGCCTTAATTGCTAATCACAAGGCTTCCTAGAGAAAATGAGCACCAAAATCCTTTAAATAAACTACTGTTGTCGGTTCTTTTGCAGGGGTTTCCAGACCAAATGTATACTGTGATATTCATGTCAAGGATGCATAACAAATGCCTAGCCAAACTCCTCAGTCTTTATTATGATGCTAGAAGTTTTGCCAATAGAAAGAGGATAGTTTTATTATACATGATAAACAATAATGCTGGGGCTCACGAGTTACACATAAAGCTGTATAGCTATAGATAGTACATGCCCATATTCTTCATACATTTCGGATCTTATTGTGGCAAGCTGAACCAAATATGCATTAGATAACCCTTAACACTAAACACTAATTTCTTCTAAATGAAGAAGAGTAAAAATGCACATAGAGAAAAACACTGTCAAAAATAAGGGGGGAAATAAAAAAGAGGCAGCTAAAAAAAACACTTTATTAAGTAACTTCATAGTTTTCAAACGAGAAACTGGTTTTGATTTTTAAAAGACTACCCGGATTACGACAGAAGTGAAGGAAAACAATACATAATAAATGGAGAAAGGTAAAACTGGCACTGATAAAACACTGACAGATAACATGAGAAACCGATAAAGAAACCTAGTGAGGCATACCGAAAATAAATCTACCTAAAAGGCTGCGCATTTGCTGTTGTCCTGGATAGGACCTCCCGAACCGGCACTTGCCATCACAGCCACCCACGTTACTGCCGCGTCCTCCTGCCGCGAGCCAACCTCAGGAGCGGTGGGGACGTGAGCGGGGGCCACGGCACCCTTCGGGCCACGGCACCCTTCGAGCCACGGCACCCTTCGGGCCAGGGCACCCTTCGGGCCACGGCACCCCTCACGCCGCGTCCCGTCACACCGCGCCCCCTCACGCCGCGCCCCCTCACACCGCGCTCCCGCCGCCGCGTCCACTCCCGCCGCCTCCCCTCACGCCGCCTCCCCTCACGCCGCGCTCCCGCCGCCGCGCCCCCTCACACCGCGCCCCCGCCGCGCCCCCGCCGCCTCCCCTCCCGCCGCGCCCCCGCCGCCCTCGGGCGTTCCGCCCTGTCTCCTCCGCGCCCCCCGCCCGCCGTTCCCGGCGGCCCCCGCGTTCCTCCCGGCAGCCCGCGCGGCCCCGCGCGGCAGGATGATCCACGAGCTGCTGCTGGCGCTGAGCGGGTACCCCGGGGCGGCCTTCACCTGGAGCAAGCGCGGCGGCCTCCAGGTGTGGCACGGCCCCGGCCAAAACCCACCGCCGCCCTGGCCCCGCCTGGTTCCCGCCCTGCGCGGCCTGTCTGTTCGTCCGTCCGTCAGTCACTGGTGTTTCCCCTTCCAGGTGTCTCAGGAGCTGCCGTTTCTGCATCCCAGCGAGACCAGCGTCCTGAACCGGCTCTGCCGCCTCGGCACCGACTACATCCGCTTCGCCGAATTCGTGGAGCAGTACACAGGACACGTACAGCAGCAGGTGGGGATGCTGGGCCGTGGTATTTCCCGGGAAGAGCACGGCAGGTGCCAGTAAGACCAGGCTGCCCAGGACACGGGAGTGGCCCGTGGCCCGTACCCGCCCTGCTCTCTGCGATGCGTGTAAGGGCAGATAGAGAGCAGCGAAGGTTGAATCAAATGTAAAATGTTATTCTTGGGGAAGTCGTGTAGTAATTTCTGACCACAGCAAACTGGCCAGGGTTTGTGAACTGAGAGGGATGCTCGTGACCATCTCTCCTCATGATTTGCAAAGGGCCTTGAGATCCAGGAGGCATGCTTAAGTGAAAAGAAGCACTGATACCAGTGGCTCCCAGCACTTGCATAGGTCCACAATGGAGCTAAATATAAATCTGCTCAAGTAACTCTCATGATGACAAGGTTGTATTTGTTTTTATGATTGCTTTCTGCTGAGTTAAGGTGCATTTCAACGTGTTTGGAGCACTGACTACTGCTGTGACACTGCACAGATAATTACATTACTCTTCAGTCTTGCACTAGGATGCTGATGCAGATTTTGTTTGGTTTCAGGATCACCATCCATCTCAGCAAAACCAGGGTGGATTGCATGGCATTTATTTGAGAGCCTTCTGCACAGGTCTTGATTCAGTGCTGCAGCCTTATCGACAGGCACTACTTGACCTAGAACAAGAGGTAAAGAAGAGAGATACAGAACAAGAGGCTGTAGTGCTGCTGACAGATTGTGGAAACTTGTCATTTCTGCAATAAACATCCTAGTAGTAGTTTCTAAGATGAAACAATGTATTTTCCTTTCCACATTAGTGATGCCTTCCAAATTATTCCTGTGAGATGCCATTGTAACTTACTTTTCATCCTAATAAGTGTTGTCCTCTCTCCCTTCAGTTCAGCAGGGGCTCAATCTTTGTCAGAGCCCAGTGCTGCCTCAGACAACTGTGGCTTCTGTTTTCAGTTTTAGAGATTTTGATTAATCTCTGCTATACTAGTAGCTGTCATATCTTGGGTAGTGTCACCATCCAGTGGTTGTGATAATTAATCTTAATTAATTGCTTTATCTTTATAGTTTCTGGCTGACCCACATCTTTCCATCTCACATGTTAACTACTCCTTGGACCAGGTATGTCACATTATTAAAGAGGTAGTGTTCTTTGCTTGCTCTTATCCCTCATTGAGTCTAATAAGAAAGCGGGTGGGATAAATGAGGCTTACTCCATCGTGTCATGCCATTTCTATCTAATGCCTCTACATGTGTAGTCCCTTGATCCTGCTCTTCAACACAAAGCTAAGGTCCTCCACCTTGACCCTCACGTATTCCTCCCTGACTGCGTTTAGCATGAACTACTGCTGGTACATAGTAACTTTGTGCATCAGGGTCCAGTAGAGGGAAGACATACTTCCTAGAGATTTGCATGTCATGTTTCTAATTTGTGGGGAAAGACAGATAATAATTTTATTAAATTATTGTGTTCAGCTGCTGTCCACAGTTACTCAAGTATAGCTTTTTTCTCAGTTTCTTACATAACAACCTAAATCAATATTTAATTTCTTGTTCTGCAGTTTCAGTTACTCTTCCCCTCTGTGATGGTCATGGTGGAGCAGATCAAAACTCAAAAGGTACAGTAAAACTGCAGCTAGTTTATCTTAACAGGTTTCTCTTTAACTGATAAAGTAATTTCTGCCCCTATCCCAGACTTCTAATACTAGACAATAATTTAGTTTCATTAATGGATGCCCTATTACTAATTCTGCTGTAAGTATTGAGACTATTTTACAAATTCATTTACACTGTATTTGACTTTTTCCCTTATCCCATAATCTTTGATGCCTTGAATTTTATAGGACAGAATGCTAGTGGTTGGAATTCTTTTTGTTTTCTGAGTCTGTTTTCTCTGACTATTGCCTGAAATAAAAAAGGCAGAGGCTAATGTTTTCAGAATCCAGATATGCTTACATTTTTTTAAGGGAAAGAATTGAGAGAATCTTGAGTGTAGAGACACACACAGAAGGCCTTTTTCATCACTGCATGGAGCATGTTACACTTTTCTTTCTGTAAGACTTGTTCAGTTTGTGAAGGCATTTTTTGTTAGCTGAAAGTGTAATGTTTATATGTGTAAAAAGATCAGTACAGATCCAAATAATAGACCTAGTCTAACCTTTTCTTTCTGCAGATCCATGGATGCCAGATATTGGAGGCAGTCCACAAACATAGCTGTGGGGGGTTGCCTCCTGTTCGCAGTGCTCTTGAAAAGTATGTGGATACAGTAAAACTATTACTTCATTCTTCTGGAGTTAGTGTCAAAGTGTTCCTTACGTGTTGAAAAAATTCAACTGACTTGTTGAAAAATTTTCTCTTGACCTCAGGATTCTGGCTGTGTGTCATGGAGTCATGTATAAGCAGCTCTCTGCTTGGATGCTGCATGGATTGTTACTGGACCAACATGAAGAGTTCTTTATCAAACAGGGCCCCTCTTCAGGAAATGTCCCTAGCCAACCTGAAGAAGATGATGATGACTTAGGAATTGGGGGACTTACAGGAAAACAGCTACGAGAACTGCAGGACCTGGTAAGATCTACAAGTCATAACTTGGCCTCTTTGGTCCCCTAGGGAATTAAAGAAGTTTATTGTATTCCGCTTCAGTGCGAGCTATGCTAGACTAGACATATACTGAAACCTGCTAGGATGGTAAATTGAAATGATACTGTAATAGATTGCTGCTAGGCATATGGGACAGAGACCTACGACCTATTGTTTGGCACATTTCGATAATCCCAGTGCAAAAAGCCCTGTGGATGGAATCTCTGTAGATGCTGATGTCAAGTAATGGGAACTGCTGCATGCCCACTGCTCTTGACTGACTGGTTTCTCATTCCTTATGGTCAACACTGTCATCTGTTTAACATAGGCATTGGTGGTAGTGTGAGCAATTGCAAGGAACGGGGTGTAAGGCAAGGAATTTGGCTGTTGATTTGCACACTTTCTATGGGCAGCTGGGTGAGGTGCCTTTCTTGCACAACCATTAGTTGTGCAAATGTTACCTAACAGGTTAATGCTACTGACATAACTGGTAGAAAATGTGTTATGTGAGAGTCAAAGTACTGCTAAGCAAGGAAGCAATCTGCCAACACACTGGTGAAACTCTTCCTGTAGATGCTATACCATTAGACGGCCCTTTTGCAAAGCAGCTTTCTCAGTGGAGTAGTCTTCCACACTGAGTATTTGAATAGTGTCAGAATAGAGAACAGTGTGGAGCAAGTTCAACTCTAAATTCACCCTCTGGTTTATGGTGAGAAATCGTTTCATGGCCGCTTACGGAGTGTGGTGCATGCAGCTTGGCTGTAACCACGCAGAAACTCTTGTGTTGCATACCTGTTAAGTGCCCTGTGCCAGCAGTCTCTGCTGAAAACCGACTACACCCAGAGAAAAACGGGAAAACTTTAAAAGGCAGTTAGTAGAAAAATCTGTTAATTTACTATAGTGGATAAAGAAAGTAAAAATTGTTGAGTCTTCTAGGTCCATGGTGGAAATTGTAAAGTAAGCAATTTCTTTCTTTAGTATTATTGATGAACAGTGTTGGCAATTCTTCAGTCAAAGAGTAAAATAAGAATTCTTGAGTTTTAGTGGGATAGACCAATAAAAGACCTGGGTATTTCCTCATCTGAAACTGTCACTAGAATCTTAAGAAAAGACTTGCCAATCTCTTAACATCAGTATACAAATTTGTACTGAACTCTTGTATTGAAATGAAGAATTTTGTAGATGGCAGACATTCTCAAAACTTTGCTTGGTTGATTTTCTCTGGATTATGGACCACTGCAGCTAATTCTCCAGTAACAAGAAAGCCAGATGAAATTATCAGTATTGCATTCCCAAAGGAAGATCTTGCCTCCATACTTGGAGTTCCTTATTAACATTCAGAAAAAAAAAATTGATAACTTACTGTGTTGTTCTAAAGCAGCTGTCACAGGAACTGAGAAATTTGTTTTATCTTTGCTAGCAAGCCTTTGGATCTTTATCCTATTTGCTTACCTAGTGGAGGTGCTTATATTTGGCCTGTATCACAAGTGTTCTAACAGTGTTAAAATGGGTGTAGGGCAGGATTATTTTTGGTAATGCTAGTTAACATTGCTACTGCAGCAAAAGACTGATGTAATACATTTACAATAAAACTTCTTTTGCTTATGTAACATAATCCTTTAATACAGCCAATTTGTTGCTGTTCCACAGAGGTTTAGTTTCTTTTTCCCCTTCTGCTCCACTCTGATAGAAGCAATATCTCTAGGGAGGTCTGCTAGCATACCAGAAGCACGAGGGAGTTTACTGGCTTACTTAAATGATACACATCAGTTCTGCTTCTTTTTGGTTTACTTCCAATGTTCTTAGATGCCCCCTCGTGCACACACCCCTTTATACACCTTTTCTGTCTGGTTCTCTGACACTGTTTTGCACTTGATTTCTTTTGCCTGGTGTCTCTGGCAGCGCTTGATTGAGGAGGAGAACATGTTAGCTCCGTCTCTAAAGCAGTTTTCCTTGAGAGTAGAAATGCTGCCTTCATACATTCCTGTACGGGTTGCTGAGAAAATCCTCTTTGTGGGAGAATCTGTTCAGATGTTTGAGAATCAGAATGTTAACCTGACCAGAAAAGGTAAGGAACATCTTTCTTGCAACCTTTGCTCAGTTATGAGTGACTGATACATAGTTTCCAAAATGCCATATTAACGAATTCAACAGTCACTGGCTATTGGCTATTGTTCTTCAGACTATATGGATACTTGTGCCAGGACAGAGCAGTAGTCCCAGTGTTTTGCTTCTGATTGATTCCAAGGGAGAGGTGTAAGAACAGTATGAGTAAATAACACTTTCCAAACATAGTCTCCAAGTTTCCAGCAGCCAGTTACCATGTGATTTCCTCTGGATAAAGCTATTGCAAAGGCTTTGTTTTCTTTTCAGTTTGCATCCCTCTCCCTAAAGGCTGCAGACAGACACAAAGGCATGTCTTGCTCTGAAAGTGTATGTTCCAGAATGGTGTCATGGGATTAACTTGCATCCACAAACATGAAAGATTCACTTGCAAGGTGGTCCCAAAGTTGCTATGAAAGACAAATTATATGGAGCCTTAAAGACAACAAGGGAGAGAAAATTCTAGCTGATGGGTCACTTTGAGAGCTTGAAAAGTTTACATTGAGGGTGGTTTGGGAAATATATTCCTACACCAATGGGGGAGGACTGCTGTGGTAGCTCTACCTTGAGCACGTTTATGCAAAACCACTTAAATTACTTCAGCCACATTACAGAGAACAAAGGACAAATTCAGTTGGACTGCTTTCTTGCAGTGACAGAAGCAAGGGGGAAAGAAATTGGTCTTTTAGCTCAGTTAGTTAAAAAAAAAACAGTCCCCAAGTTCAAACAGTAGGATAGATTTGAAAGGGGCAGAGGTATGGGGAGACCAAACCAAGTGGTTAATGTGGCAGAAGAGTTTGTGGATTCAAAGATCTAGCTCAGTCCTAGAAAAAGGGCTTTTAGTGGCAACCATTTATGTAGAAAATATTTGAGTGTTTTACTGATACCACAGTGCTGCCATAGCAACTGTCTGTACTGCAACTGTACATGCAGTAGTAATCTTATACCTTGGTACTTGTACTCTGAAGCCTTCTCCTCGTGTTCCTTGCCAGACCTGAGACAGTGCTGCCTGGACAGCCTTTCTGCTCCACTGTGCTGGAAGGGGGTCTGCATGTCTCCAAATGGCATCCTTTTTTTACTCTTTAAAGCTCTTCTCATTGCTGCACAGGCTCCATCCTAAAAAACCAGGAGGACACTTTTGCAGCAGAGCTACATCGACTCAAGCAGCAACCACTTTTTAGTTTGGTGGACTTTGAATCAGTGGTTGACTGGATACGGAGCACTGTTGCTGAGGTGAGCATCCTAGGGTAACTACTATGCAGGCTGAGAAACTCTTAAGTTTTGCAAAGGACTCGGAAGAAGGGGGTTCGTCAGTGCCAGTGATTGACCAAACATGTGAATGGTGAAGTTGTTTTGACTGGTCTCAGAGCTTCATGTAAACCCAACTTCTAATGACAAAAGGATATTAACAAATACTATGCTCTTTCATGAGGGAAAGTACAGCTTTAGTACAGCAGCTACCCTTCTCTCTGAATGGGTGAGATAATTCTGAGGGGGCTTGCTGTTGTTTCATTTGATTTTTGTTTCTTCACTAGCATCTTTGGAAACTGATGGTGGAGGAATCAGATCTACTAGGACAACTGAAGGTAATACAACTACTAGTTTGTTTTTGCTAAAGCAACTCTCTCTTCCCTTCTGTTTCTATTAAATACTCTGGGCTTTCTTCATTTAGGTAAAGCTGCTTTCATTTTTCAGTCCCAAGAATGAGCATACACTGATAGTACTTGGTCAGAGACAGAGTTAGAGGGGTATGTGTGTGTGGTTTTGTAGTTTGCATCTTGAAGCAAAGGCAGTGTAGACTTTTTGGTCAGTGAATGAAATTCAGGGCTCTCTTGCTGTGTTTAGAACAGCAGTTGTCCAAATAATAAAATGGGTGCTATCAGTTAGGATGCTTAAAATTTCTGCTCAGTTTTTGGTATGTTAGGTACAAAAAATTTATCTCCACAGATAATAAAAGACTTTTACCTTTTGGGAAGAGGTGAGCTATTTCAGGCCTTCATTGACACTGCACAACACATGTTAAAGACACCACCTACAGCTGTAACTGAACATGGTGAGTGTTGTTTATTTGCTTACCAAACTGCCCTCATTGTGGTATAGCAGGAAAGTGGTAAGCCGTGCCCAGTACAGAAGAGTTCTCTTTTAACTCTGTACATAATGTCATTAGTTTGAAACTACAGCACTTGTGAATCAGAATGTCTCAGAGAGTGGGTGAAAACAATCTCTCAGAAACCTTCTGATGGCAGGTATTTGAAACTGGAATTAAAAGAAAAGAGTGTCAATAGTGCACTAATGTTGTCTTTTAGGACCAAGAGTAAATAATTAATGATGCAAAATTAGCACTAGCTGCATCATCTTGTACTGATATGTGTTTTCTTGTTGTCAGATGTCAACATTGCATTTCAGCAGTCTGCTCATAAGGTTCTGTTAGATGATGACAACCTTCTTCCTCTTCTTCACTTAACCATTGAGTATCATGGAAAGGAACATAAAGGTATTTACTTGCATTTTTAGAAGTAAATTAAGAGGGGAGATGATGACCTTGTTTTCAAATTGATTATTTACCCTTTGCTCGAGTTAAAGAAACACTAATTTTGTTCCCTTTACTACCCTAGGTGATGGCCTAAACTACTTTGGCTCTTCTTAATTCTGTTCTTTCCCTTTTCTTTCTTGCCATGGTTGTGCTGACTGAGAAGATAACATAATTCTGCACCTTACTTGTTTTTAGATGCTCCTCAGACTCGTGAAGGGCCTTCCCGGGAATTATCTCCACGTGAAGCCCCCACATCTGGATGGGCAGCTCTGGGCCTTTCTTACAAAGTTCAATGGCCACTGCACATTCTCTTTACTCCTGCTGTTCTTGAGAAGTAAGTATTAGGTATGGTCTTTCTGTATTCATCTGTATGTTCCCTGATGTGAGGCTTTCACTAATGTGTTGGGGGTTTTTTCCTCTGTATGGAGAGAAGGGTAGAGCTATTGCTCCCTGAACCTTGAAACTGCTCATTCCACTTAATCATATTGAAAGTATGAAAGTTACTTGTAGTGACAGTAAGACCTGCAAGATGCTGACAGATCTGCACTGATTTACAAACAGCGCTACTTTAACAAACAACGTTTTCATTGACAACTCCCCTCCTTACAATGAAACTAACTTTGTATTTTCTAGGTCAGTAATCAATACAGGCAGAAATCTTACTCTGCAACATGTGCCATGGGCCATGACCTGATTGGCCCTAACAGTCATCTCCTGTTTCTTTTTCCAGTCTTGCATTGTTACATTCTCCAGTAACTGCAGAAGCAGAAGATTTTAGTCTTAAACAACTTTGTGTTTTTTGATTGCAGGTACAATGTTGTGTTCAAATACCTGCTGAGTGTGCGACGAGTCCAGGCTGAGCTGCAGCACTGCTGGGCTCTCCAGATGCAACGCAAACACCTGAAATCTAACAGAACAGATGCCATCAAGTGGCGTCTGAGGGATCACATGGCTTTCCTTGTAGACAATCTTCAGTATTATCTGCAGGTCAGTATTACAGAGAAAGATAAACTGTATCAGTTAATCAGAAACTGGCAGAAATGCATGGAGGAAACACTAAAGACCTATCTCAGGTTTCTGATTCCTTGTACCTTAAGGAAATCAGGATTTCCTTCACAAGTCTAGAGCTTCCTCCAAGTTCCCAGACTACTGCTACAATTACTAAGTTTTTGGACTTGTGGATCAGTGAAATGGAGGAGTTTTTTAGTAGCTCTCTAATGCTACTAAATGTTTCTGAGAAACCACTTATCTCTGAGGGACCATTATTAAGATAGCATCCTGGTTCTTTCTCTGGCCTCTTTAAGTGAACTCTTTTGGGCTTGTTTGGTTGGTTTTTAAAGAATTGAGAGGGGGCCTGGATTTCTAAATTCTCCACAGTAATCTGACTGAGCTTTTGAATTGCAGCTTTTGCCCTAAGATTCCAAATAGTACCTCCCAGTATAAAATTCAGAAATTACTACAATCAAATACCTTTGTTTACATGTATGCTAGCTATATACCTTTTCATAGTTAAAAGAAAATAACCATTTCCCTTTCTACTTAGATATTACTGAGACATCAAAAACTGTTGCGTACCCTACATTATGTACTGCTCTTGTAATATAATTCCCCATTCAGCAGCCAGAGAGAAGGGGATCCTCAGCCTCTAACCTAAAAATAGCAATAAGGAAAACATGTTTCTTATTCAAAACTTCTGGCTGGTCTGAAGCGCTCCCAGTTCCTTAAATCACTAATGAGGTATCTTCACACATTCATCAGGTAGATGTATTGGAGTCTCAGTTCTCACAGCTTCTGCAGCAGATAAATGCCACAAGAGATTTTGAGAGTATACGACTGGCTCATGATCATTTCCTAAGTAATTTGTTGGCTCAGTCTTTCATCCTCCTAAAACCTGTAAGTAGGTCTTGTTTTCACCTTCTTCTACCAATTTTCCAAGTGCCCTAAGAAACACACCTTTTTGAACAGATATGACAAATCACATCTTTTAAAACAGATCAGTGATAATGTCCTGCAGACTACAATTCCAGGAGTAAGGCATAAACTGTAACTGATAATTGAATTAAGATCACCTAATTTACTGTTGGTGAGTTTGAATCTGTATTCCTGGCAATTCTAAGTCAGGCTTATTTCAGTGTTCAGTTAACTTTAATAACTTGTATTTTATTGCTATATTTTTATCACAGGCTATTTTATTAAAGAAGAAGTAGTAAGCATAGTGCTGGGAACTGTATTCCTGAGGGACTCACACTGATATGCATTAGACTAGGAAAAAATTCCCTCTTCTACTTAAGAGAAAAAAAATAGTTGAGATGTTCCTGAGTGGACTTAGGGTCTTTTTAATTTATAAAATAAAATAAAATAAAATAAAATTAGAGGTATTTTTATAAAAGGCCTCACAAAAACATTTGCAAAGGTTAGTTTCAAATGAAGCACAGTGTCTCTATGCTCAGCTATGAGGTTATTGTAGAACAAAGGTGTCAGAATAGCAATTACCCAGATCAGATCAACTGATACAAAAGAAATTTCAAGTTCAGTGAACAGTGAAACCAAAGCACTGAACCATAGCTCTTGTTGGTCGTTACCCTGCTTTCTTAATCCCAAAGCTGCAGTGATGACTTGCTGGTTGGATAGAGAAATCAGTGTGCAACTCCTCTGTCCATCTGGATGGTTCATTCCAATTGATGTTTTCCCAGAAATGTCTGCAAAAGTTTGTGGGGGCGGGGGGGGCAGAGGGGGAGATGCAGCATAACATTTAAATCCTTTTTCCGTAGAAAACCTTCAAAAAAATGCTACATCAATATCTTCCTTCCTGATTAAAAAATACAGTATCAGCAACATCTTCATTATGAATGCTACAACTTTTCAGGTACCTGCTTTCTCTCTTTGTTCAAATTCTGTTTCAACTACTAATTTGTACTTTTATTCCATGTAGGTTTTCCACTGCTTAAATGAAATTCTGGATCTTTGTCATAGTTTTTGTTCTCTGGTCAGTCAGAATCTGGGCCCATTAGATGAACGGGGAGCTGCACAACTCAGTATTTTGGTGAAGGTGAATCTATGTTTCCGTGGATCTGTTGTCCCATGCAAGTATTTGCCTAAGCAGTTATCTTGGCTTTAACAGCTACAGAACAAGAGTGAGTGTAAGCCAAGACCTTCTATATAAGTGTTTTTAATTATTTCAACTAATCAACTTCTTTTGAGTTGGAAATTCTGTGTGCTCAGAGAGGTGGAATGGGGGCAGATACTGCAATAGAAAGGAGGCAGAGGTTGGTACCTCTACCCCTCCTTTTGTATAACTAACATTTAGCAGTTCTTGTGGCTCACAGCTTACCTTATGCTGGACCACAAGCATCACATCTCTTGCAGTGATTTTTTCCTTGAGGCTGTTAAAGGACTGGGTGGGCAGAAACAGAGATGAGATGCTTGCTTTTCTTCTCTTCTGAGGAGGCTCAGAACTGATATCTTCAAATTTGTAGGGATTCAGTCGTCAGTCATCACTTCTCTTCAAGATTCTCTCTAGTGTTCGCAATCATCAGATAAACTCTGACTTAGCTCAGCTGCTGCTACGCTTGGATTATAACAAATACTACACCCAGGCTGGAGGAACCTTGGGCAGGTAGGAATATCTTGAGGGTTACTGGTAGCATTATCCTGAGGTACTTGAAGTGCAAAGCCATTTATATTGATTGTTTCTAATTATTTTGGCTTACACTAAGTGTTGATAAATACGATGACAAAAGTAACCAATTGGGATATGGTAATTTGGGGGTCTCATATGTTTTCTCCCCGTTGAGTTTCTTTTGGCAGAAAGCTGAACAAGCTGCTAGCTCATATTGGCCAAAAAATGCTGGTGAGGGTTGGTAAAGGGAGTTACTTTCAACATGTAGTTAATACTGTACCTTTCTCTTGCAGTTTTGGCGTTTAAGCACTAAAGGCCTTTCCTTCAGGCTGTGACTAGTGATGCGTCAAGCACTGGAGACTGGTGCGCTTGGACAGTTGGAGAATTTGCACTCAAATGAGTTTTTCTTTGTAGTTAGCTTTTGCCTGGTGAACTACTGTTTTAGAGGGAATTGGCAGGAATTGCGAGGCTGTCCAGCGATTACAGAAAGCTATTCCCTTTCTTCTGAACTCATAAAAATAGGCTTTCTGCAGCCCTGCATATACTTGTAAGTGCTTCTAGAGGGACAATCTGAACCTTTTCAGAAACTGAAGAAAACAGAATTATGATGTCTGGACTCTTTAAGGTGGACTACAGTGTCTTCACTCTTCAGCTGGACTATGCTCCACTTCAGGTTCAAGTATGGAGGAAGTAATCTTGTTCCTGACTATGAATGAAGTTTTAGCTGTATTCAGAAGTTCCATTTGTGTTCCACTGTAAATCAGTAAGCTGATTCACAGTACACAATGTCTGCTAATCAAATACCACCAGGTAAATGAAATAAACAGCAGTAGCAATTTTCAACTGAGGTGAAGGGAGAGGGAAGAAGAAATAGAGTTTTTAAATCTCTTCTCATGTAGTGCACTAGTCTAGGATATGTGTATAGCTCATGGAGATACTTGATATCACATGCTTTCTCTATACAATTTAATACAATTATCTGCTAAAATTACACTTGCCAAGACAGGAGCTTTGCCCTATTTGAGTAGAAAGTGCCCTCTGCTGGCAGAAAAATGGTAAGGAGATGCTTACCTGGGATGTTCACCTGTGCTGGTCTCATTCCACACTATTTAGAATGCTACTAGTGACTACCTACTGAACCCAAATAAAAATATCTTGTCATGCAATTACATGGAGTATTGTCAATGTTGCATCCCAGTGCATGGCCTTGTCTGTCATTGAAAAGTGGTATCTGGCAGGAACTTCTTGACTAAGATTTATTATTAGTCTTGCTGTAACAGACCATCTTATGCAAGTCCATTTGAATAACTGGCAAAAGAGAACCCTCCAGTCCATCACTGGGGTGTTGTATCTGGTTTCCCAATATGAACACAAATGCTGCCAGGAAACCAGCCTTCCCCTCAAAGCATTGGTATTTGCACACAGCTGCAGTTCACACTGAAGTTACACATCCTTGGGGGAAAAAAAATCCTCTCTGCTCACTCACTCTCTCACACAGTAACACCCAGCAAGTTTAAGACCTGGCACTTCCCATGCATTACAGCTGTTTATGGTAGGACTGTGCCTGATGCAAAGTTTAAAAGCCCCTGACCATGGAAAAAGCTAGAAGGCTAGAGAAAGTGTTGAAGTTCAGATGTGAGATTGACAGACCAACACAGTGAAATGTCTGAGCCATGAAATGATAGATGAAAAAATACACATTGAGAAAAACTTTACACTTTTGAAGCAAGGAACTAAAGATTGTATGAGGATGGAGGAAAGCCTTCAGCCTATAGCACTTTCTGAATGAAGAGCTGTTGCCTTTGTGCTAGCTGACCACTAAAGTGAACGGAGAAACTCAAAAGCAGATTATTTATCCCATTACCATTTAAAGACACACAACACCTACGTACTCTTTGTTCCTGTCTCCCAGCAGTTCAGTTGTCAAGGTTCTTGTTTCTACCCCTAGTTAGGCAGGAGCCCATCTCCACTAAGACACGTTAATACCTATACTGTTATGACAGGGAAAAAAAAAAGCGAATTGGCAAAAACAAAATGATACTTGTCCAAGAAGTTCTTAGCACTCACTTCAGCAGCACCTGACTGAAATTAATGGAAAATAACAGCAAACTGGAGGATATACAACATGGTATTCTTCCAACAAACAGAAATGCCACTACCCTGAGCTTTTGCCAATGGAAAACACCCCTTCTGTAATTGACTTCGTGTTGAGCTTTACTCAAAGCAGAGTATTAGTGCTATTCAGCTCAGAGAAATGTAAGCATTTCTTTTTTCTCTGCACTCCTTTCCTGAAGGCATTTCCTCAGAGTAAATTTAGATAAATGAGTAGTATCAGCAGATACCACAATAGATCAAACATTTATTTAATCATAAAAGTCCAGCAGATAAAACTATATACAATAATCCATGCATACTGCCCGATTCACAAACATTTAAAACCTGTTTAAAACACAGTCTGCACGACAGTTGGACAGCAAGGCAGAGTTTCATTCAGTGAGGGACATAGTCGTGTTTATATTTTGGATGCTGCTTGTAGCCCACTCTCTCCCCAGCAATAAGGCTCTGGATCACCCACTCTTGCGAGACAACAGGCAGCCGTAAAGCTTCTGCACACTTCAAGACACCAGCTGGGCAGGAAAAATCAGTCACCACCACATCATAAACACCCAAAGCAATATCTGTACAGGAAGAAAGACAGGCACCTGTCAGGCAAAAAAAGAGGATTCTGCTCTGCAACAGAACATCATAGAAGCGTGGAATGCTAAATGATTTGGTTTGAGAGGAACCTTAAAGCTCATGACATTCCACCCACGCCAAGAATGGGGACACCTTCCACTGGACCAGGTTGCTTCAAGCCCCATCCAACCTGGCAGATGAGTGTGTTTCGCCACTATGAATCCCTAAGCAGTGAATTCTCATTGTAAAAGTTAAGACACATCTACAGAAACTGCACCTCACAAGAAAATATTCATTTTAGTCCAGATAAAAATTAGGAGAAAACCAGTAGCCAACAGAATAGGCATGACCCTGAGTCCTGACCTCAGGCTGTGAGTGCTAGGGCCTACATCACATATGGAGAGGAAGAGACAGCTAAATTCAGAAGGACAAGGGAAGCACAATTTGAGAGCAGTAGAAGGTCTAGGAGCAACTCTTGCCTATTTCCCTTTTCCACATAGGGTGGAAGCTGGTTTGCTGATGCTGAATTGCTGCAGCATCTCCTCTGCAAGACAGGTCTCCTAGGTGTAATCTATATACAGATTAGATTCGAATAGTGAGCATCTGCCCTTTGCCTTTCTTTCTGCTTACAGAGAGCCTTGTAAATCATCCCACATGGTTTTAAGCCATACTAAAGACCACAGTGCCATAGGATTCGCTGAGAAACTCGCCAGTGAGTACCTTTGTTGTGAGCATTTGAGTAATGCTGTTTAACAGACACTGCTCCCCCTGTCATGAGAATTTCAGACCACAGATCGAGGAAGTTCTCTTGCTGATCTGACACCAGGAGAACCCTCAGGTTATGGAATGGGTTTTCTCGTGGGTGCCTGTAGAGTAAAGAGAAATGCAGAACAGTAAGAATATCCAGTATTTGCTCCCTTATATGTATTTTGAATATCTTGCATACAATGACCCACTCTCTTACCACCATTCATGAAGTACTTGGAGTGACTATCCTTTGTTTATAGAGAGTAACACAGAGCTAGACAGTGTTGGTGGGGTGTGTGTGCAGCAACCTATATCCAAAGTTAAACTGAACTCTTTCCTAATCCTGAACCACCTTTTTTGTGCACATCCAAATTGCTTTCACTTTGACAGGGCTGAGCAGGAAGACATCAGTCTCCTGCCCAAAAGTCTACAGCTATCTACAAATTTGTGTCTGCCCCTCAGCTTGCCTAAGGAGTCTGACCTCTGTCATCGCAGAACAGACTTACTGGATTAGACTCCATAGAAAATGCAGAAGCTAGCTTCAAAATGTATCAAGGGAAAAGGAAATTAACATAGTATTGCTCTCCTTTATCCATTTCTGAGCAATTAGAGAAATTAGCCAAGGATGTGGAAAGCCTTGACTGAATTGTGTCTTCCTCATGAAAAGACTGATGCCTTGCTTACTTCCAGGGAGGCTCTGTTTTTTGTGTATATGGCACCCAAATTACCTTGGCACTAGAGGTCATTGTAAATCCAAGGAAAGGGATGTAAGTGCTGTTCTTATATGGAAGGGAAAGTATAGGGAGCAGTACTTGGGTCACCTTCAATATCTGTAGCTATTCAAGAGCCTCCCAAGTGTAAAAGGTCTGTCTAAGAGTCTGTAGACTCAGGTCATGGTTATTTGGCACTCACCACTCCAGCAATTTTTGCTCATGGAGACTATATCCAGCTGGCAACAGGTAATTCCGATAATTTTGAAGCTGGTTAGCATGACAGCTATCTTGGACCCAGACATGAGACACACAAGGGATCCCTCTGGCAAGGCACAGCAAGTATTTCCGAGTTCGACAATGCTGATCCGCAATTAAAAGACACTGGTATGCTGCATTACACTTCAGGGGAGAAGAGAGGGCATGTAAACAGGAGAGACTGCAAAATGCTTGCAAAAAAACCCTGAAATTATCCTGCTGCTAAACAGTTTAAAGAAGAAAATAACTGAAACCCTGATTTTCACAGGCATACTATGTGAAAGGTGAATTAGATAAAGGTAGTACTGATTTCAGGAAATGTTTAACAATATGCTATTCCAAGCTCTGCAGTTTGCAGGCAAAAACTCTGACTAGCAGATTTCGTATCATAGCTCTCTTCCTGTTCAGACAAAAGAGATGATTTACTTTTAGTCTGAGACTCAGTAAGTCACTAGACAAGACTGGTTTCTCAAGCAAGATGTTCCAAAAACAATTTACCCTCCTTATTAAAGAGTAAAAGCCACACTAAATTACAGTAGTTGTCCAAGAAGATCTGGAAAGTGAAGAGCTCTACCTCTAAGTGTTCCAAGGCACACACCTGTGGCGGGACCACATCTGGAGTACTTCATCCACTCCCATGTTCTGCAGTATACCAAAAACACCAGACATGCTGGAGCAGGTCCAGCCAAGGACCACTAACAGGCCAGGGCACTGGGGCACCTGACATACCAGAACAGGCTGAGAGAGATGAGCTTGTTAAAGATCAAAAAGGGAAGTCCTGGGTGGTCTTTTTAATGTGTATTCATAACTGATAGCAGGGTGTTCAAAAGATGCAGACAGACTCTTCTCAATGTTATCCACTCAAAGGACAAGAAGCAACAGTTACGAACTGAAATACAAGAAATTCCTGGGTTTTTTCCTAATTGGATCTAGCTGCCCAGAGAGGTCCTGATGTTTCCATCCTTGGCAATACTCAAAACACAACTGGACAAGGACCTAAGCAATCTGCTCTATTTGAACCCACTTTCAGCAGAGCTGTTGGACAACATAAACTACAGAAATTCCTTTAGTCTCAACTATTCTGTGACTGTTGCTATAGATCAGTAAGTGAACCCTTACCTGGGATTCATTGAAGTCTTCCAGGATATAGCCAGCTCCTGCTCGCAGCTGTTGTGCTACGTAATGTTTATCATACGGAGTCATCTCTAAAAAATCTACAGCAGAAAGTTCAATTTTTGACTATAATCTATGTGCTTATGTTCCTACACCTCAGTCTACAAAGCCCTCATCCCTTCCATTAAGGGATCCCAGCCATTCTCCCAAGAATATCTAGAGAAATTCATTGAAAGAATTTAAAAAAAAAAAAAAAAAAAAAAAAAAAAAAAAAAAAAAAAAAAGAAGGGGCGGGGGGGGGTGGCAGCAGAAAGGGCAGCCCACCAATAGCCAGATGAGCACCTTGAGCATCTTGTCACTTCTTCAATTGCATGAAACATGACACCAGCGAAGGCTAACTAAAGCAATCCATACATGCTTTCAAGTCCTATGCTTGCCAGCACTATCCCTTATTTCTCAAAACCTTCCTTCTAATATATACTATTCTGACACTGCTGATCTCACTAATTTTGACCCCTTTCTAAGCTTTCTGAACAGGCCTATGATCATTATTGAGGTTGGTCATATCTTAGGCCACAAGTTGGCTAAGTCAGAGACTGTCTCTTAGGTCCTTTCTACAAAGGATTGACAAGCAAAAGTGTAAACAAGTACTCACACAAATGTCTGATCAGACAGTATCCAGAATTTTTCCTAAAGACACAGCATTTCACTTGAAAATCCAATGGGTAAGATCTGCCTCACCTTCTTCCTCCTCGCTGCTCCCAGTGGGGCCATCTGATGACTTCTGGTGATTGATCAATTTGTCACTTGGTGTTGCCATGGTGAGAAGAAAGGCATAGCCCAAAAAGAGGGTCTTATTTTGGGGCAAAGGTCCATGGTCACCCTCCAGTACTGGGGGATCTGCAGCATCTACACCTTCACAGGTGCTTACAAACTCTCCACCTCTCACAGCCCCTGCAGAGAGACAGAAGCACCGTAAGTCTTCAAAGATATGTCTTACCTGGGGAATCTGCTCAACTCAGATATTTTACTGCAGGAGACAGAGCGGCAGGATTACACTAGGCTAGGTAGGGATCTTTTATTCTTTTGGTTGCAAAGAATCTCCATATGAAAATATGAAGGACTAAAGGGACAAGTTTGCAAGTCTTATCAACATCCTGAAACAACACTGACTGCTGTGAGGGTCCCTTAACAACTGTCAGGACTGACTAAGAGATAAGAAAGGAGAGAGACAAATCACATCATCAAAGTCAAAACACTTCTAAAAGGCAGAACTGAAAAGATGGCAAGTAAATACTCCGACTATGCTAAAAATATCTCTGGCTGCTGAATGCATCCAGGAAGAATCAATCTCAAACCATGCGGAACAAAAAAAACCAATCTCATCTACTTTTTAGTTATGTGAAGCAGAAAGATCAGTTACAGAAAAAACAGCGAGGAAAAAACTAGATGAATGCAAGTTCTCACCAGGCTTTATCACTGCTGACTTGCGGCCACGTTTAGCTGGGGATCGTTCATCTTCAGAAGCCATAAGTTTCCTTTTCCCAGAGAGTGAGGCTGGTGGGACACGTGGACTCTCCTGCCCTTTACGAGTAGGAGTTGTGCTGCTGCTGGAAGTGCTGGGAGAACCAAGGTTACTACGTCGCTTCCTCTTCCCCTCCACCAGATTATCTGCAATAGAGTATGCAGGGATTAGTCATTTTCCTTGTCTATTTTCCTCCCAGTACTGCTGGGACTTTGTATCAAAGCAGCCATCCACACCAAGTGTATGTAAGTACAGCAAGCATTACTGTCCTTAAAGCAAATCACTTTCCACAAGCCAGTCAATACCACAAAGTCTCTGAGGCCAAATAAAAGGATCTCAAAGAACTCACTCTAAAGTAGCAAAAGCATCACTAAATATCCAGAAACATTTAAACACTGGCAATTCTGATCAGCTAGAGTTACCTCAAAGGCACAAGACACAGAATAGCAGTCAGCAGCTCAACAGCACCTTTCCTTACCAAGACTGATGTCAGCTGCTTTGGTCAGGGGGGTGACAGGTTCATAAGGACCTAGCCCAAATTGCTCCCGGAGCTTATTTCCTTGTTCCAGAGACAGGATAACAGCTGCTCGTTTGTACCACTTCCTCTGGCCTTCCTTTTCAATGCAGTAGTATAGTTCTCCAGACTCCTTCCGGTGTCCCTTCACCACACCTGACAACACAGCAAGTAACAGCTGTTAACCAACCATACCCATGCTTCTCATCCTCCTGGAACAAGCACCCATTTCCCACTACATTCAGAAACTCAGAAAACCAAGGATGAAACTCAAGCACTGCTCTTACCTGCACTGAAGTACTCATCCTCAGAGAGTGCAGTCACCTCTGTCTCCAGTGGGATAGGATCACAGAGCAAAATATCTTTTCCTAGCACATCACACTCATATCCATCATCAAAGAGCAGCTTGTACTTTCCAGCTCCAACATCTCGAGTAATCTTCCCAGAATAAAAGTACCCATTTGAGGACCACTTTGCTACAACCCTGAGGCCCACAAAGGTGTTTCCAGTCGATGAGTCTGCAGAGTCCAAAGGACCAGTCCCCACTTGTAATGGGATTTCTGGGGAGTCACTTCGACGTAAGGCACAGAAGCCAGAAGTGTCAGATTTCTCTCCTCCATCTGGCAGGCGAACTGAACGAGTAAATGATTTCTCCTCAGGTGATGCTGTAGTTGAGAGGTCCTCCATACCTGGCAGTCCAGCCAAATCTCTGTAGAAAAAAGCAGTCCAAAATAGGGGAGGAAAAAAACAAACAAAAAAAAAAAGACAAAAAGCATTCCCAGAAGGATCTGCAAAAACAATTACTAAATATAAAGTACTTGGGTGAGGTGCTTGCAGCTGCTACACGATATCACAAAAACTAACTTCTGAAATACTCAGTACTCCTTTTCCTCTAAGACATTAATACAGAAGTTCCCCATTCTCTTGCTTGCAATAAATTAAAGTTACAGTCTCCTTTTTCCAGGGTACCTTGTTCCTGTTGTTCGAGATGGTGGGCGTCCTCTTCTTCCTCGTCCACGAGGTGTCACAGGTGCCCTGCCAGCCTGACGAGTGCCAGGCATGGAGTCCTCCTCTTCCTCACAAGGCAGTGCACCTGCCTGGCCAACTCTGAGCGGTGATGCAGGCTGCCCAGCTCCTTTCCTAGGGCTAGAGAATTTATGAGTTAACTATTTTGAGAAGACAAGCCAGCTCACTAGGATCCTCCCATTTTCTTGACCATCTCACAGTTTGCCTCTTTGCTGCTAAAATGCAAAGCAATACCTCACAAGGAAACAAGGTACTTCTTTAGGAAGAACAGATGCAAAAGCAAATACTATCTCCTTATTTCTGTTCGTCAAGCCAGATCTTTCTCAGAAAACCTTTGATTTAGGTCTGCCCTGCTTCACACTCACAAGCCAGGTGCTCATTTTCTACAAAACCTCTCCTCTTTTCTCAAGACTCTGCGTTTACCTCAATTTTCCTCTGCCAATGGGTAAAGCAAATTCTCCAGTTTCTGTCCCACACACTTTCCCTCTGACAGCTCCAGTTCCTCGCCCTGAGCTGCTGCTGCTGTGCATGGCAGAGTGACCACTGCTTCCTCCACTGGATGTACGGTGAAGACTTGAGGCCTTAGATGAGAAGGAGCTGACATCACCAAGGTCCCCTGAGGTCAGCGATGAGCCCCCTGCAGTTCTAGAGGAGGACATGTCAGTCTCACATTCCTGGCACTCCACTACAGGCTCCTCAGTTTCCTTAAAAGAAACAAAAAGATTTGTCTAAGATGATGCAAGTCCCAGATGCTTTACAATCACCAGTCCACGTGCAGTCCAAGGTGCAGACAAGCTAGAACCACATTCATGAAGCTGATGACAGTCACACAGGCTTCAGTTTGGGCTAATCCATGGTAGATAGTGCATCTCTCACTGAAGACCTGCAGCTGCTCTGCATCAAGAAGTCACATTGAGAACTCAGCCAGCAGTGTTGGGGAATGCATTCAGTGCAGGTAGCACAGGGCTGCAAGTGCAAGCTGCATGTTGAACTCTGTGGGGCAAGAGCCCCAGGCAAAAGGCTGTGGAACCTGGACACTCAGAGGCACAGCAGGAACAGACAACCCCCAGACTTTCCCACACTTTTCCAGCTTAGACTGTAAGGGTATAAAAGCCCAGGGTGTCCTCTGTTTGAGGTCTCTCCTTGGAGGCACCAGCTCAAGATGTTATTTTGTTATTTATTTATTTCAACAATATTTAATTATTTTAAGATCCAGGTATCTAGACTCTGCCATGGGAAACCTGGGGTCCAGCCGGTGAGGAAACCTGATCTGACCGTGCGAGTGTGGCGTGTGTAGGGACTCAAGTAGGGCACCCATCAGCTCGCTGGAGCTGTCCACTGTGAAGGGCCCTCAGTCCCAGCTCAGGTGGTGCAGTTGTGCCTGCCAGAGTGGCTCCTAGATGGTTGGACAGGGAAGTTTCCTTTGCAACAGTGCAGAGCATGGCTTGGTATCCAACTAGTCTGGCTTTGAATAATTCCCACGCTTCTAGAGTGTGAGACTGCAACAAATACATGAGACACTAGGAGTCTTTGATTGTTTATAATCTAAGACCAGCTTCAGACAGCTTGTCATCTAGAGTTATTAAAGCTTTATGGATATAAAACCACGCATCTACAAAACAGTGATATTGAGTGTTGGTAGATAAAGTCGAAATGGTTATATGATTGTGATTACACAAACTACGTAAGCATATTTCAGGACACTTAATTCTCCGTTTTTATGTTACAATAAGGAATTTCACGTGTAGTATCAGTTGTAAAAGTATTGAACTAGTTAATCCTTTTGCATCATTACTCACTGTGACTACGCAGCACAAGACTCTCAGGTTATTTACCTTTATAGAACAGCAGTCACATTTTATTGCTAACAGGCTGATGTGATTACTATCAGCATTTCTCAGCTATCTTTCGTGATTCTCTAATAAAAGGCTGGTTTGCTCTTCAGTTTTAAGTTGGTTTTTGAAGACCTCTTACAGAATCTGGTACACAGGACTCAAAAGATGTGGTTAAAAATGACACTGAACTGCGAAACAGGGTAAATTATCTTACACAGTTCAATTTTACAGGGAGAAGTGATTTTTGCTTACTAATCAAATTTCTGCTCATTCTGAAATATCTCTCTTCTTCCAAAATTCCAAGACTTTTAAAATAATTGGATGCAGATAGTTAAATCTTTTGTTGAGTTCTTTGGGACTTGAATGTGTCTTCAGAACACATGGCATGAAATATACCAGAATCAAAACCACAGCTTTTGCCATTCACTAAATGAAGCCTTGTCATCACAGCACAGAGATTTGTTCATTCAACTTATTTTCTGCAACCATAACACATTCTCACTTTAACTATTTCTATTTTTCTGCCAATAATTAATTCCATTTAACCACAAAAACAGGAACTTACCTCAACTACCTTTCTTTCCACCTCTGCACCATTGATGTAGTAAACATCTGTTATAACACGCGTAACAACAGTGCGCACTTCTCGAATGGTTCGCGTGTGGCGACGCTGAACTCGGCCTTTGGGTGGGTGAAGAAAGTTAAATTCCTCCTCTCCCTGCAATAGAGAGGATACAGTAAAAACAAAACAGGCCACAACAAAAAGCAAACTATTTCTGAACAGGGCTACTTCTGCAGTACAGTTTCTTCATACCATGTAAAGTACAGGAATAGGGAACCTTTAAGCATCTTGTTACCAATTAATGAAACAACACAAGAAACCCTAAACATAGGAGAACTGAACCCATTTTGCTGACAAGTAGAGGAAGGGAAATCACAGCAGTCCAAGGAGGAAACAACAAACTTGTTTAGCGTTCCTTCTGATACTCTTTGATTGAGTAGACCCTCAGACATACCACATCAATCTTGCACTGGCTTTTTATGGCCCTGTTAATCTCTTATTTCCCCCAGGACACATTAATCTTAAATCAGGTTTAGTAAAAAAGAATTTTTCTAGTCTTTCTGTTGATAAAAAATATACAGACTGTAACAGCCCAGCAGTGGGGGGTTTTGAGTCTGCAGTACTTTCTGAAATACTAATGTGAAGTTATTCATCTTGTTAGAAGGTTTCCCTGGAGGAGTTCTCCCTTCATGTGTTTATCCATTGATATCAGATGGAATGAGAGAACAAGCCATCAGAAGTTGGTTGATGCAAAACAAAAGGCATCAAACCCTTCACTCAAAATTTCATGCAACACCTACCAACAAAAGTAAAGAAATTTTTACAGTGTTAACTATATCTGCGCCCAAAAAAAACTCCAGCCCCACAGAAAAACAATCAACCAACCAATCAAAATTTGTCACATTTTCCATTTTTCAGGACAGCTTGTGACATTAACATTTTAAAGTGGTCCTTGGTCTTTTTTTCAACAGAAAACCAACTATTAATGAATTTTCTGGCTGAAGGGATACTTTACTGTCCTAAAGCAGTTAAGTACAGGCAGTCCTCATCCCACCTGACTGTGCAAAGAGTCCATGTCATCTCCAGAGGCGTTGACAAGCTTTTCCCCACTCTCGTCGGTTTGAATATTCACATCTTGTTGCCCAGGTCTTTGCCCAGACATACTGGTTCCTATTTCCACCTGTCTACAGATTTCTTCTGTTTGTGTTGCTGTTGTAACAGTTGTTGGAGTAGAAAGACAGTCTGCTGTAGTTTGGATCCCTTTATTCTTGACGTTTTGCCGCCTCTCTTCACTTTGATCAATTTTAACAGCCTTACTTTGTTTTCTCTGCATTCTTCTTCTGTCTTCTGCCTGAGGGCTTACAACATCAGTCTCCATAGACTCTCCATCTTCTGCACCAGAAGATTGTTGATGACAGTCCTGCTGCATCCTCTGAGGAACTACGATCTGCCCATGACTGTCATCTGCCTTCTGTTGCTGGTACTGCCAATCACTGGGATTTGTATGTAATTCAGTATCTTCTTGTGTGCCAGGAAAAACGAACAGATCCCCCCTGAAAACCAGTTACACACAGATCAAAACTATTGAAAACAAGACAACCAATATGCAGCCACTCAAGTGAAAGCAGTCTTTAAAAAAAAAAAAACAACACCTTGGCAGTCATTCAATTGCTTCTTACAATTGCACAGAACTCAAGAGAGTTCAAATAATAAAAAATAAAATAATGATAAAAAGTAATACACAGGATAGTAAAACATATGGCTGACACTGTACAGAACTATGTGCTTTTTGAAATACAAAATTTCTTGCTACACTCCACACATTAGGCACCAACGATGCAACTTTCCAGAAGAATGCCATCTTGAAGTTACTTCAGGCTGCTCCAGTGCTTGATTGGCTTGAAACTGATCATCACATGTAGCAAGAAGACCCAGCAGCATAAACACAAATGCTGTCTAATGTTTTCATTAGAATTTGTCTGCTCTGCCAACAGTACTGCCTCTGCCAGGTACTATATGGGATGCTATGCCAAGCCAAGCTACAAGTATGTATTTGGCTTTCCTCGGGCACTTGAGGAGTTTGAGGAGTGATTGTCTTCCCTTCCGGCTGTGCCTCACCCAGTGCTGGAACTCCCTATTCCTTGCGTTCTTTAATGTAACTGTTGAAACTCAGGTTACTCTTTCTACATAGACCAAGGCCTCACTGTCCAATCTAAAGATAGAATGGAAAACACTGAAGCAGCAGATTTCTACTTCTACTTCTCCAGGCAGCGCCCTCGTCACCACAACATATGCAGCTGTACAGTCGTTGGAAGGGAGACAATAGCAGCAGCAACAACAAACAAACAAAACTGGTCAAAAGATCTTAGAAGAAGAGACAGAAAAGGTATTAAAACAGCCTTAAATATGATCTCAATTTTCTCAAACCCAAGACTTCACTGAAGCATATTGGTCTTCTGGAATCTCGTGGCTGCTCAGTCGAAAGGTAAGCCTGATAACCATGTGAGACACAAACATACAGATTTAGTATACTTACCCATTGTCCCCAACCTTCTAAGTCACCCAAAGAAAATGGCTTAGTGCAATTTCTTTGATGTAGAAAACGCATATATGGATATAAATCCAACTAAGACTGGCAGGCAAAGACTGTGAGGAGTTACCTAAATGGAGGAGTGGAAAGACCATGACCTCTGGCCTCATCCTCTCGACGAACTTCACAGACACGACTAAACACAGATGATGTTTTCTGGGAGCTAGCAGTGCAGATATAAAACAAACAAACAAAAATGCATCAGGAAGTGAGAAAAACCCTCATACAGCAAAACAAGAACTCTCTAGATCCTTGTGAGAACAACAAAGAGTATTAAGTTTGTTGACCTAGACAGCCACAGAACGAGTGAGAGGATCTGTCTCAAAGATCAAGAAAGAAGCTGCAACTGCACAAGCATTTCTGTAATTTCTGCAGACACCCTAACAGCCAAGAGTAATGGAACGATTCCACAAAACGTGTGCAGCACCCATCAGGGAGTTTCAGCATTTACTGCCTCTGGTAACCACCAGGAGATACAGACCCTTTATGGCTTACTTCTCAGGAGTTTCATGACACCACAAAAATACTGGGAATGACAGTCATAAAGCAGACCCTGAGAGTTCATGTTCATCCCATACCTACAATGGTAAGTCATCCTCAACCAGTGAGAAATGACTATCACTCTTCCTCAGCACTGAGGCACAATTACCATCTAGGAAGCACGCCTGCAATGCCTGTGAGTTTATTCCTAAATTTTCTCACTACTTCAAACCACTATGCTTCACTCAGATGACTACAGGTCACTGTCTTCCTACAGAGATTTCTGTTAGTACTTACATGCATTACTTCCTGCAAGCATCAAGCAATGCTAGATGTTAAATGTGAGGTAAGATAGACACATACGAATCAAAAGACCAAGGGAATAACTCAATGTTTTGGTTAACATGTTAACCTGTGATTTCTGTATATCCATTAACTGATTATGTTTCTATCAACTTTACACCAAAAAGACAATTCTCTTCCAGAACTTCTCAGAGATTCTTCCCAGAAAATTGCACCATGAAAGAAAGCAGAAACCCATACATTCGAAATTTAAGAGATAGATAAGGCAGATTTGCACTCTGGACTGTACAAGTCATAAATTTCTGTCTTTAATCAGATGGAGGCAAAATGCTGACATTAGTAGGAACCATAGAACCCATAATGAACAAACAAGTGGGGTTCTCACTTTGCCTATGTAATTAAAACGTGCTGCAAGAGCTGAGGAGCTAACGTCAGGTCTGCTATTAAAATATTCTTTGCTTCTTTGTCTCCCTCTAATTTTTTTTATTCTGCAGCTGATAATGTGTGGAAAAAGGATCTACCCAGACCTTTGTATTAACTCTGCCCAGCAAGAAACCTGGTTACCTGGCAGCAGCCTCAGCAGCAGCAGAGGATCCATCTTTCCTGTCACTGGCTGCAGGCTCTGAAACAAGAAGGAAAGGAAGGATGATTTTGGCATCATCCAAAAACTCTCCTGACCTTTCCCAGCTCCATACACTCAGTGAGGAGAGGCTGAGTAACACTGGACGAGGGGTGCCCAGGCTTCCCTGTGCAATTTGTCAGAACAGACCTAGTTTCTACAAGTTTTACCCTATTAGACTGAATGCCACTGTTCTGATTAAAATCCTGTTGAATTTTTTTTGTCCAGATTATGGACAGGTCCAGAGGAAGCAACAAAGGGGATGAGAGGACTGGAGAATCCCTCCTACACAGACAGGCTGAGAAAGCTGGGTTTGTTCAGTCTGGAGAAGAGAAGGCTCCAGAGACACCTCACTGTGGCCTTTCAGTAAAGGGAGCTTAAAAAAAAAAAAAAAAGGGGGGGGGGGGAAGGGAGACTTTTTCCATGGGCAGATAGCAATAGGACAAGGGAAAACAGTTTTAAATCACAAGACAAGAGATTTAAATTAGATGTTAGGAAGAAATTCTTCCCTGTGAGGGTGGTGATGCACTTTCACACACTGCCTGCTGTGGCTGCCCCAACTCTGGAAGTGTCCAAGGCCAGGCTGGATTGGGGATAGGAGCAACCTGGCCTAGTGGAAGGTGCCCCTGTCCATGGCAGGGGGTGTTGGGACTAGATGATCTCTAAGGTCCCTTCCAACCCAAACCATTCTATGATTATATTTTCTTTTATACATATATATACAGACAATTTTTTTTCCCTCCCAACACAAGCAAACTTCACTTCCTGTCCTGTGTACCATTGCCACTCTACATCAAAATTTTTAGTCTGCTGGAAATACCTTTCCTCACAACAGAGGCCTCTCCTCTTACTTCATCCTTGCTTAGAGCATTGCAGAAACAGAGAAACAAATTTAAGTGACACTGCCCAAAGAGAAAAATGAGAAAAATTACAGGCACTCAGAGACTGTCTTGGGGAATGCCACTGAGAGGTTTTGAGTTAGGGCTGAGATCCAGTAGGACCTATACACTTCAGGTTTCATCCTCTTACTTTCCAAGCTGAATGGCAAGGACTCCTCGCTCCCGTCATTCACAGGGGTAACAGGGTTCATTCGCAGTGAAAGTTTTGCATCTGACTCAGGAACCACACCAGACTCTCCTTTCTCACAGACTTCTGACACGTCTGCTGATGCCACTGCACTTTCCACAGTGACATTGTTGGTCCCCATTGTGCTCTCTGCTGTAACATCACTGGTTGCTATAGTGCTGTCTGGGCAAGTATCATCCACTGAAAACATAAAAACAAAAACAAGAAACAAGAAGTAGCTACTGTCATTCACATTGCTGGGGCTGAGGTCCTACTTTTGGTTTGAAGACACTTCACCGCTTGAATTATTAGTAATGCTGCAAGTAGTGGAAATTCCTTTCAAAAAATGTGGAGCACGAAAATTCTGTAGCACAGGTATTACCTTCAGTTTGTGACAGAATAATCATCTATTCATCTAGCACTTGCAGGGTGCTGTTTTGTGAACCTGTCAACCTAGCAGAGAAAGTCCTGATAAAAGATGATAAATACTGGAAGTAATCTTCTTGTAGTCTAAGCTCTTTTGCTACTCAGAAGGCTCTTTCACATTCTTTAATGGAGTTGTATGCAGGACCACAGCAAGTGCAAGGAAGACATGCTCCATACCACCCTGTACTCAGGGAGCAAACACCTTCGCCAGAGACTGAGAAAACAGGACAAGGAAACTGTGGGGAAGGGAATAAGCCCCTCCCACAGAATGGGAATGGACCAATGTTTTTTGCCAAGGTAGGTTTGAGTTATCCTATTAGATCCTGAGCCAAGAATCAAAAGCTTCCAGGCTTTCATTGCACAACAGAGCCATTTGGGTCAAACTCACCAATTGGTGTGCTGTGTCTCCTGGGTCCCATTTTGAGATGGCCAGTAAGAGGTGGTGTTATGCTAGTTAAGGACTGAATGACATCACCCTCCTTCGGCAAAGTAAAATGAAACAGGGTTCCTAAAAGACACATGGCACCAGAATTAGTAATTTCAAGCATCTACTTTAGTTGAAATTTCAAAAGCACAAGGTCACAACATTTTAAATTATTCAAGCTGCCCTGCATTTCTACCATAAAATAGTGAAAATCAGGGACAGGAATTAAACCACAGGGGAAAATAGCAAAGTCATGTTCTGCATATAACACAGTAAGGTGCAGTGCTGCTCTTAAGAGAGACTTCTCAACTTGCATCCAATAGCAGTGCTCCCTGAAAACACTGAGGATTGTATACAGCTGTCCTTGACATTATTCAAAATATACACCTATGAACTACTAACCTAAATTCACTTACCACTGGAAGGACTGGGGGATTTAGAAGTTGCCTTCTCCTGTGGCTGCATTTGCTCTTCTTGCTCCAGATTCCTTGTAGTAACAGTATCCTCCATATTCTTTGGCACCTGATTCTTGTGCTGAACAACTCGCGTTTCAACCCCTCTCTCTTGAAGTGATGGCTGATTGCTTATTATCATTACCTGCCCCAATTCTGAACAATCTGAATCTTTTTTGGCACACAATGCCACTTCTGATTGGACATCACTCTTTAACTTTGGAAGCAAATTGTGCTGCTCCAGTAACTCCCCTACAGAAGGCTTAGCTAAAACTTCATTGAGTTTTGCCATGTTTTCTGCAACAGCCTTAAAAGACAGTTTATCCATATTCTTCACCTCCCCAGTGTCAAAAGTACAACCTTTCAAAGCTTCTTTTCCCTGACATTCTGGTCTAATCTTTTCTAATTCCTGGGTTATTTTTTTGCTATTTTTACAAGAACCATTCACTTCTGTATCTTCATGACACTGTCCTTCCCTTTCAAGAATAAACTCATGAGAAAGTGTTATATTAACAAGAGACCTATCATCCTTTAATTGCTTCTCTTTTACTTGCAGTTTTTCTTCTTGTTCTTCACACTGAGTCTCAGGAACTGCCTCAGGTTTGGAAGTCTCTCGAGCATATGATAGAATCTCAGGCAGATCAGACTGATCTGCAGCAGCCTGACTTCCAGAAATACACTCCTGATGAACTGTAGGGGCTAATGGCCCATCTCCTGCAACACCTGCACTAACAGACTGTCCTACAGGCATTTCTATAGCCTCTACATCCTCCTTTTTTGCTTTTTCACAGTTTTCAGAGGGTGCCTGATCACCTGCATTCACTTTTACTTTACCATTCTCCACAGAACAGAGTCTTGAGTCTGAGGCCTTGCATTCAGAAATCTCCTCCACCTGTGTGGGCTCACTGTCTTGGCCTGTGCTCAGAGAGCCTGAACTGATGTCTGTATTCGTGGGCTGGCTACATGCACTTGCAGAAAGCATTAGTTTACAGGACTCAGGAGGCTGTGACACAAAGTCATCTGTAGACATCTTTGACAAAGCATCTGTGGATCCAGAGAGATCTCCTGGTAAGCTTAAAGGGGTTAAAGCAGCAGTTTTTTCTTCTCCTTCAGGCTTCTTCTCTGGAGTCGGAGTTGGAACAAAGATATCCTAAAATGATAAAAGTGGGACATGGAGTATTAGAGCATCCCAAGTTGGATTGTTTGTTTATTATTCCTAAAAAATTACACTGAATTATGGATCGGAGCAAGTTTAGCACAAAACTACAGATAAAGAAACAACTAATAAAAACAAAACCAACCAACCAAACATCCAAAACTTTTTTTCCCACACATTTATATGAACCATGACTGACTTGTTTTTGCTGAGAAAAATTATCACCACACATTACTATTTAGTACATCTGTGGCAAAGTCAGACACAACCCGTGGTATCTTTCACTACCAAATCACAAAATACAGGGCAAATATGGCAAATTAGTAGCTATTTTTACTGAAACAACCATGAGCTCTGGAAAGATTCTCTGTGATATCTACTACATTAACACAAATGCTAGTTTCAGCTAAGGAGAAGCACTGCTTCACCTAGTGAAGTTTCTAGCAAGTTCATGACATTCATAATATTAAGTTATAAACCCACAAACTGTCTGAACAGTTATAAATTCCAGAATCAAAATGCACAAAGGAAACAGAAGAGAGTAAGAATAACCAACTTGAAAAATGCAGTAAATAAATTCTTGCCTTGTAGGAGAATAAAAACACTTTATTATGGAACAGCTTCCCTTTCTCCACAAAAAATCATCCCAAGGTATTGTCTGATAAAAAAACTAATTTATGATGCAATTTGAGATGCAAGGATGCCCCAGTTCAGCATAAGTAGGCAGCACAGTCTAAGACAACAGCTTCTATGTCCTGTAACTCACTGTGCCCTCCTAAGTTGTTCTGCATTTTCTCTGCAGGAAAAACTGCCACATGGTATAATTAACATATAACTGTGACCATTGGGAACAGGGAAGTTCATGAGAATCAGCTTAGTAGGGAAACTCAACACAAAAGAACAGAGGTTGACTCAAACACATCTTCTGCATCAGCCATATAAAAACATCAGAAAAGCTATCTACATGAACCCTTACATGAGAGAACTCTGGTTGAGATGGTATAGGTAAAGCTCCAGGAAAGAAGGTTGGGGCACTCTGGGACACTGGAGTTGAAGCCTGTGGCTGTACAAGACGTCTTGGAGGGTTACAAGGGAGGGCCATCTCCACCAGCATATCTCCTCTCTGCTTTTGCATTAGTTCTCTTCCTTCTGCAGGGACAGATATATCCATTTGTTCATCTGGTTTGAAAGAGCAGAAAAGATATTAGCACTAACTTCTTGTGTTATACCTAAGTTTCCAACATTCTATTAAAAGATTTGTCTTCAGTGGTGTATTCAACTTTTAAAAATCTTGTCTCCAGGGGCATTCTTTTGGTAGGGGAAAAAAAATCAACAAAGAATCCGTATTCTTACTTTCTAAGGGAGAAACAAGTGTTTTGCTACAAATTCATATGACTATTTTGCTACAGGTCTAGAACTACAATTAGAAAAAAGTGTCTGAAATTTATAAAAAAGCATTTTTCTGAGGTATTTCTTTTCCTTTTGCTATCTTTATTAAAATGCAACCAAATTCAGACCCCAGCTAACAAAATATCTGTTCTCACAGTATTTCACTCTATGACAGGAGTCTCTCAGAAAGGAGTATCTCATTTTGTATCATACTAAAAGCCTGCACGGATGGATAACTTATCCCTGATGGTAAATGTGTGCTTAGAGAACATATTCAACAACCAACATATTATATCAAATAATTTCAATTTAGGCATCACAATTTAGGATACACACTTGGCACGTGAAAGGTTTTACAAATACTGTAGAAGTTGAGTATATAAGGTAAAAGAACTTAAATGATGTGATTCTTATCTGTCCTTTCTATTGCTCTTCTATTGCTCTAACAGTATAGACTTAATATAATACAGGTTTCTGCCTGTAGCAAGAATGGCTTGTCTCTAAAGAAGGAAGATAATTGCCAGCAGAAATCTGTATGCCATACATACATAGCATTTCCCATCTTTCAAGGGAAGGGGCACTAGCCAACAGTACTAATTTTATTACGATAGCTATGCAGGAAATATCAATACCAGATAGAGAATACACAGAATCATAAACAACAGAGCCACAAATACAGATCTCCCTTCATCTACTCCTTCTCTATTCTCAGTGCTGCTGTACTTTTTAAGTATAATTTTAACAGACTGAAAAGGCTGCAAGCTCTGACTAAGCCAGTATACAGAAACATGAGCACAGACAGCATGCAAAAAAATGTTACCTTTTTCTTGCTCCTTTTCAGTAGGACTGCTAGGGACAAGGGCACTGGGTCCAAAGGAGACAGGAGGAGGAATAACTACGCCTGAAGAGACGCTGCAGATCAAAAGGAAACATGGAAATGAAAACCACTCCTCATTAAAAAATGCATTAAGTTCTCCTTCTGTCAGGCCCCTGCTTGTCACAATAGGAGTTTCTTATGAAAGGCGAGTGTCAGGTGTTCACCATTAAGAGACTATTGACAGGGATCACATGGTCACCATTAGCTCATTTCATTGAAAATAAGGCCATGCTCCTCTCATAGTGCAAAATTAAAACACTGATTGCTTAAAATCAAGCACAAGTCCTTGAATAATGAAGTGAGTAGGAGGAATGCACTACTGCAATTAACTTCTTGAAAGAGTTTGGGGATTTTTTGCTTACATGGGATGACCCTCCTGTACAAGGAATGCCTCTCCAGAGAGCTGCAGGACTTGCAGACTGTGGGCAGGGGTGCACGCCAGAGAACTTCCCTCTTCCACCCTGGTTATCGGACAGATGCTCTTTGTGGTGGCTTCGAACAAAAGGAAATAATGATAGAAATATAGTCAAAAATTAGTGATCAGGAAATTCTGAGGAATTTAACTCATGCTATTGCACAGCTCCTTTTCAAATAGGAAATGACTGATTTTAGGAATAGGAAAAGCTGATTTTCAGAGCTGGTGAAGGACTGCACGTTACAGTTCAGTATGTGAAATGTGAGCACAAAATAGTTCAGATGAAAACGAAAAATTGAACCGATTTTAGACTGTACAAGTCTTCCTGCCTGGGAATTTTTAAAAAATCCCCAATGGCTCCAATATTGGCACACCTGATCCAGCACTAGAATGCAAATATAGGCAAGGTTCTTGTAAGAAAAGACACCTTGCACTGTCCACTGACTCAACATGGGGAGAAGGTTGTTATTTAATCTTCTGGATACAGAAGGCTCATTCACAAGATCAGACCAGAATAGACACACCTGGGGAAAGTTTGCCTACACTATTTATCCACACTGATGTGTCCTTACAAAGGCTGAACATAATTAGTTTCAGAAGAGGGTAAAAGTTGGGATTTTGGTTTTGCTCTTCAAGGGGCACAGAAAGAAAGGAAATTAAATGTATTTAACAAGCCAATAACCATTCTAACAGGAAATGACATTTAGACATTATTCCATATTATAGTGAATGAGGCTGTGGCCTTTCATTTCCAAAGGGTTCACAATTTTAGCAGGAAGTACATGAAGAATACTCATGGCACTCTACACCCTAAAACACTACGTGTCTATGAAGATCAAGTAGGTATGATGTTTATAACTATCTCTGGGATGGACATTTTGGTTCTGCTTGTCTATTGTTACCTGTTGCATGATTCTCAGGAAACATCTCCTCCTGAGTTGACAAGATATCTGATTCCTCATGACCAGAACCAAGGGATTCCTCAGTTTTACCAGCATCACTGACAGGTGTTCTCCTTCTGGTATGCTCTTCTGCTCCCTGCAGAGTTCTGGAAATACAAGACAGTGTCTTTGACTGAGAAATTCAAAATATGAAGTTAAGACCACAACATTGAAAGAAAATCTATCAGTAACAAAGCAACATTTTTGTCCTTAATAAGTTATACTTTCAGAATTGTTTTTTAGGTTTTCTACCAATCTAAGTGATCCTTAAATGGAATGCATATTGTTCGGTATTTCTACTCAATGCAAATTCTAGGAATTTCATTTCACCTCTTTAACGTTATTTTGTGGCAGAATACAATAATACAAGATGAGCTAAATATTATATAAATTTTATACCAGATAGAATAAATACCATTCAACAAACTGAAGTTTCACACTTTAAAACAGTTAAAACCATAACGCTTACAATAGCAAATACTCAAAAGCATCCTGGAATACCCACCACTTAGCCTCCAGATTTCTCCTGTGCAGCCAAAGCCCATGCTACAGTGATTAAGTTATTTCAAGATAACTTCTGTGACTTAAAATGTATTATTGCTTCCAGTATATTCCAGTCATACCATTTTAGGAAAATTACTGGCATATTTTATTACTCAGTGAACTCGCCCTTATAAACAAACCTATCAATATCTTTGTGTTTAGGAGTTTGACATCACACGTTTTCTCACCAAGGAATGCTGAGAGCACTCCTTAGTCAGCACTGCTGCAAAAAAGGTCTCAGCAGTATGTAATCTTTCCCTTTACCTTTCTCTTTTGCCTTGAACCCTCTCTCACATCTAAAAATCTATTAAAAAATACACAAATCAGCTTCCAGAATGTCCAGAAAAGACCTACAGAGAAGAAAGACTGTTTCACCTTTCAGACTTCTCTGCCTGGCTTTCCAAAGCAGTATGTGCTTCTGTGCTGGAGTCAGTTTCTGTGCTGTCCCCACAAAGTTCTAGGGAGAGACAAAAGAAAAATATTTGTTACTCACATCACCTGGATTAATATACAAATAAGAAAACGTAAGTCTGTAATGTACACAAATACCAAGGCAAGCCTTATATGAAAAAGAAAAATTTGAACTATCTATGATAGCAAGAAGAAAAAAAAAAAAAAAAAAGAGGATGAGGTTTTTACCAGGGAGGGAATTCAGTATCAGATTGTGTAAATATTCTGAAAACAAATTAGGAAAGAGAAGTGAAAAAATCAATGATAGCATCCGGACAGGTGTAAGAAAACAAATTAATTAGCCAAAGGAAAGAGAACTTTTCCAATACCAGTGAGCTGTGAACTCATTCCTGAAAATTATTAATACTGTATTTCCTGTCAAAAAAAGTAACATTTATCATTTAAAGAAACCAGATACAATCTACACAGCAGCAAAAAGACATCTATGACCATTTTCACTTACCATATTTAGACTCGCTCTTCACAAGTCTGGAAGAAAGGACAACAGGTCCAGAGTGAAGATGATGCCCAGCATCACTCTCAAAGTCCTGGCTCTGCGACAACTCTAGAACTCCAAACTGCAGCTGTGACGTGCCTGTATCTAACACCAGACACTCATTACAAACATATATTAAAAAAAAAAAAAAAAAATTCAAGAGCCATCTATCACTTTTACAAGGGTAAAAGATATACCTTTCTAACATGCAAAGTATGTAGGCTATTGGTGAAACATTGAATAAACTAACTGATCTGATCTCAGCTGTAATAATTAAAATACGGCAACAGAACAGGGACAGTGGCCATTAATTCAGAAATCTGTATTAATCAGCAAGGGCTTATGTAATGCCATTAGGAACTGCAGCAGACTTTCATTCCATGAAGAGAAAATAATCTTGACAATACACAGCCTGTGTCTGAAAATCCTCTGATGACAACGACCATTATGCCAGTTCATAATAAGGCTCCATTTCCTAACGATCACAATGCGTCCCTGCCTCTTCTAAGAAGACCACCTTCAGCACGTCCTGAAGATCAATTCTAATAATTAATTACCCATTTAATTTTTTTTTTCAAACACCAAAACATACAAATCAATTTCCAGAAAAGGATGCCAATTTCTGACCTATTACTACCGGCAATTATTATTATTATTATTATTACCCCTGGTGAGACAAGTGAGTCAGCTCAACTGAAAAACTGCAGAGACGGTCGATCTGATTCAAAACCCAAAAAACCGACCTGAAATGGGGAAGTTACCTTCTACACACGGCGGAGAAGCACAGTCCTCAACATCACCTTCACTTCGCTCCCCGGCTTTTCCAAGGGCACTGCAACAGAGAGACTGGCTACCATCCCGCGGGGTTCCTGCAAGGCCGCCTTCCCGCGGCTCGTGTTCCGAGGGGTCCCCTGGCACCGACCAGGCTCCAAGCCCCCCGCACGGCGCGGCCTGGCCGGGGTGGAGCCCCGAGCCGCCCTCTCGGCCCGTCCCCAGCACGACAGGGGTTCCCGCAGGCCGGAGAGGCGGCGGCCGGGAGCCTCTGGATGGCGGCCCCCGCGGCCCGGCCCAGTGCACGTACCTGTTCTCCCCCTCGGGCGGTGGAGGCTCCTCCGCGAGGCGGCCCCGCGGTCCCGCGGCGCTGGGACGGGCCGGGCTCTCCATGGGCCCTGCAGGCAGAGCGCCGTTAGCGCGGCCGCGGCACCCGGGCCCGCCGTGACCCCGCGCTCCGCCCTCACCTGCGAGTCGCTCCCGCGGCGCCCGGCTGTCGGCAGCACCGCAGACGATGTCCTGCAAGACAGAGGCGGGGGCCGCGTCAGGGCCGGGCCGGGGAAGGCCGGGCGGTGCCGCCGCCACGCCGAGCGCTCACCAGCACGGGGCTCGGGCTCCGCCGGGCTGGCGGCCGGGGGGCCAGCGCGCCGAGCCAAGCCCGCTCCGCGTCCGCCTCCGCGCCCTGGGGCTGCGAGTCCTCCACGATGAGCAGGGGCGTGTCCTGCTGCGAGAAGCCGGGGTCCAGCTGGGGGCTCCCGCCGCGCTCCATGCGGGACCCGCAGGCCGCCCGCCCGGCCGGGCCCTACGCCGCCCGCGCCTCGCCCGGCCCGGCCGCGCTTCCCGCCGCCGCCATCTTGCCGCCGCCGATTGGCGCGCACGGCCCGCCCGCCCCGCGCCGCTACCGGGGGGACGCGGGGGGGCTCCGGGACAGGCGGGAACTGGGACAGGCGGGAACCGGGACACGGCGGGAACCGGGACAGGCGGGGCGGGAACCAGGACCGGCCCGGGGCGGGGCCGGGGGCTCGGGGCTGCGCCGCCCGCTCGGCCTCTCCGCGAGAGCTCGGCAGAGACAAAGGCCCGGGCGTGTTCCGCCCGCTGCAGGGCGAGCGCTGTGACCGGGCGCACACGGCGGGCACCGGGCTCGGGCCGGGAGTGTCCCCGGGGCTCCTCCCCATCCCGTTTCCATCAGAAGCACGGAACAGCCTCGTGCTCGGGCTCCGGCACGGACCCAGCACCGCGAACCATCGGTCCTTTCTTGGACATCACAGGAGAGTGAAACCCGATTGATCTCCCTGTGTTTATACAACTAAACGGTTATCGAAGAAGCCTTGCGCATAATGGTGACAGTATTGTTGTCTTTCCTGCATTCACCTTCTTGCCTAAAAAAATAGTGAGTTTGAATAGCCGAATTTAAATCTACTTTTGCAAGTTCTCTTTTATTTCTGCACCTCTCTGTATTTTATAGATGAGAATTTTGTGTATTTTATTTAAAAATCTGTTGTAGAATCAAAACCACAGAATCTGAATAAATGGTACCTGGCCTGGAAGAAACTCTTACTATGCAACGCTATAGATAAAAGGTCACAATAGTGAAACACTTAAATATGAGTATGTTACAAATTTTGTGTGTAATGTGAAATCCAAGTTTGCACATGCATGTGAAGAACATTAAACAGGCTACAAATATTTGCAATTGCTACACAGGAGGGCTGCTTTAGTGACCAGTTGTTCAAATCCCAGAAGATGCTCCTTTGGCATGTATATTAAACTGTATTATTGAAATGTTTCCTTAGAAGCATTAACAGTTACCTTACAAAATTCACAGAGGATAATGAAGACTAGAAATGGCAAACGTTCCAGTCATTTTCTCAAAATTCCTTTCAAATTCTTGAAAACTTTGATAACCAATTCTCAGACAAATTATGTTTGTATCTGTTTGTATTGGAAGAGGAGAGGAGTTAACAGCCGACATAGATCTCTAAAGACAAGGTGCATCACATCGATCTGATCTGTCAGAGCAACAGGACATAAAGTGGCAGAATAACAACCTTACTATAGTAAGGCTTTTAGCAGTATCTATATGGGATTCTCATAAGCAAACTAGGAAAGCATAGCAATGATGAAGTTTCAGTAAGGTAAGTAAAAAACTTGTATTCATCCTCAGAAATTAATAATCCTCAGTTCAAAACAAGTACATCTGAGTGAGGGTTCAAACGTCAATGTGCTGTTCCTAGTCCACTGTTTCCTTTAATCATTTTGGTCACAAAATAAGTACACTTGTTAATCCACAAGCAATCTGAAATTGAGAGGACTAGAAGTAGTAGAAGAAAGGTTTTTTAAATGGTCTGAAAATGGACAAAGTACAATGCAGGTAAGAACAATATATAAAATTAAATAAATTACTAAATAACTGCATAAATTCGGGAGAGGGCTGCTGGGCTGTATAGTATTTCTGCAAAATAAAGCAATGGGGGCCATAGTGCCTCAGAAACTGAGTCAGTGTCATTCTTCTGCCACAGAAAAAGGAGCAAACAGTAAGCATTGTATTTGTGTGTAGTATGCATAGTGTGCACACCTTAGATGCATGAAGTAATTCTTGTATTCTACACTGGCATGGCCTAAGCTAAGCCCTGCATCTAGTGAGAAGGTGGTAAAGGATTTGGCTATCGTAATATTCTCCAGAAAGAAAAAAAGTTGATGGCAAATAATTTGGTTTTTAATAATATTCACAGTTTAGCAGAATTGAATTTCTTTTCATGGACTGCAGGTTGGTATAATTTAAAAACTAAATAGAAATAAGCAAAAATATTTGAAAAGCCTAAAGAAGTTCTATAAATTATGCCATTTCTAACATTTTGGTTTGTTTGGGGCTTGTTTGTTTGTTTGTTTGTTTGTTTTTTGAGTAACAAATCATTATAGCTGATCTTAGTCTGAAATAGGAAGTTGGACTAGATTATCTCCAGAATCTCTGTCCAGTCTTGGTTTTTTGCAATTCAGTATTTTTGCATGAACCAGAATAGGGCAAAATTGAAAGCTCAGTCCAGGTGGTGAAATTTGAAAATGCCAAATCTGTGTGTGTTTTAAAGCTGACTTCCCATTTTTTGTGTTAAATTTGTAATCTCACTTTTCCCAGCTTTATTATGCTATGAAAAGAAATGCCCAGCTTCCTCTATAATATACATGTCTTCACTTAAGTATTTCTCCTCAGCTGGCAGATTGCCTTTTTTCTGAGTCTAATTATAAGCTACGAACAGGGCATGGCTACCTTTGTCTAAAAAAGAACAAAAGAGCAAAATGAATCTTTGCTTCCTTTAACTTCAAACAAAACATGTCCAACACCAGACTTCCAATAAATTAAGGTATGGTGTCTGATTTTTCATATTTGGAGGATTTTTCCAAATTTCTTGTATCTTACAGAATTTGCAATAGCAAGCTGATGCTATCATTTATTTTCGTCCAATCACTCCTTTCCAATGCAGACCACTAACTATGGGAACCAGGAAACAGGACTGCTATTCCTCAGTGTCATTTCTTGCACCCTGAATCTGGTTCTCCATGTCTCAGTGCAGCCCCGTGCCCCATCTTCAAAACTGGACAGTATCCCTGGAAAAAGGACCAAATACCAGATCCTGATATCAAATGGGAATTAGTTACAACAAATTAAGCTACCCAACAAGATGGTTAAGGTTACTAAAAGAGTAAGGATGCTACTTATCTTTGGAAAACTAGGTTTACGGTTTGTGCTGTGTATTACAATTATTCTGATGCAGACGCATCTACAAACTACCCGGCAAATTTCCATATGCACTATTCTCCGCGCCGTGACTTCGGGCACAAACAGCGCCTGGCATTGGCCGCTCTCGAGGGCCCGGCACGCCACTGGCAGGGGGATCACCACGGGCCACGGGCACGACCCCCAAGTCCCCGGGAGGAGCTGAGGCGACCGCTGCCCTCCGCACCGGTCTGGGACTGCCCCGGGGCGGCGCGGAGCTCCCCGGGGCGCCCCGAGCGCAGCGGCCCCGCCGTGCCCCGAGCCGGGGCCGCTCAGAGGGAGCGCCGGAGCCGCGGGCCCCTCCACGGGCTGCCCCGCTCTCCCCGCGGCGCTCCGGAGGCGGGCGATGGACACAGCGGCGGCCGGTCCGCTCCCTCCAGCAGCTCCGGGCCCACCGGGACTGCCCGCCGGACACCCGCACCGCCTCCCGTCCGCCGGCCCCGGTGCGCCCCCGCTCCCCGCAGGCAACGCCTCTTACCGGTAACGCCAGGCATGTTCGTCCTTGATTTGTCGAAGAAAGCGTTCACCGTATGAATGCCACAACGAGAAAGGTCAGATATTCGATCGTGCCGGACCGCGCTGTGATTGCCAGACCAAATTAACTTCTCAAGCGTTTGCTTTACTTACTTGCATATCACTTTCTGTGAAGAGTAGCAGCAACCTATTCAATCGCACAAAATGCAACAGGAAATACTGCAAATAAGTTATTTCGTTACAAGCCGGGATCATGTCGTTTGTCTGCACCCTTTTCTGGAGAAATGTTGAAATCAGTGCTTGACTTTACTGAGCTGGAGAAGTTGTGAAAGACATAGGCACAATTATGGTGGAAAGTGTGGCATTACCATTCCTTTGCACTGCTCAGTAAGGCTGCTGGCAACCCACACAGTTTAGTCTGCAAAAAAAAAAAAAAAATCTCAACAATGTTCAATTTTTTAGACTTGTACTTTGCCTGACCATTTCAGCTCTATCATTTTGATTGATTTTAGTTATGTGGAAAGATGAAAAAAAGAGGTATCAATTCTGGCCAGTTTGCATTTAATATTTAATTGATTAAAAATCCCTCAGCTTCAAAGAAGGACTGCCATAAAAGCATGAATTAGTACCTTTCAAAGTCTGATAAACATGTCTTTTAATTCCAAAGTTCTGCATCACTTGACACAATGAATATACCTCATAATTTCACTGGCCCTTATATCCCGGCCTTGATTAGAGCTTTGTTCCAAATTGCACAGGAGATAGTATCTTGCCACACTTTCTGTAAGACAAAAACAGGAAGAATAGGAGTACTACTCTGATAAATTACTTGTGGGATTAAATAGAAGCAAAAAATGTAGTTTGGTCAAACTGAAAGGCTTAGCCCTCTGTTTCTCTATCTTACAATACATTCTGGAAATGTCAGTACAAACAACCACAAGACTCCATCTGTACATAAAAGCATTGTCAAAGCTGGGTTCTTCTGCTCCACCTAGGGATGGCTGTGTTGCCACAGGAGAGATCAAGGCCAGAACAAAGTCCCTTTAGGCAATCACCTATTTTTCTCTGCTTCTTAGAAATGTCACAGCCAAAATGATACCATATTTCACCACCATTAAACGCATTATCCTCACTTGGGTACTGACACAGGTCTCTGATTCCCTGAAGTACTTTTATTCACTTGGAAATTTTTAGCCAGGAAGGACAGGAAGTAATCATTCCAGGCTAAAGGACTGAGAAATTGAAATAGTGTAGATTGTTCTTCTCATAATGTTATGAAAATCCTTTTTACACTATTTTGATCCTACTTTCTGAATCTCTTTTTATAAAGGTCATTTACCTGTGACCCGTTGTCCTTCAGTATGAGGTAATCCTTTAGTCTGCTTTTGCTGCTCTCCTTCTGTTCTGTTTGTCAGGAGCACTAATATCTGCATTCAGCCCAGTCAGCTTTTGATTTTCATGGGGATGCCAGCTACTGCTGCAGTGCATGAAAGCAGAAGCTTACACCATAATTGCTATATGGGTCTATTATATTATTCTGGAGTGTGGATTTACAGGGAAAAGGAGGAACTCAGTAAGCTGGAAATCCCTCATTTCACTGCCTCATGCAGTGCACACACACTTGGGACTCAAGCCTTTTCTACCGCAATTCTCCCATGACCACAAATTCACATTAGAAAGCAACAGAAATACCATCATTCTATGAACTCATGGTACAGTAACATAATGCAAATGGATCACATCACCAGAATTAGTGTTTTAATTGTAAAGTCTTCCTCAGATCTTCCAGTCTCTGTGTTTGGATATTCTTTTTAAGCTTTCACTCCAGTTTGCATGTTTCCTGTTTCATTTCTCCTTGGCAGAAAGCCAGCTGGAAGATCATCTCTGCACTGCAGTGAAAAGCTGCAGCTCTGGAAAGCTACCATGTCAAAAACAAGCAGCAAGTAATAAGACTGAATCACCTGAAAACAGAAGGTACTTCTATCAGCTGGTATTAAAATATTTGACTATTTTGCACCTTCATGTATTGTTGTCATGTTTTTCCTCCATGATCTACAATCCTGCTTTCATAATAGAATTTAATGTGCACTGGCATTTATTTTCAGGTTTACTGCTTTTTTCACTTATTTACCTGCTCAGTGCAATCCTCTAAAACTAAATTATTGCTGGTATGCAGGTTACAACACAGAGAAATTATTAAACCCTTTTTACACTAACAATTAAATAATTAAACTAATTAAACACTAATTCTCCCTGTTTACAAGACTTAGTTCATAAAGTTCATAGCCAGTGGTGTCACCATAGTTCAACATGAAAAAGACCTATTGCATAATCTCCTAATTTATTTGTGGAGAGCTAGACTACCTTTTGATTTAAGATCTTAATTTGAGAAAACTCCATAAGCTAGTAACATAACATTAGCTGTAGCCTGCAGAGATAATTATTTTGTATTTTTCTCCCTTTCTGAGGTTGTTTTGTTTTTGTTTTTGTTTTTTTTTTTCCTGACTATCTTTTGTCAGACTTCTGTGACACAATAGATTGACATATTCTTGCCAAAATGCCAACTTTCTGAACCTTCTGAGGTTCCAACTGCAGTCTTGGTGGGTACAAAAGAATGAAAGAGGGCAGGATGCTGACTTATCTACCCATCAATTTTCTAAACTATAGCTCACCTGTGGAAATCCTGTGCACTGTAGGTGCAGAACCTGACACTGTTTTAGGAAACGTGGCACATTATTGCTGACTTGTGTAATTTGATAATAGCTGCATTGCTTTTCCACCCAACTCCATTGGCACAGGGTGGTCCTTCCTTTTCTGTCAGAAAAGACATGATTTTTCTACCTGAAACTACTTTTTGGTGGCTCTCCCTTGTTTAGCCTGTAGAAATCTCATACTTTGGGGTTGCTCAGCTTCTGCACATAGAACCATAGGATCGTCAAGATTGGAAGAGACCTTCAAGATCATCCAGTCCAACCATCCACCCATCACTACAACTGTAACCCCTAAAGCACAGCACCCAGATACCTCTTGAACATTGCCAGGAGTGATGACTCCACCACTTCCCTGGGCAACCTGTTCCAATGCCTGGCCACTTTGACAGTGGAAACAACTTTTCTAATATCTAATCCAGATCTCTTCCGTCTCAGTTTAAGGCCATCTGCACTGAACTACTTTTTGAGCGCTGTGGCTGGCCAGAACTGCGAGCAACAAGGACTTGTGCCCGATGTGGGGGCCTCTCTGGTCCCCCCAGACAGTAAGAACTCCTGCAAACACCGTGGCCTGCCAGTGCAGCCATGGATAGTTCACATCAGCTTTGCACTGGCAGTCAGCAAAGCTCAGACTGTTCTTGTAGCTCATGGCTCTGGAACCCAGGAAATCCCATGACTTATCACTGGAGATCATTACAGATGCTTTTAATTGAACAGAAGGAAGAACCACCAGGAAGGGACCTGCTCACTGCCAAGCAATGGAGGAGAGATGAGGAGGGTGAATGACAATACCAACCTTTCATGTCTTTAGAACTGCTGTCTTCTATATGGCTGTATTGTGGGTATTGCAACAACTCAACACCAAGCATTTCTGAATTTAGTAACTAAATTCTAAACTAAACTATAAACCAACACCTCTTCGCCTCTGAATTGTTCTTCCAAAGGTCTGAGCCCCGCTCACGGATTTGAGCATTCGAGCTGGCCTGTCCCGCACTGCCCGTCTTGAGGGAAGAAACTGAGACCCTGCGCCCCAGCGCCGGCGGGAGCTCCCCGTGCCGGTAGACCTGCCTCGGGCGGGCGGCCCGGGTGCGGCAGGCCCGGTCGAGGACAGGGACAGGCCCGGACGGGGACAGCACAGGCCCGGACGGGGACAGCGGCAGGCCCGGTCGGTGATACCGACAGGCCCGGAGGGTGACACCGACAGGCTCCAGCCGGGCCCGGCGGGGCGGGAGAGCCTGAGGGAGGGCGAGGGGCGGGGCCAGGGGCGGGGCGAGGGCGGGCCCAGGGGGCGCTGAGGGGCGGGGACTCTGCGGGCGGGGCGCAGAGGAGGCGGGGCTTGCATGGACAGGCCACGCCCCCTCCCGCAGTAGCGCAGGACCGCAATTCAGCTCGGCCAATCAGGGAGGGCCTCGGCGCGCTTTAAGAGCGGCGCGCCAGTGACTGCGCTCTGCAGCAGCGGCCGCGGCGTTGCCATGGAGACGGCGGCCGGGCCGGTCGCCATGGACACGGCGGCGCCGCCGGGCGGTCGGCGGCACGCGCTGCTGGCCGTGATCGGCGAGATCGGGACGGAGCCGGAGCGGGGCGCGCTGCGCGGGGCCCTGGAGCGCGGTGAGCAGCGGGGCCGCGCCCGAGGGTCCGGGGCGGGACGGACGCGATCCCTGCCCCTGAGGGCCGCGGGGCTGCGCGCGTGCCGCGTCGTCCCCGCCGCCGCCTGGGGCGAGGCGGAGCTGCCGGTGCCCTCCCCGCCCTGCGGCACCTCCGTCTCGCCGCAGGGCTTGGTCCTACTCCTCCCGGAGGGACGGTGGACGAGGCCGTGGGCGGTGGCCGCGGGAGGGATGGAGGCGCTGTCGGGGCCGCGGGGCCCGGTGGGGCCGGGCGGAGCGCGAGGCCGGGCGGGGCTCACATCCCCGGCGCAGTGCGGGGCCGGTCTCTGCGGCATCACAGGGCATCCGGTGTTTTTTCTCCCCTGATCATTGCTTTATATGCATTACTGACATGTTCTCGAACGTCTTAAGGGTTAAAGACATTTCACGGTTCTCTTTCTCCTCAGTCTTTATTTTGTTAGTGGTTTGGTAGATTACATCTCATTTCCATCCTACCGCAAAATTCTGTCTTGTTGGAGGGATTGTCTTGCTGGGCTGTTCACGGTGGTCCTGGAGATGGCTGAGCAGGGGGCTGTTGAGGTGTAGCCCCTCCCTGTCTCTAGAGCATGGGCCGGGGTGAGAGAGGACAAGCCCCGCAGTGATCTGCTCCAGGAGTGACACGGTGCAGACAGGCCTGCCGTAACATCCTTCACCTCTGTTATCCATATTTTACTAACATCCAGAGGCCTTGGCAATGAATTTGTCTTTGTGTATTAGATGCAATGTTGTTTAGAAGTAAAGGAGGAAGGAGGTGGTGAGATGATAGTTCTTCCCTTGTGGCAGTTTCTGATAGTTTCTGAAAAAAAGACAGGAGAGCTAATCAACTACAGCAGGACGTTAAGGGAATCTTTGTTCTAATACACACTTAGTACACCTTGGAGAAATAAAGTAACAGCCTTCTGACTCACCTTCACTCCTCCCCTCAGCTCCCCATTTCCAAGACACATTGGCTTGAAATATGCCACTGATAACTGTCATAACTATTGGCCAAACTGTGCTGTTCAGAGATAATTCTGTGACTGTTTCCTTCCCAAGCATCAGCAGTACTGAAGAACAGATGGACAGTGCAATTTAAGAAAGGGGTGGGTGTAAAAATGTCAGATATTGTCCAATTTCTTCACTTGAGCATCTTGACCAGCTATCTCTGTTGGCAGGCCACTTACCAGCTTGTTCATGAGGAGTGTTTCATTCCCTTTTTCAAGGGATGGCTTTAGTCAGGAGTGGTAGATCTGGTTATGACCATCTGGCCTCTGAAAGACCTTATTTGAAGGGACCACTCCTGCTTCCTGCACAGCAGAGTGATCATCTTCACTTTGCACTTCACTGAACTGGTGTGGCAACCTACATCCTTATCCATTCTCTGCATCTTTGAAATGGTGACTGATCAGACAGTGAACTAAAGGATTTCACTCTGATTCTGCAGTCAAATGCCAGTAACCTGAGAATTCCCACTGCAGAGGAGAAATGCTGTTTGCAACGTAAATTGTAACTACCACAGTAGAAATAAGTTCTACAGTTGGCCTTCTCTGACAAGAAACCTGCTGAAATTTTGCCAAATGTAGACACTTTTTTCATTTGCAGAAGAGGGAGCCATTTCAGTGGTATTAGTAAGTTATTGACAGTAGAAGTGAATCACTCAAGTGGCTGGAAACCTGGATTCCAGTCTTTCCTGTCACTTATATGGAACAGGACCTCCAGCAAGTTAGAGTTTTCCCCACTATGAAGTGAGAGAATGACCTTTTCTTAAAATGGACCAGTATTTGCAAATTGAAAGATATGAAAAATGAGAATAGTTAAAATGAGTGCAATCTTGAGACCTGTCAATAGCATATTATGATGTTCTGGACAGCTGTACTCTTGATTCAGGGAGTTCAAGAAATGTGGAAATGATGATTCCCACTTAAGTGTTAGCTGTTGGTTGTGGCACCCTCTCTGCACAAAAAATTCCCCAAACAACAACCAACCAAACAAACAAAACCCACAAAACCAAGCAAAGAACAAAATCAACAACAACAAAACCAAAAACCAAACACAACCCCCCCCCCCAAAAAAAGCCCCAAACAAAAAACAACCAAAGATTTTTTTTTCAGTTGATAAATCTCTTGCCCCGACTGATATAAAAAGTACGTTTTTCCAGACTTCTTTCTATACCTTGGTTCAGGAGAATGCAATGGTAGCTACAGGACATTGTAGGAATCTGCTCATTTCCAGATGTGGAGCTTTGTAGGCTGTGACATTGTGAATCTGTGGGATGTCTGAACAGCACTTTTTCCAAAATACTGTCTAATAAATGCTAGTTTTGTTTTTCTGTTACTGTGTTACTTTTGTCCAATTTTAAAACAATATCCAGAAGACTAGGTCTGGTATTGGGGAGAAATGCCAAATCTTTTAAGCCAATCACCTCAGCAGGAAATAAAACATTCACAAGGGCATAAAGAATGAGGTGGAAAACTGATGAGTCACATGGTTCCTTACCTAGGCTTTGCATTTGCAAAGAGCTTGAATAATTACCCTTATTGTGGTATAGTCTGCACTCTCATGGCAGAGGATTCCTAATCAGCAAGGACAATGTGCCATGGAGTGATAAATTGAAATTGTGGCAAATTGGGAAAGATTATGAGTAAACTCAGACTACCTGTAGGGAAGAAAATGTTGAATAAATTGTTGCAAGTATGAGAACAAGTGAGATAATTCCACTCTTCCCTTTCTTGTTCTGACAGAGCATGTATTCTTTCTGCATCCTAGAGGATGTGGCAGTACCTCAAATAGCACTTACTGCTGCAGTAGGACACGATGACCATGACACAGCAGCTAGTCAGCAGGATTTGCCCTGCAAAGTGCCACTTTGTTCCTGTCCAGGTCAGAATGCTCATAAGTACTGCATTAAGATTCTCTTATACTGGACATTTGTTTAAACAATTATGCTCTCTTGGAGTGTAGCATAGGAAGACATTTTGTCCATCTTCTAGCTCCATGTCTTTTTATTACGTGTTTTGTTTGTTTGTATCCCATGTCCAAATTGAATGGTACTGTGCTCTTTTCCCTTCTTTTCCCTTCTTTTCCCTTCTTTTCCCTTCTTTTCCCTTCTTTTCCCTTCTTTTCCCTTCTTTTCCCTTCTTTTCCCTTCTTTTCCCTTCTTTTCCCTTCTTTTCCCTTCTTTTCCCTTCTTTTCCCTTCTTTTCCCCCCTGAAGCTCAGATTATTTACTGAGGGGTCTTTGTGCAGTCTGAAGTGCAGACTGTCAGCACATAAATAAGCTTTGTTACTCTACTCTGTCAGCTGTCACCAGAAAAATAAACTAAGCACAAAGGTTTTTTCAGCTGCTGTATAGTCTACAGGCCTTGAGACTACTGACCTGTGTGATGAAATGATGACTGTGTCTTGGTATGTGTAGAAAGCTGGAGCATGGGATCCTCTCCCACCAATGGCCAGCAAAAGCTGTTGCACAACTTGGAGAACTAGAACTGCATTAAATGGGAATGATATCTCCATGGAAAATTAACATGGTTACCTTGAAAGAAAGCAGATAATAGAGGCAATAAAACTTTGTATTCTATGCAAGAGGACTCCATCAATAAATATTGGAGCTGAAATTTTTGTTTCAGTTAATATTAGAAGTATGTGGCACTGGCCTTCTACATCTGAACATCAGCAGGCATCAGCACCAGATGCTGGAGTAGAAATTCATAGTGATATCCTGCTTTTGTTCATTGTCGTACAGTGTAGAGTCACCCCATCTAGGAAAGGGTGCTCTCTACTGGGATGTGAAAATCTGTGGTCTGTAATGTTTGGTGTCCTCCAGAATGTACACCTGCTCACACGGAGGTCTGAAGGTGACTTCCCCCAGTCTGGCTTGGTGCCACTTGCTCCAGAAGTAGAAGCACTTTCCTGCTGTGATATGAAGACAATTAGCTGACAAAGATTATAAATATTAAAGAACAGACTCAAATGGTCTCTGGGATCAGTGTCTTTGAAGGAGTGATTAGGCAGAGCGAGTTGGAGGGGTGGGGGGGCTTTTGTGACTTGGAGGATGCACAGGCTCTAAGAGCAAAGAAGCTTTTCAGTGGCATTACCACACAGTAGCCCATCTCTACCAGTGGCCAGAGCTGGAGAGTGCAGATGTAAAACTAACATAATGTATTTGGTTAAGCAGTTTTGTAATTCATTTGGCCTCATCTCTTGTCAGTTTCCCTTGCATGAAGTCCAAGTTGAATGGAGACTTGCTCACTGCATGTCCTTCAGGAACATGTTTTATGGAAGGTAAGGTTCTTACAGTCCTCTGCTTCTGAAGTCTTTCTCCGTTCTAAGTTTTCTCATTTCGTAGAGCATCCCTGGTCCTTGTGTGTCCTGCTCACTTCTCTTTCTCCACTTCTATTTCTGGAGTAGATGTAATGACAATGGAAGCTTGGAAGCTTACTTTTTTTTTTTTTTTTTTTTTTTTTCTTCTTTTTTTGACAGGGATTCGTTCCTGGAACATTAATACTCTGCACTGTGATCTGAATCATCAACTGCGGCTCTTCGTAACCCGACATCTGGCTCAGTTTTCTTCTGAAGTCAAAGGTCAGCTTTTTGGTTTATATGCATTAACTTTTCACTCTTGTTTTGAGTCTGGAAAAAAACCCCAAACCAACAACAAAGAATAAAATTGATTGTGATTCGATTAGCAACTTGTTAGCCCAGAATTCTGCAGGACTGAATGCAAAAGAAAAACAATCCAATATGCATGGATGCAATGAATTTACCTTAAAATTACAGCTCTTACTACTGAGAATAGAGTTGAATAGAAATATGTGCTGCTTTAAAGCCTATTAAACTGTTAGAAGTTAAAATCTATCTGTCTATCTATCTGTCCATCCATCCATCCATCCATCCATCCATCCATCCACCTACCTATCTTCTGTATCTTATTCAGGTGGCACAAAGTAGTTTATTTCATAAGCTATTTATTATCAGTCTCTTCCTGTTAGGTTTTAGAATACGTTTTCATATGCACTAAAGATTTTGCAAATAGTGTGTAAGAGTAGCCAAATGACTTTTTGGATTCCTATTTTTGAAGCTCCCTTTCCTGAGAACAATGAATAAGAGCATTATTAAAAGGGCATTAACTATTAGAAATGAGGTTTGCTTAGCTTCCGAAAAGCTTGAACTCTGTTCATAATACTTTTATGTAACATGTTACTTCAATAAGTACAGATGACACTTGCAAAACCTGGTTTATATAAGACCATCTTATAGCTCACTGTATGTTTTACACTCTTGTCAAAGCTTCTGAATTTTTCCAGTTAAGAAGCTGTTCTCCTGATGGACAGCTGTGAAAGAAAGTACCTGGATTCTTCTCAAATGTGCCACTGACTGAGAGGTTTTACCTTCTCTGTGACTTTTTAACATGAGGAATGGAAATTCTCTCTCCTTAAAAGATGATGCGTGCGTGTGTATACACTTAGGGGATTAAAATAATGTGTATGAAATATATTATTTGAAACACTCAGCCGACCTGTCTCAATTTGATGTAGCTGTAAAAGGGCCTATAGTACAAATAGACTAGAGCACTAATAAGTTACCTTGAGTATAACATTTGCCCAAGAATTCTTCTAAGTCAGAGTTGAAATATGTGGATTAATGTTAGCAAAATGTATCCCACTTACTTCCCTAGCATAGTCCCTGAGGAGCAACAGGCAATGAACGTGCCCAAGCTTTGTTCCTGAGGAGCAAAGGGTGATGAATGGTTTCACAGTCTGTGAAGAGGTTTCTGTGATTGAATTGCAAATCTGTTAACCATCTATGAAGAGATTTCTGTGATGGATCTGGGGAACTGCAAGTCTGTTGACCAACTGTCAGGCCTATTGAGCAAAACAGCAGCAACTACAATGTAAGGCAGGATTAGTGTCTGGGAAGAGTCGCCATTGGTTCTGCGAAGGGAAGTTCTGCTTTTCAAATGTCTTGTAGTTCTTCAAAGAGATCAGCAAACATGTAGATGAGTGGTTTAGTCTGCCAAGCAGAAATATTTGGGGAATCTAAGTCTATGAATTCTGTTTAAGAAAGCCTATTGGCCACAGAATTAGAGGCCAGGCTTTGGTATGCAGAAGTTACTGACAGAAGAATGGGTAAACAGAAGTTCTGATATAAACTGTGTGTAGAGACTTGCTCCTGAACTGGAAGCTTGCAGCTTAACCTGGTGTTAGTCATGCTGATACTCTTCTTTAGAGCCATCATTACACACCTGCAGAGTTTCCTGTGGGACTATAAATTTCAGCTGGCTATGCGCAGGATCTCTTTGCTCTAGTACGTTTTTTGGGAAAGGAAAATCACAGCTGCCTCTCAGCAGCTTCTGCTTCTGATGTGCTTAGCAGTAGAGATGTGAAAGACTCTGGTCTGGGGATCTGGCAGACAGGGATTGCCTTTAGACCAGAGGTATTACTATAGGAGCTTCTTGATTCGTGGCAAGTGTGTACAGCTGGCACACACAATTTCTCCAAGAAATCTCCCTGGCAGCACTTAATGCCAGAACAGCCAGACAGAGAAAGGCTTTGGAATTATGGTGGTCTAGAGAGCAGCTTTTGCTTCAAGTAAGATACTTGCACATTTTCTGTTGCTGGCAGTCCATGGAATTCAAAATCTTGAAGCGTATGTGGAGTCAAAGAATAACTGGGTTTAACCTGGAACAATCTTTCTTATCCTTCAAGGACAGAGGAGGGAGTGCATTGAGCCGAGCCAGTCCTGCTGTGCTGTCTGTCATACAGAATATTTGAGGGGTGAAGATCTGCAAGGTTCGAATGCACCTTGCAAGGGAAGATTAACCCTTGAATTCAATACAAAAGGAAAATAATGATGAGATCATTGGGAAAGAGTTGGACCTTTCTTCAGGGCACAATGTAAAAGAAACATATTTTGTTTTGTTTTCTTTAGTACTTTGTGTCTTGGTAGGTGTGAATGGTTTTTTCTTTGTTGCCTTTTAAAAAAGAAATATTAAGCCTAGGCTGTACTTAAGGTTTTAGCTTGGGAATAACTCAATGGTTTTGATTTCTCAGGCCTTTTTTAAATGGCTTTGGTAGAATACATTTTAAATTGATTTTAAAACCTGGGGTTTGCTCCACTAATGTTGGTCCTCATCTGTAGAACTTTTTAGGATGGTTGAGTTGGATGACAGTTAAATTTCTGATGGTTAAAAAAGAAAAGGAAAAATATCTCTGAACAACACAATAGAACAAGGACATATATTTCTTTCTGATGACCTGATCTCAGTGTTTTATTCATATTTTTGTAAACTGAGGCCTATTCTGGATTTTGTCTGCCTTTACTTTGACAGTAGCTATTGTGGAAATTGACAATGACTATTTACAATATTATTTGCCTTCAGGTAAGTAAATAGTTTGAGTTTGACCTAATCCTACTTCTTTGCCTCTGAAATTTTAGTGAGTACTAATGATTCTGTAGAAAAACCTGCAGTAGACAGACTTCTATAAAGAAAATTCTCCTGGGATCACTGTTCTAAAGATGGCATTTGCTTGCATTTTTATTCCTATTTCATGAGGATGAATAATTCAAAGTGATTATTGATTTCCCTTCCTCCCCTCACCACATCCCCACTCCCTATTTTTTTTCCTCTCTGGTTCCATCCGAGCTAGATCTTTGCAGGAAAGCATGTGCTGCAGTGCTGGTACAGGAGAGCATAAACCCAGGAGGGAATAGTGCCTGAAATGGATGTCCTGTTTGATCCATGTCTGAAGAATATTTGCATATCTCTCATATTTTTTGTTTTTCTTGACTAAGCAGATTACAAGCAGAAAGTGTCTAGAAGCCATGACATCCTAAACAGGCACACAATTTACTAACACTAGTTTGGAGGGACTAACGTTTTATCTCTTCAAATGTAAAATATGCCTGAAAGCAACTTCTGTTCTGTAATAAGAGATTATGGTTATTTCTGTGGTATCTTTGCATATAGTAGCAACTAGATCCTGTCACTCTTAGTTTTTCCTAGAATTTTTAGCTTGTCTTCAAACCTGGATTCATTGTGGGAGAAGCTTCCAAACAATGCCTGTTAAGTCTGCCTGAACTTGACAGGTAATGGATTCTTCAGCCTCACAAAATGTGTCAGAGCTGTTTTGTATTGCTTACATAAAAACGTCTTCCTGTCAACATCTTAGTTTCCAATTCTAAATGTTACACCAAAAAAATGGAGCACTTCTGGTGGTTTTATTAATCCCTGGTATGGCATTAATACTTGCTTTTTAACCAAGTAATCTCCAGTCAATGTCACAGCCATGTAAACATGGAATTATATTGTAGTGGTGTGGAATTAAGTTTTTTAATTTGGTATAATTTTTATTAAGGGTTTGTAAGGTTTCATTCCTGCAGTTTCCACACCCTTTAAGTACAATCGTTAAGTCACACAATAGGCCTGGGCCATCCCCATTGTATGTCTATGATAGCCCCGCCTCCAGTCGTTAAGGATCTATTATACCTTATCTCGGGTACACCCAGATACTTGGTGGCTCTGGCCAGACCAGATGGCCAGAGAGGCCTCAGGTAACATCCCACCCCTTTCAAACCCTAAATTGTAATGTCACATCCCCTCCTGCAGGTCAATCCCTCTCATATAGAGAGTGTTGTCAAACTTCCCGCCTGTATGTTGTCTTGGCAATTTTATTTGTGCCACTGCCAGTTCTAAATGCTACTCTACCCTCTCAGCAGCTTTTCTTTTGGTTTCCCAGCCACCTTAGCTCCTACCTGCCATTTGCGACATCTTCCTTGTTGTCACTGATGCCTGTTGGCTCTCTTAAGATCCTGCTGCGATTTTTGTCAGAGCTGGCCCACCAGCTCCTTGTCTGTAGAGGACCGTGACATTTGCTACCCGAATAACAGGCGAGGCACCTGCGTTATTGGTGCCTCTGGACTGATGCTGCTCTCCGTGAGGTGTTAGCAGCCTTTGGACCCCCGTTCAGGCCCTGAAGACAGAGGTAAAAGAGTAGGTTTCCAGGGATCCATTTTTGGGGCAGCTGTACCTTTTCCAACAGGTTACTGTCTGGTTCAGAGCAAGAATGTGATCTGAGGCTGCTAAACATGTCTGGAAGGAAAAAATACCCTCTGCATGAAGAGGAATCTTGCACCAGGATTTGGCTCATGTGGCTTTTCTCACATTGCCTTGGTTACATTTCTTTCTTATTTTCAGTGACAGACCTGGCTTGTCCCTTCTCCTTTGCTCTCTGTGTCTGAGGGGAAATGTGGGAAGCTTTGCTGTTGCCTTTGTGTTGGCTGAGAAGTACAGACAACTCCAGCGCTGGCAGAAGGCATGATAGATGTATGGTGTTTCTTGGAAATGCTCTTGAAGAAGTCTATCCTTGAATTCAGTGTAATTAGGCAAACACCAGGGTTTTATCCCAGTATCACTGAGAGATTACTGGGGTTTGATCCTGGTCCTCCTCCCTCTCTGCCACCTTTCTGGGTGCTAAGTAGCCATGCTGCACTTGTACTGGAAGACACTGCTTTTCTCACTGTGCTCTGGTATTTGCCTCAGTCCCTCCTCTCATGACCCTTCTGGCCTTTTAGTACTGCTTGTGTTTGCTCCAGTTTTACAGCCTTGATTTATAAACCTCTTTATCCTTTCCACTGAGAGTTCTAGACAGGTCATCTCCCGTTGTTTTCCCTAAAGGTTTGCAGTTGCTGAGTTAAATTAGGATCACCATTTTTAAAACCTTTTTTCTGGGGCAAGAAGGACCAGAATGTTGCCACTGAAAACTCACAGGGTTCATGAATTTGTTTAAAGTAGGAATTGGAAAAGAGGTTGGTAGCAGGTGCTAAAAGTCTCTCTGGGCCTGCATTAGGGATGCTATTACCACAAAGGTAACACCTTCATTGAAGAAGAAAATGATACAAAACTAAATGGACTGGATGACTTGAGCTCTCCACCTTTAAACTTGTAGAATTCCACATTAGGGCTTCTAATTCTCAATAGCTCAGATAATAATCACCCCTTGGCCCCTGAAGCATCAGAAAGATGAAAACATAATTCTCAAATTAAGGAAGAGAAGCCTAAATATGTAACTGTATTGTTATATATAACAACATCAAAAATAATAACTACACCTGCAAAGCTACCTGAAAAAATAAAATACTTTAGGGATCAAATGTTACTTTAAAAAGAACTATACCAACAACCAAATGCCAAGAACTGTGCTTTGTGAAAACCACCATACCTCGTAAATTACTTTTGCTTTGTAAAAAACCCGTTGCAAAGTATAAAATATGCTTTCCAGTTTACTGGAGTATGAACACATAATTAAGAGTGGAAAGCGAGAGGGAAACTAGAGACAGTAGATGCACCAACCTTCAGACATGAATTTCAAAGAGATAGCTGCTTCTGATGTAAATTCTCAATAGCAACTGGAAGATGCAAAATTTTTGTGACTTCTAAAGAAGTATTTTGAGGCAAAACAGAAAAGAGCATGACATATTGTTGAAACAACATTGTTTATTTATAAAATAAGATCATGGATGGAAGATAACAAATTGGTTTGTTTTTATATTAAAAAGGTTTTAATGAGTTTAAGGATACCCAGCTATTTCATGGTTTAAAGTGTACTTGCATGAGTGTTAAGAGGAAGGGATTTTGAAACAATTACTAATATCAGGAAATGTTCTGATTACACAGTAAAATCTAGTTTTGCTGCTTGAAATAGAACATAACAATATTAAAGAAATCAATACAGAAGGAGATCTTGCTGCACCAAATATCCTGCTAGGGGCTAAATTTGATCACTGTTGTAGTGTGTGTAGAAAAGAAAAAGGCTTGGGGAGTTGTGTGTCACTGTAAGAAATGGCCTGGGGTATTTGCCCTTCCTGGGTGTGCAGTGGGAGCCATTCTGGAGTGCACTGAAACATCCGCTGATGGCAGTGCAATTTCCAGCATGGGTCAGTTCTGGACCAGACCGTGTAACCCCCTCCCTTCCCTCCTGCACCATTGGCACTGCTCTCTGAAGTGACAGACATGTCTCACTGTTGTGGGTTTATTAGGAAAGACCTGAAGTTCAGCCCATGGATTGAAATTGTCCCTGGGCTACCCACCTGGGCAGTTCTTACACTGAAGTGGATGATGTTAACTCAAATGTCAAGAAGCCTAGTTTATATAAAGCAGCAATAGCAAATACATCCTCCTGCTTTGTCTTCAGCACTGCTATGTAGCAGCACCTTTAAGGTAATATGCTTTGCTCACCTTGTGCATCTTTAAGCTGAAAAAGGGGACTGCACATTTGGTTTGCAGTCATCTGCCTCCCCACCTGTTTTTACTTGGCTCTTTACTTCTGACTTCTTATTCGGGTTGACTGTGCAAAACTCTTCAGCTTGTGTTATACTGGTTATAGTGGGATGACAAGTACGATGGGTAGTGACAATGACCCCCTCTGTTTCCAAGAATGTCTGTTGTAGTACACAGGGGACTCATAGCATGGAGCTGTTTTCCCCATAGTTTGTCCTTTGAGAATATTTTAACCTTTGGTCTTTTTAAATAGGATGTTAAGATGCCACTATGTTACCTGTCCACAACGTGGGGCTGGCAGGACATCTCCAGCTTTCACAGTTAATTCTGGAATCCAGAAGTTAGTCAGCATCATGTGTAAGGCAAGCAGGGCAGTGAGAGTGGTTTCAGTTTTTGCTGTGAGAAGGAAAAAAAACCAACCCCAAAATCACTTTTGCCAAGTAGCACACCATGGAATAATCTGTATATTTCAGTGGTGGACTGGGATGCCCGAGCCCAGCAAAGCAGAAACAAGGAGGCACAACTATTTGCAAGCGCCTTGGAACTGATGCTGATTATGAAACAAGTTACAAGGTTCTCAGAAAACAATGCAAACATTTATCTGAAAACATGCTGGAAATAGGTCTCCAGAGGTCGAATATCTGCTATTCTTGCCTCACCCATTCGCCTTCACTGTCAGTCCAGTGTGGTCCAAGCTCACTGCTGTGCATGAACAGCCGGGTGCCGGTGTTGGTGCCAGGCACATCTGTCCCCGGCTGGGTGGCTGCGGTGGTTCATGTCGCTTGTGCAGCTGGAGTCCGACGTGAGGTTCCAGTTTGAGACACTTAAACCGAGGGCGCTCAAGGTGGGATAGGGAGCGCCTCGCTGGGAGCCCGAGAGGAGCGGCCTGAGAGTGATGGGAAAAGTGTTCAGCCCGCTCCGGAACCCGCCTTGGCTGAGCGCTGACCCGTGCCAGATGTGTCGGAGCGCGGTTTGACCCCGCCGGGTGCTGGGCAGGATCTCGGTCCTGGGCGTTACCCGGAGATGGAGAGCCAGAGGCGCAGGGGCTGGCCGGACCAGCCCGGGCCGCCCGAGGGGATGCCCGGGGCGCTCCGCGGCCCGCAGAGGGTTAACCCGCCCTGCGCACAGCGGTGGGCGCGGCGGCTCGTCCCCGCCCCGTGACACGGCAGCCGCTCGCCGCAGCCCGGCCGTGCCCGCGCATCCTCCGCGCTCCGGGCAGCCCCTCGGCGTCGCTTCCCGGCCAGGATGGTAGGTGCATCTTCCTTCCCCGCCCGCCCGGGGCCAGCAGCCAAAGGTGTCGGGGCGGTCGGGAGCGAGGAGCCCCGACGGGGTGGAGGTTGCGGGATCGGAGGCGGCGGCGCTTTGTTCGCGCTCGGATGCTGCTCATTGCTTCGGAAGATGTTGGTCGGCCGGGGAGGACGGGCCCTTCTGGGGAGGTAACGGGGGATATCGGTACCCGCGGGCGGGCCCGGGGAGCTCCTGGGGCTGCGCAGCCCCGGCAGAGGCGCAGGTGAGGAGACGCACCTGCGCGGGGCCGTCATAGCGGGTGCGGGTTTATTTTCCTCGAATATGCGGGGGATTAGTAACAAGAGGGGAGGATGGCTGCGGATGGAGCTTGGGGCTTCTGTGGTCTGCGGACCTTGTCCCTCCTCAGCTGTTTGTGCTGGAGTATAGGAACAAAACCCAAATTCCCCGGCTGCTCAGCTGTTGGTTGCACTTGTGTCCTTAGCTCAAACGCAGAGAAGGATGCAGAGGGGATTAGAGAAGAATCTGGAGAAGGTATTGTGCCTGTCAGGAACGCAAGGAGTCCTGCAGCATTATGTTTTATCCCAGTATAGTCTTCCCTGAAGATGATGTGCTGCCGGAGAAGGGAGGAGGTGGTACAGGGCATCTCACAGATGCTGCCTTTAGGCGAGGCTTGGCGAAAGACAGTATTAGTGTCTGTGTCACCGTTCGGCTCCGGGCTGATGCTGGAATGAGGCTAATGCCAGGCAGGAGGGGGAGGGTTGTTAAGGTGGACTGTCATGCTGTTGATTTGATGGAAGGGAGAGACAGGGCCTGTCTTCTTTTGCAATTTCTCTGTCCTTTGGTGCTGCACACCTGCATATGAGTAGTCCTGAAGTAGCTGAAGTCTGACTTCAAGCTTCAGAACACCACATTCTTCCAGAACAGGAAACCAAAAAGCATCCAAATGCATCCAGTGAGTGGGGGAGGAAAAAGGGAAGGTTCCCATAAAATGTGGGTGATGCAGCCTTTCTGTGGCAGTAGAGAGAAGATGTGGCCAGTCTTGGAGCTGATTTTCATCCTAGTAGGCTATAAGCAGGGACTGTGCTTAAGAAATGAGAATAACAAAATGCTTTCTTTTTCCTAGCAGTAGTCCTTTGTCATCCTTCACCTTGCTGTACTGCCCTTGTAACACAGAGGGATAAGGCACCAGCTGTCTCTTTATCATTAGCTCTCCTGCATTACCAGTGGTACTGTGTGATGAAACCTTTGCAGTCACAGACACATGGGATTCTATTTTAATGGGGTATCTCTGGCATTCATTAGTGTCACCACCAGCAAACTTACTGTTAAAAGTGTTAAATTATCTGCATGTTAGAACTGAAATGTGTTGAAGAATTTCAAAATATGGCCTATTATCTCCAGGATTCAGAACTAGAGGAGCACAAGCATGGTTTGGCACTTTGCACAGACCTGGGTATGTGACCATGAATATCTATCAGACACTATTGTTTTGGCTAAGAGGGAAAAAGAGAAGAAGCAAAACCTTGTTGACCAGGGAGGGAGGAGTGAAAATAAGTCAATAGTGATGCCAACAAAAGCTTTCTTAATATAGAAGAGAGGGGGCTGAGAGTGATCAGACTGGGACTGTCAGTGATGTGGGGAGGGGAAGAAGGAGGGAGCTGTAATCAGTGTGTCATTGATCACACAGTGAGCTCAGAGGGGAGGAGCATGGCTGCTGCACACTCACACACGCAGAAACACACGCACGCACACACACACTGCGGCAAATTCTGCAGCTGGTGCCTGCTGGCTTGTGACTGCAGAAAAAACAAGCTCCGGTTTAAACTCTCTGATCTCAGAGACGAGGCTGTTTCTATTCCAAGTCGCTCTGGTTCCGCTGTGAAAAGCCCTGCAGGCTGGGCACTGTTCCAGAATGACAGGGATTCCTCTTTCTTCTGATGGGGTAGGGGCCTTTTTGCTGTGTAAGGTCAGTACCCTCTCTGTCTCCTTGATCGCTCCATATTGGTTGGCTGCATCCAGACTCCGTGTCTGTCCTTACAATTTCTCCAGTAGTTATTGGATTGGGACACATTTTTTCCTCCCCTCCTTTCCTTTCATGTGATCTGGCAAGGCCAGGCTGTGAGATCTTCCGCCCTATCTGCAGATAGAGAGATGTGCAGCTTTGCAGTAGTTTCTTTCCTGACAAAACAATCCACCTCCTGTCATGTTCTGCCATTCGTCCTCATGTCTATCGTGCTGGCACACCTGAGTCACATCCTCAGCAGGTGTGGTGGTAAATGGATGATGAACTGGATCACAGAAACATTGTGAGCAATTGCCAGCTCTTTGGTGAAAGCAGGGAAGCCACACGTGTGTGAACAAGAGGTGCAACATGTCTCAAAGGGGCATGGCTGGACACCAGGGGAAGGGCAGAAGAGTGGTTCCTCAGCATGAGTTTCTGTGGGATGTGGATTGTGCTCTCTGAACATGTTCAGACACAGACCTTCCTAGTTAATTCCTGGGATGCATCTTGCAAAGGAAGAAGAAACTCAGAAGCAAAAAAGATGCAGTAATACATCCTTGTGACAGGCTTCTGAGTACAGAGATCTTAGTGGGTGCTGCTTCTAGCAGAGCCCAGGGTGCTTGCTACAGGCATTATCACAGACTTTCCACTGCTCCTTGATGGGCAAAAGAGAGAGACCTCCAGTCCTTGAGAGGAGATGCTATGGTAGCCCAAAGCAGTTCAGATAGTCTGGTTAGTACACAGAGACCCAGCAGCAGTAGCTAGTTTAAAACACAGGGAGTATCTTCCAGCCTGTTAGTTAGGCAAAAGTACCTGTGGAAGAAAGGCAAGTGATAAGAGACTCTCCATCAGCCCAGAAACTGTGTATGGGAGGAAGGAGAGCAAGCTATGTGCAAATGAATGCCTAAAAGTTATTTTGGGGAGAATTTACTGAGATGGAAAAAGAAGATTTATTTTTCTTTTCCCCAGAAAAATCATGAACCTTCTGGACTCATGAACTAGCCTAGTAGCTGTTGACAGGAAATATTTGAGAAAGTATTGAGCTAGTTTGCTTCTAAATTCTTAGTTTGTATTATTTTTTCTCCATCCCTTTAGAGGTGCTCGGGTGCACAGTATGAATTCCTCTTACAAATATACCTTCTGTGTTTGCAGTAAACACTCTCCTTCTACCAAAACATTGAAATTAGCAAGCTTCTACCAGTTTTGTGCAAGTTGATGGAGCAGGCAAGTGATGAGAGTCAGTGCCTTCATGGGAACAGTGCACATCTGTTTGTCCTGCACTCCCTGCTCACACACCAGCTGTCAGCACGTGGCTGTCTCTGAGTATGCTGCCACTTGCACAGTTGGTAGTTTTGGCTCACAAGTGGAGCTGAGAGTATGGCAGTGGATAGCAGGGAGTGTGGAGGAAGCTGGGATGATGGTGGTGGAACAGAGCAGGGTGGACACACAAAAAGCAGTCTTCGTTAGTTCATGCTTTGCTGTGCCTAAGTTCTGTGGATTGTTTTTACCTTTGCTTCACACTAAAGAAATGGAGATAAATTTCTAAATGTGGTGACTTTAGATGAGTTTTCCTTCTCTCACAGCTTCCTCTCCAGGATCTTAAAAGTTAGTACTAATGGCACAATTAGTTACATATCCATCTCTTCAGGAAATTTCTGTCCTTTTGATGCTTTATTCACAGATGCATGTGAGCACTAATCTCCTTGACCAGCAGGTTCTTAGTTCTCCTGAGACAGCCCTTGAAGTCTTGCTTGACTGATCTCTCAAACACATAGAATAACACTGGGTTGGCTTGCTTTTTGGTTTTATTTTTTAATGGGGAATGTAGTTTTGATTAATTTCTGCTTTTCTGAAAAGCAGCATTATCCCAGTGTCAGTATTTGGAAAGAAATTAGTGAGCCCTTTTTTTGCTTTTGAAAGTAAAGGCTTGAATATTTCCTCCAAGAAGTTGAAGGCTGAGAATCACCAGCTGAGGAAGACTTGCAAATCACAGAGGGGTAGGATTCAATGTGCATGCCTGTTATCAATACATGCTACTGAATAACATTTCTGTCTCTTTGCACATGTTACTGTCATTCATGCACCTTCCTGTAAAGCACTGAAATCTTTGGCAATTTGCTAGAACCTGCCTCGGGGCTGTAAAAGTTTAGTGCTGTTTTTCACAACATGCTATAGCTACGAAGAGAACTATGTTAAAAAAGCATGGCAACATAACTGACTTCCTCTATCGACTTTCAAATTGAGAAAATAATTTAATTGTTTTTGCGCTTTGCTAACCTTTTATTTCACTGAGATCTCATCTGTCCATTCTCTATTAAGCTCCAGTGTCAAAATTTCAAGTAATTTAGGAGAAAAACTAGAAGGAAAAGGCCATTAGTACCTCCCTTTAGAAAATTGTCTGAGGAATGTCTGTCTGTCACCAGGCACTCTAAATGCTCTTGGAAGAGAAATGGGCAAGAAGCCAGTAATTTACCTTCTGGGTGACTAGATTTATGTCCTGAAAATCTTGCTAAAAATGGATTAAGAGGGATAAATTAAGTTGCAGTACTTAGACAGAAATGCAGACACTACCCAAGCCATGTAAGAAGTTAATGGCCTCAATCAAAAATTACATCTTTGTACAACAGTAAAGCGTTGGAGAAAGTGGCTCACTGTGCCTTTTACCCATGTAGCATCTTTCCGAAGAACCAGCTTGCAGGCTGATAAGTATAAGCACAATATGCGTTTTGGCCCAGTCCTTGGTTGCTAGATTTGTGTGACAGTTTTATTTGTTACGGCTTTTCTTTCTTGCTGTTGGTCCACTTTCAACGATAAAGACCATTGCTAAGGAAGAGGGTGGCACGGGAGCAAGGAAGGGTCCCATGCCTGCATGGCTCTGAGGGAACTGAACAAGAAAGAGGTCCTGAGAGAAGTGCTTGTGGTGATGGAAACCTCTCCTGGTCCTTTTTATTCTGCCTGGGTAATAAGTTCAGTCCCTGATTGCACTGTGTACTCTGCAAACTGAAAGGGACCTGACTAGATGGAGTGGCATTGGGAAGCAGGGGCTCCTGAGATGAAATAAGACTCAAGTGAGCTCATTCCAGGCAGACTGGTGAGACAGTGGCTGAGTGGACAAATCACCAGTATTGCGAGAGGAAGATGGCCTGGACTACTCTGCTAGAAACCTCCTTGGCTGCTTCCAAACCCCTCTTCCTTCAGTGTTAAATGGACAGGCCCTGTGTTTGGCTGGCAGAAGGGACAGGAGGCCTTCAAGTTCTCAACTTTGAAATAACTTTTTGTATCACATTCATTATTGCTGTACTCCACCCTGTAAATCAAATCCCGGAACCCAGACCACACAGAGGATCCATCAAGATCCAAGAGTGCAAAGTCAAGATGCAACAGAGAAAGCTGTTTGCAGAGGAGAGCTGCTTTTTCTCAAGGGCTGGCTGAATACAGTCCTGTGCTTCACCAACCACCTCAGCCACTCCAGGTTCACAGCTGGTTTAATATCTTCATGAGGGCTGACATTCAGCAGGTCATCCTAAAAACAAGCAAGGGTGAGAAGAAAAGATACTTGGAACGACACTCTTAACAGTACAGAATAGGAGTGAGGTTTAAAGAGTCCAAACAGTTGTTGTAAATCAGAGGCAGGACTCTCTTGCCAGAAATTTGGCATTTCAATAGGCAAGCAGGGGGAAATCTTAGAGTTATCTCCCTGTGTGTGCAGCCATCCACTCTTTTATACAATATACAGTTAAGTTCTCCCTGCCTCAGGCAGTTTGTTTGTCATATTGATCAGTTGAGAGAGAAAAAAAAATAAAAAAGAGAAATAGAACAGATCATGAACTGTGCCTCCAAGTCAGTCAGAGTCAGCATTACCCAGATACTTCTCAACTAGGAGAAACATACAATTTCCTTCAGTCTATGGTATGTTCTGGTTGTAAGAGCATGTGTTCTGGGATGCATATTCTTATTAAAATTCAGAGATAATAAGCTTTCCAACTTCATGACTTACAGGAGTCTTCATCTCCGGAATCTGCCTCAGTGCCAATGGGAGTGGTTTTGTAGAACCTCTGTTTCAGGGACTGGCAGCAACTCCCAGCTGAAGTCCAGCTGACACAGGAAGGGGGAACATTGATTTGGTTTCCAAAGGGACCAGCTGAAATAAGTCTGCCAGGGGTTGGTGGAGTGAGGAACACCAGATAAGAGGGTGTCTTAAGGTGTATTTAGGTTTTCTTTTGTGGATTTATCTGGAGACATTAAAGAAGTTACAGCTTCAGCTCCTCACAGCTGGAGGCCATGTCTCTGAGCAGGGCTTCATTCCTGATTCATGTGAATGCCACTCACTGTTCCTCAGCAGAAGGATGCAAGGCCTACGTGAGTCAGCAAAGCTGCTGCAGGGAACAGAACATCTTTTGTGGCCAATCTAGCAAGCTAGACAGAAGTGCTCAGCTTATCCATTATCTCAGTGGTCGTGTAATTTCCAGTTGAGGGTCAGTAACTTCTGGAAATACATTTCTGTATATAAAACTGTTTCCAAAGTGAGTATCTGCATCTTCAATTAGTGGTTCTAAAATGGCTGAGCTATCAAATTGCTCCTTAGCATAAAAGTGAGACAGTATGTGCAATTAGGGAGCAATGAGATGGTTGCTATGGTATAGAAATAGAGGTTGCCTGGGAGAGGAGCTGTAGATGGCATGAAAATATCACAGGGAGGAGGGAAGATGGGAAGGCACAGGCAAGTGGTTAGCAGGAATATCTCCTGGGATGTGGCAAGTGCCCACAACCTCCCACACCTTAAGGAATATTTCATCTTCTCTTGCCCTGCTGCTGGTTTACCTGTGTAGTAAATCCTCAGGGGCGCAGTCAGACACTTCACAGAGCCTGCTTTTACCTTAAAGCATGATCAGTTCTCCTGGCATGCAGTGACAGTATGGTAAGGTGAGTTATGAAATATCACCAGCATTATACATAAAAGGAAACCTGAGAATGCTTTCAGATTCTTCAGCCCTCTTCATCCTGACAGATTCAGCAACATTTCTAGAAACCAGATCTTATTCTCCTTCACTGATGCCTGGTCTTCCCAGAGATATCCTGCTTTCTACTGGTTTACTGCTGTGTTTTTCCTTCCTCTGTCCCTCCTAGTATGGTTCTCAATTAATTTCATTTTTTCACTCTGTTCCTGTTGAGAATCTTTTTTTCTTTTGTGGAGCTGTTTTGCTGATGCTGTCTTCTTTCTGTAGCTTTTAAAGCAAGTTCTCTGATTGCAGAATTCTGCAGCTTTTAAGGTTTGTGCTCTGCCTCTGAGCTGTACTGAAGTTTGTGCCTTTTTTGTCCCCAGTCAAATGCCCTCTTCTTCTCTGGTGTTAGCACCTCGCAGCTCCTTTTACACTGAGAGAGTTGGATTGCAGCAGTGTTTTGTGGGAATGTATCTGTGACTGGTTGTCCTGTTTGTCCTCCTGAAGACAACTGTGTGGCTGTTCTGTTTGGAAGCTCAAGATAAAGCCCTCAGAGGAGCACAGAATGCGTCACCAGCTCTGCTCCCCTGATGCTCCTGCATATGCTCTGTGCTTCTCTGCTCAGTCCTCAGTGTGCTGCCTGCCAAGCGCCCTGTCAGGGCTGGGTGTAATCCCAGTCACCCTTTTCTCCAGGCACAGAGCTGCACAGCAGGAGACCCTTAGGCCATGTGTGGTCATATTGAGGAGAGGGTGTTCCCCTGCCTTCTACTCAGCTTCAGTATAACTGAAATATGAGCAGTGGTCAATATACCATGTGTACCCCATATTCCCCCACCCCTCAGTCTGCGACTGGGATATTAGCTAAAGCCAAAGCCACTATCTGGAGATCTGTCCTTGTTAACAGGCAGAAGTTGGTGTGGGTGTACTTTCAGTCTGTATAGAATGCTTTGCTTTATAAAGATGTTTGAATTGTCTTCCCTCTCTCGACACACTGCTCTGTACTTTTCTGTGCTTTGTTTATTCAGTTTTTCCAGATAAGGCACATCTCCTGCTGCACGTTCACAGGATTTCATTTCAGTAGCGTGGTATTTTTAACTGTGTTACTTGGTATCTCAGTATGAAAAATCATCAAACACTATTTTAAAAATTTAATTAAAAATAAAACCTCATATAGTAATATTTTCTTGCTCAAACATCATTGGCTTCCCCTTCTTTTTTAGGTGCAGCTTAAAATCCCTCATTTTATATTCTGGTTGCATCTGTGACCTGTTGGGAAATGCTTTCCACTGCTCCACAGGCAGCACATGGCTCTGCCCTGGCCCTCCCTGACAGGGGTCAGCACTTTGCTGCAGTTTCTTGCCTCTCAATTTTCAGATAATTTTCGTATTTCATTTAAAAATACATTTTCCCTTTGCTGGCACACAGTGAGTTTCTCTGAGAAAATCACTAAAGATCCCCTTTAAGGGGATAGATTTTTTGATTTAGCCATTGACAAATAAATATTACTCGATTTCTCCAGAGTGTTTGAATGCCTAAAAACAGAAAGTATATGAAATGAATCTTTATAGTAAACTTTTTCAGACTATGAGAGGCAGAGCACTTGCTGCTGGACCTCAAAGCACTGTCTGAAGCCTGTTCCTCATCATTCTCAGCTGCTGAATCACACTAGCAACCTAAAGCTACAGCACTTGCCCAATAATCTTACAAAAATCAGTAGCTACTGCAGCTATCACATGTTGTGTCAGGAGGGAAGGAGGCAGTGAGACAGCTCTTTTGCTGTGATCCCCAGTGATCTGGCTAAGCCCTTTGCTCTTCTTGTCTCTGGAGGAACAACAAAGAGCAAGATGTGTCCAGAACAGCTGGGAGCCCTGCATTGCCTCAGGCTCTGGAAGGCAGTGGTTAGGCACCAGTGTGTATGGCAGCCACCCACCTAGGACTCAGAATCTCTCTTGGCCTTTTCTGGGGGGGTTTCTGACAAGTTCTAGCTGTATTCCTCACCTGGTGTCTCTCTACTTACCTTGCCTGAGAATCTCCTCTCATCTGGCACAACACTGCCATTAAATGGTAAGGAGGAACAGAGTGGGACTTGTCCTGTCATTGTGATAAACACATCCAGGTGCATCCCTGGGGTGCAAGAAATTGTGTTTGAGTTCCTGGGCTGGAACCACTACATGAGGACCTGAATGGTGAATACACAGTTGTTGGCTGTGTACTGGCTACCAAAGCAAGCTTTGTGTTTATTTTTTTACTCCTGAGCCTACCTCACTAGCTGGCAGAGCTTCTAGGTCTCCCTCAGCCAGAGGTGGTCCCATCTGCCAACAAGGAAAGTTGTTGGAAGCAATATCACACTTCACTCCTTTCCCTCACTACTGGACAGCATGGAGCAGCCCTGGTCTGGCAGGAGTGGGTCCATAGAGCAGCTGGACACAGGACTGTGTATCTGCACAGACAGGATGAGAGGCAGGACCCTGCTCAGATTTCAGTGCAGAACCTTTTCTCCTTTTCCTCTGGTCTTTACAATCTCCCTCTCCAGGAGCTGTGGCTTGCTGTACTTGGTACAGTCCTGGAGGGTTGGTGAATGACTGTGTTGTTTCATTCTCTGAATGGACACCATTTGGGGTTGGATCCTTTTTCTTCCACTGGCACTGGAGAAGCTGCAGTTGGAGACTTCACAGCCTCAAAATGAGAGAGTCAGTTACTGTCTGTGTTATTATGTAATTTCAGAGCAAAGGAAATGGGAGTCTTTCAGCTTGCCCTAGCTCATGTTAATTATACAAATATATGCACTCTAAGAACCCTATGCATGGTTTGACTGTCTTCAGAGGTGGACTTTGTTCAATAAACATCAGGAAGACTGCGTGATCTCAGGCTCAGCTCTTTGCTGAATTATAGCAGAAGGTACTAAGCCATAGCAATATCTGGGATCTTCTTCTTAGAGTCTTTTCAACAGTGTCCCCTTGAAGAGGGATGTTAACATCAGCTAAGACAGCCAGAAGTGAGGAAGAGTCAGGTTTTAATCACTGTGGTTTGTGTGCCTTGATAACGTTCTCAAACTGAAACTTCCATATTTTTTATCAATATACTATTGGTGTTCACTTTACAGGTAGAACCTGGCCTGGAAAGCCTAAATAATTTTAGGGACAGGGAAGGGGGAGGGTTGGGAAGGCCTAAGGGAGTTAATCAGGGATGAAATATGCACCCTGAGTGGGAAAGGGCTGATTTCTATGTGGTCAGACAAGCAGTCTCCATCCTCTGGATGGCAATGTCATAGGAGCTCTGCAGCCCAGATTTGCACCTGCCATCAGACAGGTACATAGGCTGGTAAGTGAGATCCCTGCCCTGAGTTTTCTTTTTTATTGGCTAAACAGTCCCACCTGGCTTCTTCTCTCATCAAGATGTGCCAGTCCTTTAATCATCTTTTGGCCCTTATGTTCATTCTGATTTGTTGTACCAGTCAGAGTATCATGACTGATTTCAGCACAGCCACTTGAAAGATGACCCAGTGCTCTCACCTAAGACACCACTTCACAAAGGTGAGAAACTGGATTCTGCTGCCCTGTCACTTGGTCTCTGATTTCAGCGTGGTGAGCTGTAACTGTGGTTCTTCCAGTCCTGATTAACAGAATGAAACCTCTGAGATTTGATGGTCTGAAAGATTAAAGAAAATAACAAGCAGCATCTTGTATAGCTATCCTTGACAGCTCTTCAGACTAGCCCAGAATTTATTCTGCAGCTACAGGGGCTTTAGGTGCTTCCATTTAAAGCAGCAGAACACAAGGATCTGTGCTGTCAGCATGACCTCCTTTTCTGTCTCTACAGCCATCTGTCTGGTTGTAGGATCATCTCTCTCTCTCAGGCGAGTTTGTCACAGTTACTCCAGTGCACTGTCTTCCAGCCTAGCCTGATCTCCACAGAAGAGCCCTCTCTGCCTGGCTGCTGAGCACTAAACCCACAGCATCTGGTCCTCTGTTCTCTCTCCCTCTGTCTCTTTGCAGGCGCAGCAAATGGTTAGTTCATACCCACTCCAGTCAGTGTGGCTTTGCTCTTCACTTGTTATCCTCTACCATAACCAAAGTAATTCGACACCCAAGGGGCCACATAATCAGAATATGTTAATTGGAAGGGACCCGTAGGGATCACTCCCTGCTCCTCACAGGTCCAGCTAAAATAAAACCATATGACTAAGAGCATCACCCAAATACCCCTTGAACTCTGATGAGCTTGGTGTTGTAGCCAATGCCCTAAGGAGCCTGTTCCCAAGACTGCCCACCCTCTTGGTGAAGAACCTTTTCTAATGTCCAGTCTGAACTCTCCTGATGCAGTTTTGTTCTATTTCCTCATATCCTGGTGCTGATCACCAGAGAAAGGAGATCAGCAACTTCTCTGCTGCCCTTCTTGAGAACACTGTGAACAGCAATGAGGGTACCCTCAGCTCTTCTAGCACGTGAGCTGTACATACTCTTAAAAAAAAAAAAAAAAAAGGAATTCTGACTTTTTTGGATTGTCTAGTCCAATCACACTTGTTCAAGAAGGGTAAGCAAAAGCAGATTTCCCAGGCCTGTATCCAGCTTTTAGTATCTCTGGGTATGGATGCCCACAACCTCTTTGTACAACCTATTCCTGTATTTGACCACCCTCACAGTAAAAACAGTGTTTTCTTGTGTTCAGATGAAATTGCCTGTCCCTTTATTCGTGCCTCACATCCTGTCACTGAGCACTACTGAGAGTGCCTGTCTGACTTCCTCTTCTTTCCCTCCCATCAGGTATTTATTCATTCATATTGAAAATATCCCTCTCTCACACTCAGCCTCACCTCCTATGAAAACAATTTAGTCCCTTAATCATCCTCACAGCACTTCACAAGACTCAGTCCTTCCCCATTCATCCCTCCCATCTGTCAGCAACTGCTGGCCCTGCAGCTTGAGCCTTCTCTTCTTCCCCATGTGCAGGGGACATTCCCCGCGGGGTGAGGGGCTGCCAGCAGAATGCTAACAGCCAGGCTTTGTTCACAGCCTCAGCAGGGACATCTCAGCTGCCTGGGCTCAGACCGTGGAAAGGCAGTGAGAAGCAGTGTTTTTATGCCTGTTAGTGCTGCAGATGGGCCCCTGGCTTCTGCAGCTGACACTGTCAGCAGTGCTGCCCGGCCGGCAACCCACAGGCTGGCCTTGCCTCTGCAGTGCCTGGGCACTTGGTGCCTGGAAAGATGCTCACAGTGGCCATGGTGATCACACTGTGCTCAAGAGCCCTCCCTGGCACGTGGCATAAGGACAAGGCTGCTGGTGTTGGTGCTGTGTACCAGGCGGTGTTCCCCAAGTGATGTGGGTAACCACTGCTAAAAAGATGTCTGGGGTGTGCAGGGACCAAGGTGGCAGAGGCTTTGTCACTTTGTCCCAGTAGTAATGTTGAAAAATGGGGGCAGACACTTCTGTTCTGGATGCCCCAAGCAGCACGACTGGAGGTCCTGGCATGGGGGAGCTGTGTGAATGCTGCACAATGGAGCCGTGAGGAACCAGGGTGCTCCTCGTGAGCACTTCTGGGGCATCAGCAGTGCCTTCACAGTTATCATTGCCTTGAGGATGAGTGGGGTTTTGTTTCCTCTGGCTTCACAGAATGCCCCAGGACACCTCCTGGGCCCTCCTCACCTGTGCCTCCTCCCACCCTCCCATGCTGCTCCCCATGGCTCTCTTGCAGCTTCCCTTCTGTGCACAGGGACTTGCTTCCCAGTGTCTCCAGCCATATATATGTGGAATGTACCTATTCCACATCAAGTGCCAGAAATGCCACTGAACTCTGCATTTTGCACAGTGATGGTTTGGTTTTAGCCTGGAGGGACAATTTTTAGGCAAACTGAAAGACAAGTTCAGAAATTAGCTAAAGATGCCAAGTACAAATAGTTCTGCTGAGAGCTTAGCTCATTTTGGGCTGAAAGCTACCTTCTGGGGTTATCAGTCTGGTTAATTGCTAGCAAAACATTCAGTAAAGTGAGTTTGATTTAAAGCTATGCTGAATATTGACTATCCTTCCATCTCCTTTGGACAATGCCAGAGACACCTCTGTGTGGTAGCTGTGATGAGGCAAGGCACTTCTGTCTGGAAGGGAATAATTTGTCTGCGCCAGTGTTTACAGACACAGCCATCTGGCACAGGCAGGCAGCTCAAAGTGCCTGGCTCTGTGGACTTCAGAATATATTGGAGCTGAGTGTGCTGATCCAGAAGAAGGATTTCTTTCTTTGTTGTTGAAAAGAGTTTGCTGTGTTTTATGAGACTTGGGTATCAAACTGGATCTTGAATGCAAATTGAAGCCTTGCAATCAAACCCATGCTGAAGTGGGATTTCCGAGGCTAAAACATCAGTAGCTGGATGCTGTCTCATCATTTTCTCTCATCCCGTTTAATCCCTTTTCTTTCCTCAGGCCAAAGAACTCTCCATCACCGCAGTGACACCCTGGATACGGTGATCCTGGTAAATCCTAATGTGGAGAGCATCGTGTCTGAGGTAAGGACCAGATGTGCCATCAGCTTCTGTCCATATCAGCTCTCCTGCCCTTGCATGACGTGGAGGTCATGATCACTACACTTCACACCTTCTGGAGAGTGCAAACCTGCTGCCAGTCTGCTGCAGGGTGTGGTGAAAAGGCCAGGTGTTCTGGTCTTGCCAGTAACCAGGATATGCACAGTAACTCTGATGTGACGTGGAGCTGTCAGGCAGATGGTAGCAGTGTCTTCCCTCTTCAATAAGCAGCCTTCTTATGTGTAGAAAACATAGAGTTTGGCTATTTGTGAATAACGTGAGTTATCACCTGTCCATGGGATTGGGCTTCTGGGTGCAGGTGGAGTACAGGCAACTTCTAATGGCAGCCCTCTGTCTGATGCTAACAGGTCCGCTCACTTGTGTGTGACTCCTCAGCCCACAAACTGCTGATCCTCTGTGGTCAGAGCTCAGACCAGGAAGGAGACTTGGTCCTGCAGACGGGCACCTTCACTTACCAGAAGTTTGCTGAGATACTTTTAGACCCAGAGGTGAGTGTGAGCTGTAATCCAGCACATCCCCTCCTGTTCAGAGTGCACGGTAGAGCAATGCAGCCTTCACACTCCTTTCAGGTTGCAGATTTGCAAACAGACGGGTTTGAAATCCAGCAAAAAATTGCATACTAGAAATAATTTGTGTTGCTGTCTTGGGAATCTTGCTTTAACTCTCTGTCTTAAGTTTTCCAAGGTGCAGGCATGGGTGATTCCTTTAAGTGTTCAGGTTGAAATAACCTTCCAGACTAGCTCTGCAGGAGGCAAACATTCAAAATTTCTTAAAGTGTGTCTTAACATAACTGTGAGCAGCTTCCAAAAACAGCCAAGAGAGGTCATAATCATCCTAGAAAATGTGGGTATTTCCCTTCATGTCATGGTTCCGTCCACCAAGCAAGTTCACAAGGCTCAGAATGTTCATATTCTGTTCATATATTCAGCCTGCTACTTTTGAACCCAAACCAGGGACTCATATCCCAGATTTAACATGAAGAAGTAAGGAAAGAGGACACAGTGGTTCCTATTTTTATTTTCTTTCCTGAGATCTTGTCACAATAGTGACAGTAGTGAGAGGCCATTACAGCCCATCAACAGTAAGATTTTCAAAAGAGAGCATGGCTCTATGCATTGATTTTCCATGGGCTTTCAAACTATTTCATCTACCCCCAATGTTTCCCATTGGTAAACTGCTCATGGTATCTTCAGTATTTCTGCATTAACTAGCTAGGGTGAGGTGGTTGTTTCTTTTTTTGTTTTGTTTGGGTTTTGTTTTGTTTTGTGTGGGGTTTTTTTTGTTTTGTTTTGTTTTGTTTGTTTTTTTTTTCCTAACTGCTGCATAGGTCTCAAAGCTCTGTTTGACCTTTATTTGTCTGTGCTTATCTCATTAGGTCACCCAGATTCTCAGCAACTCTGATTCAGATACCAAGGCCTCTCTTACTGTGTCGTGCCTGGGAGAAGGAGCTTGGAGCAACCTTGGGCATCCTCGATTTCAGGACATTATTAATCTGAAACTGAATCCTGATCCAGTTCTCCCAGAAATGGATGGGGTGTCTGAATTTGCAGAATATGTCTCTGAGACAGTTGACGTGCCATCTCCATTTGATCTCCTGGAGCCACCCACCTCAGGGGGTTTTCTAAAGCTTTCTAAGCCCTGCTGCTACATATTCCCTGGGGGAAGAGGTGATTCTGCTCTTTTTGCTGTCAATGGGTTTAACATCCTTGTGGATGGTGGCTCTGAGAGGAAATCCTGCTTCTGGAAGCTGGTAAGGCACCTGGACAGGATTGATTCAATCCTGCTCACCCACATTGGTGCAGACAACCTGCCTGGCATCAATGGGCTTCTGCAGAGGAAAGTTGCTGAACAGGAGGAGGAACAATCCCAAGGCTCCACCAACTACAGTGACTGGATGAAGAACCTAATTTCTCCTGAGCTAGGGGTGGTTTTTTTTAATGTTCCTGAAAAGCTGAAGATGCCCGAGGCCTCCATGAAAGTAAAGAGGAGCATTGAAGAAGCGTGTATGACACTGCAGTATCTCAACAGACTGGGCATTAAATCAGAGCCTCTCTACAGGGTGGTGAGCAACACCATCGAGCCCATAACACTCTTCCATAAAATGGGAGTGGGTAAGCTGGACATGTATATACTGAACCCTGTCAAGGACAGTAAAGAAATGCAGTTTCTAATGCAGAAATGGGCTGGCAATAGTAAAGCAAAAACTGGCATCATTCTTGCAAGTGGGAAAGAAGGTGAAATTTCTGTTCCCTATCTCACATCTATCACAGCCCTAGTGGTATGGCTACCAGCCAGCCCAACAGAGAAAATTGTAAGGGTTTTGTTTCCTGGAAATGCTCCTCAAAATAAGATCCTGGAAGGTCTTGAGAAACTCAAGCACCTGGATTTCCTGAGGTACCCAGTGGCTACTCAGAAAGATATCACTTCTGGAATACCTCCACCTGTGCTGAAGCAGACCAAAATTAAACAAAGAACTGACAGTAAAGAGAGTCTTAAGTCTTCCCCCAAGCCATCTGTGACAAAGCAAGTCAAGAAGGAAGAAGCAGTTGAGGAGGGGATTAAAGAAGTAAAACCAGAAGTTTTAAAGGATGCTAAAATTGAGAAAAAGGTTAAAGAACACACAGAGAAAGTTCCCGAGAAACCTGTTAAACATGAAAAGATAAAGACAGAAACAACTGATGCTCTCAAAGCTGAGAAAAGAAAACTGGCAAAAGACAAAGTTGGAAAAAAGCATCTCAAAGAGAAAGTATCCAAATTAGAGGAGAAGAAAGACAAAGAAAAGAAAGAGATTAAGAAGGAGAAAAAGGACTTAAAAAAAGATGATGGAAAGAAAGACGAGAAAAAAGATTCAAAGAAAGATGATAAAAAGAAAGAAAACAAGCCGGAGCCCAAAAAAATTTCCAAACCAGACTTGAAACCATTTACCCCAGAAGTAAGAAAAACATTGTACAAGGCAAAACTTCCAGGCAGACTCAAAACTGAGAAGATCAAAGTAAAACCTGAAAAAGAACCTGAAAAGGTACCTGCTGACCTTAAGACATTACCAATGGAGAAGGTACCTGTACAAGTGGACGCAGGAGAGACATCCATAGTGGAACAGAGGTTAGTCCTGTCTTCACCAGAAGATCTTACAAAGGACTTTGAGGAACTGAAGCATGAGGAGAGAGACAGAGGGACCTTGCAGTTGACTCAAGAACTATCTGATATGGAGGTTAGTGATAAGATTATGAGAGCATCTGAAGCAGAGATAAAAGACTCTGTTGATATCACTGGTCAGAGTAACCTTGAAGTGGTTAAAAGAAAGATCCCTGATCAGGGAGTAACTACTACTGATACAGAAAAAGAATCATCAACAGAGGAAACGGCAGTCCATCAGTGGGAGCTGAAGGGAAGTCCTGCTGAAAAAATAGAGGATGAAAGAAAAACAATAGATGAAAACCATGACATGAGATACTGGGAGGGAAAAGCTGAGCAGGGCAAGGACATTCAGGTGTTTCCTGACAAAGAACACCTGCTATCACATACAGACCTCTTGGCAAAGGGTGCTCGACCACCAGTGTTCAGGGAGGAAGAAAAGGAGGAAGAGGAGAAAATCTCTTTGGACAGAAAACAGAGGGAAGCAGAAACTTGTGGAAAGTATATTCAGGGCATAGAGGCACAGGAAGAGGATGAGAAGGAAAAGAGAGAAGATGTGGTGGAAAAGGCAGAACTGGAAGAAAAGGAAGAACAGCACATGAAAGCAGAGGAGAAAGTGGAGAAGAATAGAGATTTCTATGGGCTGAATCAGGATGATAGGGAGGACAAACTGTTTACCATTACAGAGAAGGAAAGAGAATTTAGTTTCATGGATGAGAAAACCAAGTTACTTGGAAAGGACATAACAAAGGAAGAGTCATATCTGAGCAGCCTGCCAGTCCCACCAGGAGCAACAGCAGAGCATGTTTCCTATATCCAAGATGAAACTATCCCTGGCTACTCAGAAACAGAGCAAACCATTTCTGATGAAGAAATACATGATGAACAGGAAGAGAGGATCCCACACTTGAAGTATGATGTCAATTCCTATAACATTTCTGTTCCTGACCATCCAGGCTCTTTTCAAGCAGTACATGGAATACAGGCCATGCCTGCTGCTGACCTTTCAGCCAAGGGCTATGGTGGCCAGGAGTCCGAAATCCTGGCGTATCCTACCAACATTGTGGCAGCACCTCTAGCTGAGGAGGAGCACATATCTTCTGCTACCTCCATTACTGAATGTGACAAGCTTTCATCTTTTGCAACATCAGTAGCAGAGGATCAATCTGTTGCATCCATAACAGCACCACAAACAGAAGAGACTGGGAAAAGCTCTTTACTTCTGGACACAGGAAACAGTATGCCCTCCTCTCGGACTGAAGCGACCCAAGGTCTTGACTATGTTCCCTCTGCTGGCACAATTTCTCCCACATCATCATTGGAGGAAGACAAATGCTTTAAATCTCCACCCCCTGAAGATTTCCATGCATTAGCAGAAGGAGAGAGGAAACTGGAAACTCAGAAAAAGGACCTTCATGAGGAGGTAGAAGATGAAGAAGATGAAGAAGATGGGACTCCAAATATTGAGATGCCTGAGAAACTCAGAGGGCATTACAATGCCCCTGTATTTGCTCCTCAAGGATGTCCTGATAACGTGATAATCAGTGTTCCCACACAGGTGATGCCTTTATCCACCGAAGAAGCACAATTTTCCCAGGCTGACTCTGCAGAGGCTGAAGAACGATGCATGAGTCCTGATGACAGCACAGTCAAAATGGCCTCTCCCACTCCCTCTGGCCCCACCAGTGCAGGGCACACACCCTTCCACCAGTCTCCAGTGGAGGAAAAGCTGGAAACAGTAGATTCAGATCTATTTGAAAAACAAACAGATGCTGCTGCCAAGAAACTGGAAGGCCAAACTTCTGCTGTGGTGAAGGGAGCCAAGGGTGACTCTCTCAGAGAAGATGAGGCATCTCTGGCTAAATCCAGGCATGAAACAGAAGTGCCTGGAGCTGTGCAGCATGAACTGGTTTTGAGCAGTGATGTTCCAGCGTCTCCTGAGGAGGAGGTACAAGAAGAACCAGTGAGGAGGGAGGAGCTGCCCTGGCTCTCTTACCACAAGCAGGACACGGTGGTGATCGGGGAGGATGAGGAGCGTCCCAGCACAAAACCAGGAAAAGAGCAAGGAACTAAAAGCATGACAGAAAGTTTAACGGAATTTCCAAAACACTTGTCCTTTGAGCCATTTGCAACCACAGGAACTTCTCGAGGAAATGTGGATCTTCCAGAGTTCACAAGCCAAAGCAAATCTATAAATGACAAATCTTTGCGAATTTCACCAGATGGAATCAAATCACCTTCTTTTACAGAAGAAAGGATTGGTAAAGAAAAATCCTCAGATATTTCTAAGGGAGTGACTACTGAAGGAGGAAAACTGCTGTATTTCACAGGAGACACCTCAGAAGAAGAGAAATCCTCTCATGTTTCCACTGAAGATATTTCCCCAGAAGAGACCAAATCCATCTCTCTCACTGAGAGTTCCAGCAAGAAAATACCTTCAGATGTTTTTATTAAAGGAATTTCTCCAGAAGACACCAAAGCTCTTAGTTTCACAGAAGAGATATCTGCAAAAGAAAAAACTATGTCCAGCTGCACTGACAAATTCTCTTCAGAAGCTCTGAAATCCATGGGTTTCACAGACCAGAGCCCAGCTACATATGAAAAGTCACTGGAAATTTCTGCCAAAGAACTGAAAGAAGCATCAAAATCTTTTCCTTGCCCAGAAAGTAGTTCAGTGAAAGATACATCACCCAGAGATTCTTCAACTGAAGAAATGTCTCCAGATGACAGTTTATTTTCTGCATCAGAAAAGGGCCTGTTGAGGGGAAGAAATGCAGGCTTGGATTCTCAGGAAGTATCCCCAGATGAAAAGGGCTTACATTTTACAGAATCTAGCCCAAGTGAAGATAAAACATCTTCACACATTTCTCCTGAAGGTATAAAATCTTGCAGGTTCAAGGAAGCTCAAGAAAAAAAATCTCCAGAAATGGAAAAGCTTTCCATGAAAGATTTAAGTTATGAGAAGAAAGTGTGGTTTCCAGAAGAGGTAGAAGAGGTCCCTGTTCAGGGAAGACGGCAGAGATACGACAAAGAGAGGGAGAGTACATTCTTGGATGAGGTACCAGATTTTGAAACAAAATCCCTTCCTAAAATGGGAAAGGAGGAGAACCTGTCTCCTGAAGTGCCTGGCAGCCAAACCTGGAGAGGGGCAGAAAGGGAAGCATGGGGTTCTGCCTTTGGGTATCTTCAGGAAGGGAGAGACAGTGGGAGAGGAGGGCAGTTACCCAATGAGAAGGATGAGGAGCTTCACCATGCTGAAGACAAACCCATGCTACTGCAAGCAGAAACTGAATGTTTAAAGATTGAGTCATTTGATTACAAAGAAGATGTGCAAAAGGGGGCCAAACCTACATCAGAAACAAAGAAAGTGGATGTGATTCCTGCTGACATCCCTGTCCCAGAAAGAACACAAAGGGAAGGTCCTCCTCTATCTCCTCAGTTTGTCCTTGGTGAGGAAAATCAGGCCAAAACTTTAACTGGAAATAAAAAAGGGCAAGAACTGTTGTTGACCTCTAAACAAGATCGCCCCTGCTTAGATGATGAGGAGAAAGTTGTCCTAGATAGCTATGCAAAGTCACTAGACCAAGTTCTGACAACAACTTCCCTGTCTGCAGTAGGAAAGGAGATTGGGGCACCACCAGGAGCAGAGATCAAGTTAGATCAGTGCAAGCCACCTTTGTGTGAGGATGTCCCATCGACGATGGCTGAGAAGAAATCAGACATCAGTGATTTGTATCAGGAAATAGACTGCAAATACAAGTCAGATAGCAGGCAAGAGGATGACTGCAGATCCACTGAGGGTCTGTATGACTCTACAGGAAGAAAAGAGCAGACAGCAGCAGCATCTGCCCTGTTGCAATCTACGAGAGCAGCAGAATATATTGCAGAGTCCACAGAAGGGAGTGCTGAGCTGTCAGGACAGTGTGCACCCTCCCCTCCAGGACAAGGCCCATGTCAAAAAAGCAGTGATGCTGTGGGCTGGGCTGGGGCTGTGGGTGCTACCATCCGAGACGTGTATCCTCCAGACACCTATTCCAGGAGTTCCCCTGAGCCTTATTCCTATGAGGAAGAGGTCTGCACACAGAGAGATGATGACAGTTCTGTAAGACAAGAGCCAGAAGAAAGAGAACCAACTCCCTACCCCGATGAAAGAAGTTTCAAGTATGCTGACATCTATGAGAAGATAATTGTGTCTGGAGTGGGACCCTCCCCCTTCACAGCCATGGGTGCACACAGCCCAGGTCACGCTGACAAGGTGCCAGTGACAGCACTGAACTCTCAAAAAGGTCAAAATTTTCATGTGTCTGCAAAGGAAGAAGAGTCCTGCCTTTATACCTCTGCTGAGAAGGAATTGTCATCTCCAGCATCCCCTAAGGATAAAGTAGATTCAGTCTTTGACTATAGAGACATCCATGAAAGGTACTTGCCCTTGTCTGAAACAGGGAAGCCTAGGACATCAGAAGGACAGGGAAAACTGAGTGTGTCTTCTGCTTTGCCAGGAGAACTGGGCTCTACACTGCACCCATCATCTGCGAGCGAAGCATTTGCCTCTCCCACCATTACAACTGATACCTTTTATCAAGGAAAATCATCCACCTATATTGATGCTGGTTGTCCAGATGAGAACATAATTTTGTCTAGCCAGGAGCAGGTATCTTTGTCCCTGAAATCTGAAATCCCAAATCCCAAAGATACATACTATGAGAAAGCAGGTCGAGGGGACGAAAGTGCAAGTGACTCAGAGCTAGAAAAAGGTGCTAAGGAGAAGTCTGAGAAGGAGTCTAAACTGCACAGCCCCGCTGAAGCTGCAGGCACTGCCTATGCACGGATCTCAGCCATCAGCAAGTTCCCTGTCTCAGACCCCTTCCTGCAGAGCAAATGTCTGGAGCCTCTTTCACCCAGTTCTGCTGCCTCATCTCCCTCTGGTCCAGGTTGGCAAGAGGAATATGAAAGAAGGACAACTGCATCAGCTGCTGCTGCGGAGACATATATTACTGGTTACAGTGACGTGCCAGACAAGGACAGAGATGAGCGAATTTCAGAAACGTGCTATGATTCTCCACAAAAGAGAGAGGTTGCTGAAAAATCCACAAAGGAATCCCATTTCTGGGTAGCAGATTATCCAAGTGCAGCAGTGGCCTCTGAGTGCCAAGAGCAAGCCACATACCTGAAATCTGCTTCTAGCAAACAGAGAGAGGCATACGAACAGGCCTCTCTACAGAGAGTAGAGAGCAGAGGGATGGATAGCTCCTCTGGATTTGAAAGTTCCCTGGTAGGAAAGAGTGAAACAGCCAGCACATTCAGACATAAGCAACCCTCAGCAAGCTGTTTAGGGGATATTTCTCTTTCTTTACAGTCTCCTTGTGCTTTGCTCTCAGACCAAGGAAACAAAGATGAGTACTTGGAGGTTTCTGAGAAGATCAGCAGCCTTGAGTCATCTTTTCCTAAATTCTCACCGCTGAGTCCATATGAAGAAGACAAGGTGTTGTCCAAAGGTGTGGAGAAAGAGCCTCTGACCCAGCAGCAGCTGAAAGATGACTCTTCCAGCCTGTCAGAGGAACCTTCATCTGAAGCCACCACTCCTGTAATACTGACTACAGCAGAAAGTTTCTATTCCCATATGCTTTCCACATACACAGGTGCAGGAGCAGAAACAGGTACCAGGAGTGCTTGGGATATGTCTCCACAGGTTCCAGATAATGCTGTGAAAATACATACAGCTGAAACCAAAGACTTTGTCTTTACTGAAGAACACGGTTCTCCGTTTCACTGTGGCATGGGTGACCACACCTTGCCATCCAGAAAAGAGTGCCAGGGCTCAGAGCCCACACCATTCTGTGCAGAGCAAGAGCAGCAGCACTGTGGTAGCAGCCCAGAGCAGAAGGCACCATTTGCAGAACAGCCATTACCACTGACCTCTCTGCCTGATGTGTTGACATCATTTTCTCATCGTCAGCATGAAGATGAAACCACAGCCAATGGTCCAACAGAGGTGAGCACCAGTCTGCCAGTGTTCCAAAGCACATACCATGCAGCAGAGGCAAAAGATGAAAAAACATGTCCCGATTCTGATAGCAGTTTTTCTCCATGCACAGGCAAAGAGGAAACAGAGAGGCAAAGCCGTCCTTCCTCTCTGATGTCCCCTGAAAACAGTTTCCAGCCATTTTTCCCAGATGTGCAAAGGCGTGAAAAAACAGAGGACTGTGGAGATGCTTCCCATGATGTGGAGACCCATTTAGGAGGCAGTTCTGATTGTGGACAGAAATTTTCCTCGTGTGAATACAAGCAGAGAAAGGGAGAACTCTCTCCCTCATTCATCAACCCGAGCCCCCATGAGCTCTCTGAAGACAGTGACCTCTCACAGGAGGAGGGTCACCCTTCAGTGCAGGGGAGACCGCCCCACACTGGGAGCAGTCCCATGCAAAGTGCCACCGTGGAGGAAACACCTCCAACATCAGTGAGTGATTCTGGAACCTCCCAGTCAGACTCTGATGTCCCGCCTGAGACTGAAGAATGTCCATCCATCACAGCAGATGCCAACATGGACTCGGATGAAGATGCTGATTTCCTCCCAGTGGACAAAGCTGTGGGGAATGCTCATCATGCTAGTTCTAGGTCCAGCCATGATCCTCAGCCTGTTCCAATGGTAGATCCCCATCCCCACCCTCCTCACCCTGATGTCTGCATGGTAGACCCTGATATGTTGTTAAATGAACAAAGCATGAGCAGAACTGATAAAATTTCCAAGAAAGACATAAAAGAAAAGAACAAAGGTGTGAGGAAGCCTTTGAGCAAACCCAAATCTTCCTCACCTGCCCGGAAATTAGATGGGAAAGGGAAACGATCACCCACTCCTGTGAAACAGTCATCGGACAAATCTCCAAAATCTGTCTCTGCCAAAAAAGAAAGAGATGGAGGAGAAAAGCCCAAACCACGTAGTGCGCTGATGCCAGAGGATGAGTTATCCCGGAGTAGTCACAGCAACCCTGGCAAGAACCTTGTTAATGGCATCAAAACAAATCCTGGTAAGAAATCCTTCCTGAAAAATGCATTATCTCTATAAGTCCAACGCAGAGAAAAGCACTGGGTTAAACACAGCAGAACAGAGAACAAGTCTTCCCAGTCAGGCATGAAAAGTTATAACCAGTGATAATGCTGAGATGTACAGAAGGTTGATATGAAAGAGCAGTAGAGTCCTAGGAGTAGCAGTAATTGACAGGGATGGCAGAAAGCCAGGACGGACCTTCCAGAAAGACCCCTGTAATACCCTAGAATAGCATGCAAAGGCCATCAGAATGGGGGAGGGTGTGTGCATGTTTAAGCAAATATAGGTTATTAACAAAAATTAGGACTGAATGTTAATTGGGATGACAACTCTGCAAAAATTAATAACGGAGATTTTTGATTCCCTTCCTCAAAAAAAAGCTTCTGATCCTAAAGCTTTCCAAACCCTCCCCAAAAAATAGCAGAACTGCCTTTCTCTCCCAAGACCTGTGACAGCACCAGCCCAGAAATGCACCCAGGTCACCTCTGAGCAGCAGAGTGTGGATAAGTCTCAACTTCACTGCTGCAGTGGAGAAGTCTTTCTGGAATCCAAGTCCTTCTGTGTTAATCTGGATGTTTGTCCCTTGCAGGAGATTTTTGATAGCCTCTTGTTTCCTTTTTTCCAAAGCTTCCAATAGTCCTAAGAGCAGTTTGTCTGTGCCTATGGGTCCACCTGTCTACGTGGACTTGGCCTACATCCCCAACCACTGCAGTGGGAAGAACACAGATCCAGAGTTCTTCAAGCGGGTTCGAGCATCTTATTACGTTGTGAGTGGGAACGATGCAGCCAACGGAGAGCCAAGCCGTGCAGTGCTGGATGCGCTTCTGGAGGGGAAGTCTCAGTGGGGAGAGAACCTGCAGGTAGGTCATGGAAATGCAAAGGGGTGTGTCATGCTGTTGATGTCACAAGTGCTCAGAAGAAGATGGGTATCACATAGCCAAGGGAGTACACTGAGAGGAAGCAAATGGTACTGGGCATACCCTGTTCTGCAGTCTCAGCAGAGTAATTTTTTGTACTGATGATGAGGAGGACACCTGTAAAATGGTCTGAATGGAAGTAGATATGTCCTCTTTTCCACATCCTCCCAAGGGGAGGAAGCATTGAGAGATTATACACTCCTCCTTACCTACTGCAGGATGAGCCTATCCTCAAGCAAAATCAAGCACCAACACAAACTGAATTTTCATCAGTGTCCCACACCCCAGTGGTATCTGTTGATAGCCTGGCTTGCTGAAGATTTTTCTGACAGCAACTTACTAATAGAGCTTTTAAACAAGAATGTTCTACAACACAGTTTTTGCTTAGGCAGGCTTGCAGGACACCCCAGGGAGCACTCCTGAAAACACATATAGGAAGGTGTATCTGTTCTTCCAGATGAAGCAGCCTCATATTTCAAGGTCCCTGAGTTGCACACTGGGTCAGTGGGCACATAGTGTCCATTAACAGTGACACTGCCAGCATTGTTCCTTTTCACACTGAAGGATCTTTATTTTTGGAGCTCCAGAGCAGGATGCTCTCTCCTGCACTGCAGCCATTCTCATCATTATGGTGCCAGTGCTGCCAGTCTGCAGCCAGTTCAGAGCCCCATTGTGCTGGTACTGTATAAAATAAAGCTCTGTCTCAGAACCCGACATCTGAAAGACATTAAATAGAGCAAGCAGTACCAAGGGTACAGTGTTCCAAAATTAACAAGAAATTTTAGCCTCAGCTCCTATGGGCATTGTTGGTCACTGCAGTTGTTCTCAATCATCCCTGCTGCTTTCTTTTCCCAGGTGACATTGATCCCAACACATGACACTGAGGTAACACGAGAATGGTATCAACAGACCCATGAGAAACAGCAGGAACTAAACATCATGGTACTGGCAAGCAGCAGCACTGTTGTGATGCAGGACGAATCTTTTCCAGCCTGTAAGATTGAGTTCTAAATCTCCCACATTTTGTGTTCATCCATTGACTCTTCAATCACCGATGCAACATGAGAGACACCATCTAATCACAGTCCAGTTCTTCTCTGGTTTAGTCCTCTACATGGTTCCCATTTGTCAGGCAATCGGGTATCCATCTTGCTCAGCACTGGATGCCATGAGGAAGAAGTGCAGGGCTCTGTAATTTTCTGGACTGAGCTAAGAGTTTGTGCAAGAGCAGTTGCAGGCCGGGGCACTTTCACCTTCCCTGCTTTATTCTGCTGCCTGTACAGTTTCTGTAGACTATCTTGGCTGCCTTGCTGCTGTGAGAGCTTGTTCTACTCTCTTCCTGGCTGCCTTGTCATTTAACCTGTAGCACCATGAACCTCACCTTTCTGGTGAGGGCTGAAGTGCTGCTGCTGCATGCAGAGAGTGCATGGGAGGCAGGGGGCAGAGGTGAAATCTGTCTTGCAAAGAAATTGCACCAGGGAGATGAGGGAAGACAGAACACTCTGACCATAATGGGACAGTGAAGGTCATTCTCCCATCTCCCCTCCTGGGCACACAGGAGGTGTTCTGAGCAAGGGGACCTGTGCTCCAACTGGGCCCAACCACCACATGCCAGCCTGGCAGATTTCTGTCCCAAGTGCTTGCCTGTGGCATCCTGCAGCACCTGTTTGCTGTGCTCAGGGAGCTGGGATGAAGGACATGGTGGTGGGAGGGTTCAGCACATTCCTAACCTGCTAACTTGAGCTTCGCACACACAGCAGCCAACTCCTGCACAGCAGCTGTGGCAGGAGGAGGCACAGGGAGGCTGTGGCCTAAGCAGTTACACAAAAAGAGCATCCAAACGCACAACTACAGCCCCCTCAACAGCAGAAGGGCTGAAAAACCCTTGGCCACTGTTGGCCCAGGATGTACAAGAAACCTCCCTGACCCTAAACCAAAGGCTCTGGAGGACTGTGGGGAGGCAGCTGAGGAGCACACAGGCCATGCTGGGGGAGGCTTGTGCCCAGACAGTGTTGCTGCAGTGCCAGATTGCACACAGCAGCCATCTCCTCGCTGCCTGTGTGCCAAGGTCCAAGCCTTAGAGTTGTGTTCAAGCTTTTTGTTGTCCCCTCAAGTGTCCAGGATGTGGGGAACGGAACTTGTGGTGTGAGGGAGGAGAAAGCCCTTCCCAAAAATACTCGGGAAAAAGTAGTTTAGCAAGTGTAGTCATTCTCAATTCCTCCACACTGGCAGGGATGTGTTGACAGTGCAGGTGACATGCTGCTCATCCATGTGGTGCCGCCTTGCAGCTTCCCTGGCCTAGGGATCACTGTGGGCATCTGTCCTTGCTCTCTGGCGGGCCTGGCAGAAACACAAATGTGTGCCATGAGTGCATTGTGGCTATTGAACAGGCACCCAGAACCTCCTTAGCACACAGACCTGTTTCAGCGTGGGAGACACGTTCTCCCAGCAGGGAGTGGGGTGTTCAGGTGCAGTAAACCTGCAGCACCCACGAGCCTTTGCCACGTCCAAGAGAATTGACAGAGGATCTTACCACAAAGACAGCTTTTCTGGTAGGACAAATAGAGTGGCAGCAGGCTGTGCTCTGGGGAAGAAAGAGTAAGCTGGAAAGCTGTGCTGCAATGGTTGACAGTCAGCACAAAGTATTTCCATCTGCTGTGACACCCACTGTGCTGGGCCCTGAGCAGAGGGCTGACTCCACCATGAGCATCCTCGGACCCTGTGTTGCACTTGCTTGGGACACTTCAGTCTCAGTGCTAGTTTTCTGGCAGATGACATGAAAAAAATGCTGCTTAGAAACCTGCTCCTAGCACTAAAATGGAGTTTCTAGGAAAATGGTCTATTTTGCATTTTAATTTATATATTTATTTTTTTTAATGTTAAGCTGCATTTTGTGTTGATTTAATATTTTAATTTATATGTGTTAACATGATACCATATGCTTTTAATGTCAGTTCAGAGGTTTCTCAGTACAAATACTAACATGCTGCAATTTAAACAGAAGGAAAAGACCATTGTGAACTTGTGGGCAACAAAAGTGTCTCTGCAAGGCTGTGTCTAAAACCCAGCAGCTGTAGGACAAGGCCTGAGGCCAGCAGCCTCCCCAAGGCACAGCCAGCTCTTTGGCTATGGCCTTTGTTAGGAGTATGTGAGCTTACTCAGGGCTTTAGCAGATCCCTGCCCTGTGCTGTGTTCATTTTAACCATGGAATCACACTGTGTCTGCCAGCATAATAAAAGTCATTCTCTGTACCCCAATGGGGTCAGCATTCATGAATGTTGGTTCTGGCAATTGCAGGCACTGAAACACCTGTCCCTGCCCTCCCTGGAATGCTGGGGGGCTTTGCCTACAGTGCTTTGGGGAGACCCTGGCTCACCCGCCACAGTGGCAGCTGCAGGATGCCAGACACCAGAGGCACAAGCATGGCCCTCACTGGCTCCCGGGATCCCTCTGCGTAGCTAGATGTAAAAGCTAATGCACTAACTTTAGATAGACCCACAGATGAATGTTTTCTCAATTTTAAACTTGAAGCAATTCTGACTAAGCAGCAGTAATAGTGAGGCTTTGTGAGGTGCCTGCATCCTCTGGGCAGGAGTGTGGCCACTGGTGGATTCCAGGAGGAAAGCTGCCCTCCACACTCTGCTCCTGCCCTCTGCAGCTCTGCTGCTTGGCTACCTTTATCCTACACCAGTTTGCTTCCCTGTCCTCAAGGCTCCACAATTTTTTTCAGTTTTTGTTGCAATCTGTTCTGCCTTGAGCTTCTCTCACTCCCTACCACCCTCTCCCCTCCACCCCGTTCCATCTTAAAAAAACTACAGGGAAAAAGACTTACGAAAATGCTGATGTTTGTAGAGTCTCACCCTGCTCAGGCCACAGGAGCCAGCAGTACCCACCCGGAGCCAGAGGTAATACAACACTATAGAGAGAAACAGTTAAACTCTGCTTTTGCTTGTTTCTGCATGTGGGCAACAACGCGTAATCTTCCTGTATGTAATAGGTAAAAAATACTATTTTAAACCTATAATTAAAAAAGTGAACGTCTTAACTGTATTGAAATGGCATCTTGTGCTCCTAGCTTCTTCTATGCTAAATGTTTTAAGAAGAGAGCCCTGATTCTTTTCTTCAGCATCACATTTCTATTTGAATTTAGTTCCTTGAGTTCTGTCCTTTTGCCCATTTCCACATGAAACACTCTGTAACTAACTGCTGTCAAGAGAGGAGCCCAAAACATTAACAATAAAGCCACATTAATTGCGAACAAGAATATCTCCAGTGGTTTCCAGCTGTTCTTTCAGTGAGCCCATGCTTGTAGGACAGGAGCACACAGACATGGCAGCCATGCCACCCAGCTTAGGTGAGCCCCAGCTTTTCCACCAACACCCCACCTTCACCAGCAGCTGCTAAACTTTCCTGTGATTCAGGAAAGGGACATGCAGGTAAGGCCACAGAGCCTGCCTGGGCCAGCCAGCCCCTCACCCCTGGGCCCAGCAGCGTGCCTGTCCCTAGTAGGTCCCTCCTGGGGAACATCTGGGAGTCTTGCACAGCTGGCTAAGGGCTGTAGCGGGGAAAGCAGCTCCTGATAATCCAGTGAGGACCTGGCATGGCCTGTCTACCATGCAACACCATCACTCCTCACAGTTCCTGAATCATGCATTCCATTGCAGCCCTCTGCCTGTCCCTGCACTTCTTGGGAATGGCAACTCTGCCCAGCGCTGCTGGCACTCTTGGAGCTGGAAGGGTCTATGTGGCAGGGAGCAGACCTGCTGGCTTGGGACCTGGGCCCAGGCACACCAGGGATTCCATGCTGCCTGACCCCATTGCAGCAGCTGGGATTTTGCAGTGGGTGCTCTTGGGTCCATCATGGCAACCACCCTGCCCAGGCACTGTCCCGACAGAAACACGCAGGTCCTGGCAGGACACGTGGCTGCCGGAGCAGTGCTGGTGGCAGCAGGTGCCACAGGCCACTGCCCGTGCCACAGCAAGGGCCGTGGGCAGTGCCCAAGGGGAAATCTCATGCTGCTCAGTCACCTCTGGTTCCTCAGTCAGCGCTGGGGCCAGGGTTGGCTGCAACCCCATGGCCACAGTCTCTGTGCAGGTCTGTAATGTGGGAAAACAGAGCACAAGGCAGGCACAACCTGCTGGGAGGGGGGCTGGGGTACCCCCCACCCAGTGCTGCACTCTGGGCAGCTACATGACTGCTCCACTCCCAGTGCAAGTGAACATGACCTTTCTTACATGCCCAAACTGGCAGCTTGGGATTACTGGGCATGAGGAAAAGGGTATGACACCCAGGATATCCTTGAAGCAGTGGTAAGGTGTGGACCAAGTGAAAGGAGCTGAACACACCATCCCAGTGTCTTCATTCTACCACAAATTCCCCTGAGACCTGGGAAGCCAGGAGCTCTTCCCTGGTATGACCAGTTCTGCCATGCAGGAAAAAAGGTTTTTTCCTGGCCTGAAGCCTGTGCATTTATTCCAGGTCTGACTCCAGCTACAGGTGCTCTTCCAGGACAACAGAGGGTGAGCAGGGCTTACTGTTCCAGGCACCTGCAAGCTCTGGCACATACACACTGCTGCCAAGTCAGCATCAGAGACAGAGAGACACTGGACCCACAGCATAGATTTACTGTGAACACACATTGTCACAACACAGCATAGAGATCTTTGGGCACAGCTTCACAAAAACACAGATCCTAGCTACAGACAGACACACAGACTTGTCCATAAATACAGGAGGAGTAGGAAGCACAGCCCTGGCCGGCACTCAGGATGCGGCAGGGACACCCGTATCAATCTTGCCCTCAGGCTTGTGCTCACAAGGCATTTACATAAATAGCCATTAAATACTTTTCTTTTTATATATAATAAAGATTTCTCCTTATTGATTTCTAATAGTCCTGAATTGTCAAAATAGCAGTTTCTTTTAATCCCTGTCACCAAGACTTCAGAGCTGTACCCTGCCTGATCCTTGGGGATAAGAAAAAAAACCTCTGTGTGTCCTCCCTGCACACCTCTCTCAGCCTGGATCCCCAGGATCCTACCTGCCCCAGCACAGCAGGGAAACGTCCAAGGCCACACCAAAGGGATGTTTCCTTGCAAGTGGCAGTCAAACCTGATGCACTCACTACCCTTTGTTTCCACACTCCTTCAAAATGCTTTCTGCTTCTGCTACTTTTCCTGCCATGGACTCTCTGGCCCTGATTTTGGTGGCCAGCAGTGGGAATTGAGAGAGGAAGAAGGAAGTAACAGAGAGGAGGTTGGTGGTTGTGATGGATCTGATTACTTTGGGCCCAGAATGCCTTTCACTGAAGGCTGTGGGCCAAAAAGTCACCAGGAGGATCTGTCCCCTTTGGACTTACCACCCTAAAAGCCTTGGCTGTACCAGAGTCGTTCAATGCTGCTGCCCCAGTGAGCACAAAGCCCTTGGGACACCAGTGCAGCACCATGTCCCTGCTCCATGGAGGTGCCATGCCAGTACCAAGACTGCATTGTTGTTCATTTAACACGGCAAACATTCTTGCTGAATGGCAAAGAGCTGGCTTGTGGAGGAGGAGAGCAGTCTCTTCCACACCACAGAGTGTAGCCCTGGGACATGGCTGCTTCTTTGCTACAGACCACCAGCTGTGTCAGGTGCCATGCAGGAAGTCGGGCTGCTTTTAGGCTGGAAGTGCTTGCAGTGTGCTGTCCAGTAAGCCACTAATTTTGCTGATCTTTCTGACACAGCAGCTGCAGTTCCTCCACATTCTTCTCAGGAGGCAGTGGCTGCACTTGGCACAGGTGACCAGAGAGGAGCTGGTCTGACAGAGCACTGTCCCCCAGCAGCTCCTTGCCTGTATGCTCTGGGTCTAACACCTCTCCCAGCAGCTCCTCTTCACAGGGCACCAGGATCTCTTTGGACAGACCAGACTGATCCAGGCCAGTCACTCCCCTGACAGACCCCTCACCCGGCCTTGCTGTCTCCCCAGCCAGCCTCAGGTCAAACCCTTCACCACACTTTGGGTTTCCTATGTTACTTGGCTCTAACATTTCCCCAGATGATTTTTCTTCATCCAGCTCCCCCATGGTCTTCTCTTCTGGGTTAGTGTCCCCTCCTGTCAGCTCCTCCTTGCACAGCTCCAGGATCCTGCCTGCCTCTGGATCTTTATTCCAGATCAGGGTCTCTGGGGCACTTGGCTCTGCTACTGACAGCCCAGACACGCCCTCCTGCATGTCAAGCCCTCTGCCTGGAGCTTGACTCTCTTCCTGCTCAGGGGACTGGCTAATCAGTTGCTCCTCACTTCTTGGGGGGCTGATGGAAAGTTTCTCAGTGAAGCTGAAATGAGCACAGTTATCCACAGACGTTGGGGAGGATGGGCCTGCACTGGAGACAGTACTGGAGGGGCCACTGCTGTCTGCAAAGAGAAAGAAAATCTTAAAACATGTAGATGCTATTTCCCCACCCAAATTGTCACAGTCCCACTGTTCTACAACCAAGAGCTGAGGGCTGTCAGTATCCCCAGGTGACCTGTCAGGGGCTTGCAGCTGGTCTTGGGCACTTCTGGCAGTTCAGCTGATGAAAACCCAAGCACACAGAGTACAATTCCATCTTGTAATCCAGTGCTATGCTGGCATACAGCCAAGAGTGGATTCTGCTGTTACTGCACAAAATGTGAAGTGTGATGTTTGGCTTCAAAATAAAAACTAAATTATTTCCTTCCCTTATTATTATGGAATAATCCCAGCTTCAGTTTGCTCCTTCTGGTTCCTGACATACACAATCCTTGAGTGTTGAGTGAGAGTCAACACTAGAGAAAGAAATACTGATTCTCTACTAATGCTTATTCTTGCCTTATATTGCACAATAAGCAAAACTAGACAAATACCTAGATTGTATCTAATCCAATAAAGGAGGAGAATTAAACAACTGTTTTCAGCCAGACTGGTTTCCTGACCTTGCTGATTTCACGAAGTTCCCTCCCTCCCCATCACATTGGCCCCTGCCCGAGAAGGGAGCACACTCACACCAAGGGGGCTTATCCGAACGCTGGCGCAATGGCAAGGATGATGATGACAGGATTCGCTGGGACATAAAGGGGTCTCCTGGTATCTGGCTGCCAATCATTGAATCAAACAAAGCTTCAAGACAAAAAATACACAGATCAGTAATATTCCGACAGACATAAAGGAACGGCTTGTAGCCCAGCAGTCAAGAGCAGATGCTCTGGGAAGAGCTAAAGACCAGTGCCAATTCAGAGCCATGCCCGCCCATCAGCTCCTGGGAATCTGAGGCTAAGACTTCCAAAGCTGGAGTTTGTATCCTCATCACCATACTTATCAGCTACAGACAGACCTGACTGATTATCTGTCAAGTAAGTGGCCTAGGATGGCTCTGAGCAGGGTCCCACGGCTCATTCCTGGGCTAGAGCATTCTGGGACAGGCTCCAGGGACTGCACTTATCTCCAGTCCTATCAGGGTAACCTGTCCTGAGAATGTAAAAGACCAGGAGTGCTCCTTGCCTTGCCAGAGACAAGCCCACCTGACCAGTACCTGCGGTGGACTGGACATGCGAGTCGCCGCAACTCCTGCACACGGCCGTCAGGAACTCGTTGACCTGCCGCAAAGAGAGGGAGTTGTGCAGGGTCTCCAGGGGATAAATGGTCGGAACCATGGAACAGCCTTCAAAACCTGGAAAGAGACCCAATCAGAAAATGAATAGAGGAAACAGCAAGGTAAATCCATGCAGGAGCACTCATGGCTGTAGGATCTGGGCACTCTGGGAATCAAACAACAGGCACACTCAGGCCTCAGGTCATCTCTTCCAGCCCAAGAATATCACCACGAAGCAATCCCATGCAGTAACAGATCGGAAAGCAAGCACCTGGGTACACATGGAGGGGAGAGGAGGAAAAGTATCTGGCAGCTGCCGTTTTTGTTGCTGAGCTTGGGATACTTCAAATACATAGCCATGACAGAGAACTTGGCACAGAGCTTGGCACAGTGCCCCCACTTACGGAAGCCAAACAGAATCAAAGTGGTGCCAACAGAATCTCTATTAAAGAGGTCCCACCACTGGTGACCCCCTGCCTGGGACAGTCCTCTCTCCCCACAGCAGGGAGCAAACACTGCAGCAGCTGCAAGGAGCCACAGAACCTCCCTGTCACAGCAGCCCCTCGTGCACCCCTGACAGGCCGTGTCCAAAGGAAGGGCTGGGTAATGATTTGAATTAGTCCCCTTAACTAGACTTCACTGCCAGCAAACCCAGAATGAGCAGAAACAGGCATCTCAGCATTTAACAGACACTTGCTCAGAGCTAAGCTGCATCACAACCATTCAGAATAAATCCTTTGCTGCTCAAGCCAGCAGAGTATCACAGCAAAGTATCTTCCTCTCCCTCCCAGCTTCCTGGAAATGCCTTGTGGAACCAAGCCAACCCGAACTGTCAGAGGAGCAAGTAAGAAACAGATGAGTCCCCGGGTACATGGAATGAACCTGCCTCCTGCTCTGCACCTCTCAAGTTTAATAGCCTCTCAACTCCTCAGGGTTGGGCTTCCCATTCTGTGACTCCCCAGTCTCCTCCAAGGACCTCAAAAAGACTCTGGAAAGGAAATGTGTTTGTTTCTACAGAGAAGGAAAAATGCTTTGAAACGCAAAAAGTAAGAGAGTTCTTGATGCAATCTGTGGCATGTCTGCCCAGTACACTGACAGGACAAAACTGACCCCTGCAGCTTGGCAGCACCTCAGGAGAAGCCCTGGAGCACCTGCTTGTGTAGTGCAGACAGCTGTTCCAGTCACCTGCAGGACAGGCTCTGCTCCCATACCCTCATCTAACCCAGCTCTGCAAGAGGCAAGGAGCATGAGCCATGAAGGTGTTCACTGCAATAAGTAACAGTTGGTGGAGATAAAGAATTCTCCAGAGAGTTCATGAGATTATGCCACAAAGGGCCTACAAACAAAATTCAAGACAGGAAGGATAGCAAATCCTTGGCTAGGATGAAGAAACATAAGACACAGGAAAAAGACCACATTCTTCTGTCTGTTGCTGAGAAGTCCTGAGAGTGGAAGTGCTGAGCAAGGAAGAATATACATTCTTTACTTTCTCAAAGCCCTCCTGTGAGACAGTGCTGAAGGAAAAGAGTGAGGGCAAAACTTAAAACAGTCATGGGATATAGTTGTGGAGCAGCCCAGTTTGAGACTAATGTCATTTCACAACAGAATCTGAGCCACAATTGGCTCAGGTATTGGGGTCTCCAAAGAAAAAAGAAGGAAGTGTAAATATAAGATAGGGCAAAGCAATGTTGTTAAAAGACACCCTAGAGGCACCAATGGGGATATACCTGTATCCCCAAAGTGCCAGGTGCCTCCTCATGCAACTCTGCACAGCACTGTGGCACTGCACCACTCTCAAGCAAGTGGAATAAAATGGCCAAAGTTTCCTCTTTCAAGGTGGAGGAATACTGTGTTCAAGGAATCTCTCTCATTTGTGTATGGGACCCCACTTCTCTACACACCCCCCTAGACCTGCTGAGCTGCTGGGGAGAGGCCAACAGTAGTTCACACCACCACAGCACAGCTAAGGCAGCAGCTACCACTATGGATCACAATCCCTGTGTGACTCCAGTGAAGGCTCCAACCACTGCTACATCACACACAATTAGCAAAGAACCAACACCTTTGGGAAGGGGCAAGAAAAATAAAATGTGAGAGCAAGCCACGGGAAGTATCTCAGACTGACAGTTACTTTGTGATGACCGTGCAGCTACTGCTGATGTTCCTCCAAACTCTTTCCTGAAGGGCAGGAGTCTGTGATTAGACAATGGCCTGAGAAACTGGACAGAATTCCATCCATTTTGTATCAACATCCAACACCAGCCCACAGAGGAAGTTCTTTGTGCCAATGTTCTGTATGCCAGCTCTTCTGAAGTGAAGAAGCACTTGTCCAGTCTCAGCACAAACAAAAGCACTCACCAGGCTCCTCTCTGATGTGCACGATCAGTCCAGCCCTATTTTCTTGGACAAACTCCAACACGCCATGTATATTGTATATGAAGGGTTACAAGTCTAGACAGGACGTGACTGTCTAATCACCTGCCCCAAATATCTGTGACCCACAGCTCAGAATTGCTCTGGACACTGTGTGTTTCTTCCATATTCCCATCTTCCCTTGAACTCAGTTAAGCTCCCAACATCCCCAGGTACAGTGGTGTGGAGCCTGGAAAAAAACCACTTCTATCTAAAGTGTCTCAACTCACTCCATTAGAAACCTTGCTCCTGGAACTACACAAAACTGGGGATCCCCACCCCTCTCCTTGGACCACTATTACAAACATCCTTCCCAGATTTCTAATTTTGCAAATTTCTACCTTTTCCACATTGTCTCAAGTGGTGGTGATGGTCAGATCAGAGCCCACTATTTTATATATAAGAGTTTGGGGCTGTTTCCCTTTGCAATTTAAATTTATTTACATTGGACATCACCGCTGCTTTCCTGCTCATCATCACAGGGCTGCTCTCTGCTTGTCCATAGCTGACCTTTGGCTTCAGTACCAGTGTGATTTGTTACCAACATGAACTTCACACTATTCTTTTTCCCAGCTATGACCACACAGGTTCCCAGACATTCCTTCAGGGCTCCACTGTCCATCTTTCCAGCTACGGATGCCAACTATATACTTTTGACTCACTGATTCTATCTTCTAATTCATGTTTCCCTTGTGCGGATAGAAGTACAGTGGAAAGCCAAGAGAGGACAGAAGAATGTAGTTTTCACAAGAAAGAAACCTGGGCTGTCAACTATGTCTGCTCTGAGAAGAGCTGCAGCAGGAATCCCAAACACATCAATGAACTGTGGGCTTGCTGATGGACTGGGAAAACAGCACGATCTCAATGGTGGAGATTTGATTTCCAGCTGGGAGGGCTGCTGCACTAGTAAGGCATTAGGTAAGGAGCACCTAACGCCTGTGTTTGGCTGTGTTGGGGCAGGATGCACCTCCCAGCAGCCTGCTGTGTCCAAAGCAGGCTGAGCTCATTTCCTCTACACACCAGAACTCACGAACATGGCCAAGACTTGCAGCAGGGAAAGCTCAGCCCTGGCTCTGGAGCAGTCTGCTGTGATCCAGCATCTCTTCCCTTGAAGCAATTCTGCTCCTCTTTAACATTTGTTGCCAGGAGACGAAGGAATTGTCCTAATTACATGTGAAAAGCCATTAACTATTTCCAAGTTGCCTGATTGACAGAAAGGGTCATATCAAGGGAAAATAGACCCTGTAAGAAAAATTCTCATTTTCCAGGCTCTGAAAATGCTCAGTCCTGCTGCTTCACTACATGGAAGGCTGCACTGTGTCCCCCTTCCACCTGTGGGTCTGAATGGAAAAGGGGGTCCATGCATCACACCACACAGCTCAGCAAGCCACATGCTCCAAGCAGCTCCTATGGTGCAGGTAAACCTCAGCAGGCAGCCCCAGCTTGCTGCCTCGCTCAGAGAGCAGCAATCTTTCCACTTGTGTGAGAAGCACCAAGGCCTCCATGCACCAGACTTCCTGTCTGTGACAGAGGCTAAAAAACACCAGAGAAACAGCAGCAAGCTTTGATTTATAACATCTGGATTCAATGCTGAAGTTGCCTACCTCTTCCCACCAGAGACAGGACACAATGAGAGGCCCTATCAGGCAGGAAAGGTGCCATGCAGTGCAGCCACACAGAAGCTCAGCTCTACCCTGTCTTAACTCAGTCTCTCTAGATACAACACATCCACAAGCACTCACTTCCCCAAAATTTCCACAGCAAGTTCACTCAGTTTGTGATCAGCTGCAGCACCTCCTTAATCTCTTCTTCCTATACTCTCACTATTCACTTTGGTTCCTCCATTACTAAGGACATCCTGTGGCAGTTCACCAAGACCTGCACAGAGCATTCTGCCAGCAGGGCATCCCATTGATAGGAGCTCGGCCCCTACCCTGAAGGGAGCTGAAGGGTTTACCCTGGCTAAAGGAAGGAGGCAACAAACAATTGCCAAAGATGGAAAGTGCAGTTACAGCCACATGGGGAGCAGTGGCTCCATGTGGAAAGCCTCCTGCCTAATGCTCCAAAACAGCTGGTACAATAGCCCACATAACTTGCTGCAGCAGCAGCCCAGAGACCTTGGGGATTCGGTGAGGGAAACTCTTTCCTTTTCTTAGAAGCAAAGCATACTTTGCACTCTCAAGCAGACAGTGGTCCCTGCTCAGCTACAAGAGCACGGGACAGAGGCAGCTGCAGCGTGCAGTACCGTAAAGACACTCCAAGTCATCCTGCCCTGAGATCAGCCAGCTCCTGAAGAGGCGCAGGTGGTAGGAGCACTGCTGCAGGTGATGGGCTAGGGTGGCATCCAAGGAGATGGTCCGGCTCGTGGAACAGTCAGAGGAAAAACGGCGTAGCAACTGGGCAACGTGCTGGTGCTCCAACACATCTGGAGGAAAGGGGCCATAGAGAGTGAGAGGAGAGGGGCAGGTACAGCTGGGGACAGAGAAACTGTGGAGATGTAGGGATGGAGTAGCCAGCACCAGGGCTGCTGGGTGAGAAGGACCCACACCACACACTAAGCCAAATCCCTCCCACAGCGAGCAGGTCAGGAATGCCCTTAAGAGTTATGCCCCCTGGTGACACCAGGGCAGACCAGACTCCCACCCAGCCCAGCTGCAGCGCAGGGCAGTGCCTGAGCAGCAAGGGTCCATCTTTGTAAGGGAAAATCTGACAAGTGAATAAATTTTAGGACACATTCCAAGTCCAAAGCAGTTCATGTTTGGCTAGATAAAAAGATGAGGCTCAGGGCCAGACTCGCCCTTCCACAGCTGAGACGAGAAATCCAACAGTGCCAAGACTCCCAACAGTGTTTGAGTCTTGCATCCAAGCACAGCCAGGCACATCAGTGTGGGGAGGGAGCAAATGGCTCAGTGTCAAATGAGCAGAGGCTGTGCAAAGGACTGGGGGACAGCAGGGTCTGACTGAGAGCCGAGTGCTGAGAGTGCAGAAGAACAGAGGGAGCACAGAAGCGCTGACTTTCCCTGACTTTGAGAACAGCCCTGTGCAATCTTCTGTGATATCCTTGCATGGCAGACAAGACACCAGCATGCACACATCCTCTCTATACACAGCCTCAGGACTCGTGCCATCCACCCAAGACTTATGTGACCAGGGCATAAACCATCTGGCCTGATGCTGTGCTTGACCACTACCCTGGTTCACCCATTCCATTTCACCACACCAAGGCAGCTCTTCAGAAACTAAATCCAGACTCAGAGCTGGGAACACTTTTTGCATTCAGTTTTTTAAGTGGTTCATGAGGTGAACATCCCTCCTGATCAAAGCAGTGCCAATCCTAGACCAAATGTAACTGACTTTGAACTCTCACCTGCTGGACTCCTGACTTTGATTTCTTGATTAAGAAGCACTTTGCGATCAGAAATACTGAGTTTTTGAGAGAAACATGATGCCCCGTTTCAACCTATCATATTTGGAGCAGGGGAAACTGCTTTATAGAGTGCCATAGGAAAGGCTAGAACTTTGTACAACTTTGCAGGCAAGATAGAACAACACACCCTGCTGACATACACCATGTGAGCTCCAATGGTGTCCAGACAAATACAGACAAATCAAGCAGTTGGCCACTCTGGGAAAGCCAAAACCAAGCAAACACAGAGAATAGGCTCCCTCTAGTTTTTGAAACAGTAAAGCCACAGTGAGCTGCCCTTTCCCATTTCATCCTTCCCAAAACTTTGATTTTCAGAACAGTCTTCTGAATTTCATTCATCTTCCAGATTACACCAAGCTGGATGTCTTCATATTCGCCAGCTGCCTTGATCACATCAGGCAGAAATACTTGGTAGCGTTCAGTGATCTCCTTTGGTTCCAACTTGTCTCAGCAGCAGGAGCCATGCAAGAGGAGGGGTGCTGTGAAACATTTTTAAAAGTATCTGTGCAAGAGTTGGAGAGTAAACACTGGTTCAAGGCACCTGCTACAACAGAGCTAGTGGCCTGTAACCTCACAGACTCACTCTTTGGTTGTCAGATAAGTAGCGACATGGAGCAGAGATAGTGAATTAGCAGAAGCTCTGCCAGAATCTGTCACCAAGCCTTTCCAGAGATACAGGCAGGACAGGATAAAGCAGGTGATGCCACCCCAGGTAGCACGATGCCCATCCTCTCCCCCCAGGCCAGCACCATCCACCAACAGCAGACAAATAAGAGCTCTGGAGAGACACAATTCACCAGATAATGTCTGCAGAAAAGGTGAGCCTACCTGTGCCAACATCATCATGCTTGGAGGAACCACAGGACCAGCCTAACAGAGAAGTTTGACAACAGGAGGCCATAAGGCCACCAGTACTGACACGAAACACCAAGTGCACTTCCTTCTTTCCCACCATACACTAGGCCCTTCCAGGTGACACACAGCTGCCCTAGTGTTATTCTTGTTTTCATTCTGCAAATCTGAAGTCTAGAAACTGAGGACCTAAGCTGCTGATGGCTTCATGATACGGAGTGGGCATCAGCCCCCAACCCAGCGGTATTCTCCCCCTGATCCCCACCCTCCCAAAAGGGAGTGTGACAAAAGGCCTTAATGTCACCCTGGAGTTAAAGGCTGCTTTAGCAGCACACTCACAGAGCCATGGCTTTTGCCTCTTCACCTGTGACAAAAACACCTCAAGGGAGAGCAGAGGCACCACTGAGAAGTAACAGGGTATGAATGAGCACATTGGTCACAAGGAGACAATGGAGGAAGGTGAAGCATGTTTGGACACCAGATACACGAACACAAAAAACCACAAGAATGCTGAGAGGAGAACGTGTGCAGAGAAAACTGAATGTGAGCAAGGGGTTAGAAGTGTGAGGGAACATCAAATCCAGAAAGCAAACATACCATTAGTCGGATGCTTTGCAAACGACACAGAAAATCGTTTTACGGCTGGCATAGACAAGAGCTCTGAGGAAATAAAAACAGATCATCTCAGTTAACAGCCTGCTTCAAAGGATCTCCCGACCTTCATACACTTGAGTACGCTTTCAGGTTCACCTTCCTGACCCCCACAACACCTGACACTCTGCCTGTGAGTCTGACTGGACCATTCTGCATCTCCCTAGACACTGCACCACCCTGCCAGGGTCTGCCCAACACTACATACTCAGCCACACTCTTAACCCCTCTCAGTCAGCAACTCACACCTTCCCACCACACCAGGCTCAGTCCAGAGCAGAATGCAGCCAGGCCATGCTCGCAGCCACCACAGCACACATCCCAGCAAGTAGCAGCACCACAAGAGGATTGTTCTCAGGATTCACCTCTGCCCAAGGAAAACACTGTTCTGCAGAGGGACTAAAGAGTTCCAGCACAGGTACAGCTCAAAACAACCTCTTAATGCAAGCTATACAGAACTGTTTATGAATTTAAAGGTAAATCACCTGAGTAGGGAAGAAGCAAAAGACCCATGAAAACATGCCTCTACAGTTCTCTGCTCGAACGTTTCAGTACAGGGGAAATTTTGGAATACACCTGTCAGAGTGGTCCTCAGGTTTCTCCTGAGCAGGCCTCAGGCCAGGTCTAGCTCTCCTATACAAATTCCATATCAGAAAGACCATGCAAAGACAGACACTGTGCATCTAACGGGGAGCAAACAGATAGGCTTTAAAGGACATGGATTAGGCTCCATATGCACACACACACAAAAAAGAAAAACCAACCAAAAAAACCTGGAAACTTGTTTTTCACCACACTGGAAATTCCTCAGCTATCATGAAAAAGAATAGCCTGGATCAGACCATCTATATGTAGGACTTGATGTGAGACTCCAGCCAATCATACCTTTTGCTGCTATTTGGGATCTTTCAGGAAATAGCAGAAAACCTTTTTATTTCTCTTTCATATTTCATGCATCCATTTTCCCTAGCCCACAGGGTATGTATGCCTATCCCCCTCATCAGTACACCAGTGCATGCTCCACACCCCCAATGTGCTCTTATAGCTACATGCAGTGGCTTGGCCAAATAATGTATCTAAACCAGCTCCCACTGAAATTTCCTCCTCTAGTACACCAGCCCTAAAAATTGTTGTTTTTTTTTTAAACTCAACAAACTGCATGACAATCTTCCCTACACATGCAATCCCTTGGAAGTGTCTAAGCCCTGGAGCTGCAGTCAGCTGGTGACTCCCATCCCACCCACACCTCCCCTTGCCCTGAGGGCACATCAACTGAAATGGCACTGACCCAGTTTACTGGATCCCTGGCTTCAGGCAAGCCAACTTGAAATCACAACCATCCATGGACCTTCCCTCAGCTTGAGGTTGAGAAAACTTTCAGCTGAAGTGTTCCTTAGCCCTCCTCCAGCTCCAAGCAAAAAAGACTTCAGAAATAAGGGCCCTTGAAACTTCCCTGGAACAAGGCAAGTTAACATTGGTGAAGTGCTATATGCCTCACACTGCACCTTGAAGCATCACAACCATGAAAAACTATTGAAGACTTCATGCAAAAATGTGCTGCTTTTCAATGTTATTAGTCTAAAGAGTGTGGAAAAGGCCTTGAAACAAGTGTTCTCCAATAGTCTGCTGTAGCTGCAGTGCCACTCACTGACTGCAACCACGTGTAGTGATGTTTGGATTCGATTCCATTGTTCAGCATTTCAAAAGTGCTCATTTAAGCAGAAACATGTAGATCAAGGGCTTATTTCACATTCCAAACTACCTTCCCCAAATGCTCTTCTGCTTCCTCCTTGTTTCTCCAAGGCCCCAACACCTTCCCTCCAAATGCCCTTATGGCAACAAGGCACTGACAGTACAGGGTCCCGGGGCATGCCAAGGAACATGAAAACAGAGGCGTAACATCAAGACTTATAATTCTGAGCTGTGACAGAGCAGTCTCTGATGCTTTTCCCTGAGAATCAGTGCTGCCTTGGGCTCCCACTCCTTGCAGAGTCAGGAAAGAACAGCAGCCAGAGCCTTTGCTGGCCTTTTCAGAGGCTCCACTGTGACTCACACCCTGGTCTTGTGCCAAACACCATCAGCTTGTTCTGCAACCTGCGAGTAACCAGTACTTGCTGCCTGGAGCAGCTCAGACTGGTACAGTGGAGTTGAGAACACTCCCACCTCACCCTCCCTGCCACTGTCATTCACAGCCCACTGTGTGCCACCTCCTCCCTGAGGAGGTGAGAACCAACTCAGTTTTCTCTTACACAGGAAAAGCAGCACAGGCCCCTAGTGTACATAATGGCACCTACAGAGTCCCAACAAGGCTGAGAATTGGACAATCTTTCCATCCTGATTTGCTAGGCAATTTTCCTTGCCTCAAAACTGGACAAAAATCCAGATGAACCAACCTCCTGTCTTCCCCAAACTACTGCCTTAATCCTCTTCCCACCTTGAAATCCAGAAATGTTAGTGTTCCTTATGATCCCAGTAAGAAAGGGACTCAGATTCTGTATTGATTAAAACACCAAAAAGATAAGACATCCAAGACAAACAACCTTATATCCATCCAGTCAAATGCTGGGGAACCTTAGGTGGATTTCCAACCGTGTCAGAGTATGCTGTGCAGACGCTGCCCACGGAGCTCCTCAAATCAGTGCCCCAACAAATGGTATGTGAATCAGTACTTAAGAGTCTGAGTTACTGTCTTTCCTATTGGGACCACAGTGGACACTTGCACTTGTGCATTACACCTCCAGCTGTTCCAGGACAGCTCAGACTGTCCCTGTGCCCCAACCCTCTGCTGCTCTCTGCACACCAAGTGCTGCTGGCAGGTCAGAGGGCAGCTGCAGCACCTGCACCCATGGGCACAGAGCAATGTTTGTAACCTTGGCCCCAATGCCTTCACCAGATTGTCTTGGAGACCTTCCTGGCAATTTTTGCACAGCTGCACAGAAACAAGACTTTCCAGTCCCTCTGCAGTACTTCATCCAAGCAACTCACTTACCTCACACCTTTCAGGCATATTGCCCTTGCTTCCTGAGAGCTACCTCAGACTCTGCTGCATGCTCAGCCTCACTCTAGTGCCCATCTTATCCATACCCAAGCATTTCATTCTGTCTTTGGGATGGCTCCACCTTCCATGGGGCAAGGATTATTGCCCCAAAAAGAGCTTAATTTAGCATCAGCAAGATGACCAAGGTAAGCAAGATGATGTGATCTGCTGGATTTCCATACTAGGACAAACCTATTTAATATCTAGATCAATAAATCCCCCTTCACAACAGCAAGTACTATTAAAACATTGGAACAAAATCAGACACCAGCAATAACAAACATCAGCCTAAAACTCCTCTCACAATGTCAGCTACCTTCTGTCCTGGCAAGGATTATGGTTTCTTGGGATATGGCAAAATTTGTCATCGTAGATGTGGTGAATACATTCAACTGTCAACGCTTTCAGCAGTCCAAGCCTGAGCCACAGGCACATCTTGAGACACCAATGTCCACAAAGTACCACCGTGCTGCCAGGGAACACACATACCGTCTTTGTATGTCAGGCTGCTGGCAAACTTTTTGCCATGGCTGCGTGCGTAGTCCTGGAGGTTGGGGGCACTGGAGGAGCCTCCCAGCACAGTGGTGCTAAACAGCCCGGTGCACTGTGACCCTGGAAAGGCAGGGAAGGTGTTAGTAACACATACCCACTGCATGCAGCTACAGAAAAGCAGGGTTAGTCAAAGGATGAAGAATGAACTGGCCACTTCATAAGCAATTTCAGGAAAAAACATGATGTCTGGAAGCACAGGGAGGCCGTGTTCTCCATTCTGAATTCCACAGGGCCAAATGCAGAGTAGGTGCCAAACCTCAGCAACAGGAAAGTTCTTAACTCCATCCAGGGGTTTACTTCCATTTGGCTTTATTGCCCTGACCTAAGAGAAACACCTCCACCTCTTTTCAGTCAGCAAAGCTACACACTGATGTCAGAACAGTCAGGATGCTGAACCACTGATGTTCATGTCACATAGGTTCATTGCTCTGCTCTTCTGCTCTTTCTCTTTGGAAAGCTTTTTTTGTGTAGGCCAGTGAGGAGAGGAAAGAACTGTCTGATCTGTGGATGAGCCAGTGTGGATTCATTTCCAGTCAAACAGGCAGAGAAAGTACTGTGACCTTGTGCTCACAAACTCACACTTCACCAACATACTGTACTCAGTCATGTCTCACTGCTCCAGCATAGGAGCAATCGGTCCATGAACAAGCCTTGCAAAGCACCAGATGTGCCCACAACATGGAATTTTGTCTACTCAGTGTCAAGGAACATGGCATGCAAAATGGAGGCCAACCTGATTCCTGGGGCTTTGGCTTTGCTTCTCTAAGGCACAGTGCTCTGAAGACTGACTTGACTTCGTGTGATATTTAGGGAACACCAGGCATTTGAAAGAGGATTCTTTCAACTGACTGAGGAAAGCAATTGAGACAAAATCTTATTAAGGCCCAGACACAGCCACTGATGGCTGCAAATTCTCTGCTAAACACTCGTGCTGCTGCATTCTGTACTGAGAATAGGGACTGCTCAAACCAACATACTCATGCTCATACAAAAGGCTTCCAGAAACAAGCAGATTGATCTGGTGCCACCTTGTCTGCCAGGGTAAAAAGCCTGCAACACTGTCTAATAGTATTTATCTGGAACACTGCAACTGTTATGCTGTGAAGGAGATCCTGGCCTACATTGGAAGCAGATCTTGATTCTAAAATACTGCATCAAAGCATGATTTAGATTGGAAGGAGCCTGAAGCTACTTTCCCAACACCCCAGCAGGACCAACTCAGATCAGCTTGCTAGGGTTTGTCCAATCAAGTTGTCAATACTTCCAAGAAAGGAAATTTCACAACCTCTCTGGGCCCCTGCTCTAACATCTGGCACATTCATGGTGGGTGAAAAATTTGATCTTCCTAGTTAATTGGAACTTCTTGTGCTGGAACTTGTGTTCATTGGTTCTCCACCAACCAGCACAGGGTTTTGCAGACAGTTTTTCTCTGTCCCCTTTGCAACCTCCCATTTAGGTGGTGAAAGTGCATTAAGGTCTCCAGTCCCCACAAGTTCTAATCTGAACAAGCATGGCTCTCAGTTTCTCCTCCAACACCAAGCGCTCCAGGCTTCCCATCCATTTCCACTGTCCCCCAGTGGGCTCAAAGTCCTGACACACACACCCTCCACGCCCCAGGGAACCCAGGGCAGGACAGCAGAGCTTCAGGCACTCCTGAGAGGTGAACAGACAGAAAGAGCCAAACCCTTCAGCTGGACAGTTGTACTCCAGCTGATGCAGCCTAACATGCCATCAGCCTTCCCTGGTGTGAGGACACATCGCTGCTTCACACCCATTCATTGCTCTTTGAGACCCCAGCTCTGTTTCTGCAAAGATCTTTAAGCCAGAGCTTCTTTGGAGAAAGCACAGAGATCCTGAGCATTGAAATGTTCTTGTACAAACTCAGGCTGAGCTGAGGAGATTTGCTCCTGCAGTGACCAAAAGGGTCCTTGTAGCACTGAACTGCAGCTGCTCCCCCACTGTGGCTTTCCACAGCACAGACCAGCACACACATGCCCTTGGACATAAAAGAACTCTTGCCTGCAGGGTCTTTGATACACAAGCCTTAGAAAATTTCCTCCTAATGCTTTAAATTGATGTAAAGTGCTGGCTCAGCATGAAATGGAATCTGTCAGAACGAAAATGAAATTTTGTCATGCATCAGACAGGATGATGCTCCTAATTGCTCTTCCATGATTTAAAAACAAACAACAAAAAACACCCAACAGATTCATTTACTAGCAGATAAAAATGGAGCATCAGATTCTTAGGACTGTATATCTTGAGCAACTTTGTGCTGTTAATCATTAAGCTAAGGCTACCCCCATGTTTCTGCTCTCCTGCTGCAGACAGAGGCATTTTGCTAGTGCCCTTAAGCCAGAAGAGAATTTACGAAGATGACTTTATGGACAACAGCAATTGTCTACAGTGAACTCCAGAAGACTGCTGCACCCAAAGTAACCACATACACACACATATCCTAAAGAACACAACGGCCATTTGGATTTAAATGTAGCAACACTTGCTAGATATTCCTGCATGTGCTGGATATTTACTGTGCATTTAATTGTCATATGTTCATCCAATGTGTCAGATGTTTAAAAATAGTCATTCTTGGTTTCCCTGAGGGAATCTCAGCACAAGGCTTCGTGCCACTGGCAGTGTAACACCTCTACTGCTCAAACAGCCAGCAGTAATTTTACTCCAGTGATTTTGAAGGGTTCTTGTGAGCAAAGAAAGGTACCAAAACATCCCTAGTCTTCTCAAGGTAGAAGCACATACACTATGGCAGACAATCCACAGCAATGCACTTGATGCTGCCCAGAAAAACGTGTCACACTGCAAAGCACAGATAAAGCAAGCTGCAGCCACCTATTTTCAAAAGAGAAATTTCCTTTTTTATATTACAGTAGAGTCACCATTCTGGAAGGCATGGCAGTAGGGCAGAGCTATTGCAGAAGCTCTCTTCTGCTCCCTGTTCTTGCATGCCTACATATATGAGGTTACACCAGGACAGATATTCCATTTTCCACAGACAATGACAGCCAGGCACTAACTGACAAGGTCAGGCAACAGGAGGTACGGTCAGCTTCAGAAAACTCAGAAACAGCAGGTAGTGCCTGAATGAACCCCCTCATAACACAGCTGCTGAGACAAGTATTAAAGCCAAAGTTCAAGCTTCCAGAGTTCTGTATTATCTCTTAGAGAGAGAACACATTTCAAAGGGGCAAGAAAATAGATTTCTAAAAAACAAGCAGGAAAGGAATCAGGTAAGAGGCTTTACTTGTACAGGTAAGAGGCATGGTTCTTTATACCAGGCCTCAGGTTAAAAAAACCTCACAGAAACACAGATACCCTAATCACCAACTGTTGCACAAGCTGGTGTGGTACAACAGGTCTCTCCTGCTCAATCCTTCCATACCTGCAAGGTTCTACAGAGGAGAACGATGGCTGGGCTGGAGGTCTATGTCACAGATCTACCATTTGTATCCAAGATTTTGTCCCTGCAGAGCTTCACAGGTGGGAGAATAAGCAGCACAAGCTTCCCAGCAAGGCATATGAAGCAAGATTCTGAAATTAAACCTGCCAGGATCATATTTCAGATTTTGTTGTGAAGGAGAAGTAGTACTGTACAAAGGTGTAGGAAAGCAGTGGTCTTCTCTATTGCCAAAACAGACATTCCTCAAAAACCTGGAAAAGGCTGTAGTCCAAAGGCTGTAATATCTGCTTTCCAGAGCACAGGCCTTCTGGTAGTCACATGTCCAAACAGTAAAACCAGTTTGCAGAGCCATTTGATGTACTCAGTAGCTCTCCAGGCAGATGCACTTCCTTGACTAAGTGCTATTTCAGAAATTCCCATATTCGTCCATATGGACTCACAAAATAGGCACAGGTTTCTTCAAGCCTAAGCACAGCAGTTTGTCACAGCTCACTGAATCTCACGGTGGCACTGGGAAAGGCAGAGATAAGTGAAATAACACATTCAAAAATTACCATGGCCAAGGCTACTGTCCCTTTATGAAAATAATATACATCAGCCGTTCCTATTTAGATTTTTCCAGCTGGCTGGAAGCATAGCTGGCAGACTCCAGAGACACTTTCTAACCATTCAGAAGAAAATTCTCTTTCCTTGGTAATAATTAGATTCCAAAGAAGCTGCTCATTCAAAAGTGGCAAAGAAATGAGCAGAAAGAAATGAGCAGGCCTTTCAGAAGTCTCTTGGCTGCAGGCTGTCCATATAACAGTGACGAGCCAGCACTGCTGCAAGTCTGCAGCCATGCCACAATGCTAAGTTGGTTTTAAAGAAAAAGGAAGTGGGCATGACTTGGGCATTATCACCTCCTCTCTTCAAGACACAGGTTGCACAGCCACCTCTGAACCTCAAGACAGCAAAGACAGCTTTTCCAGTTTCAAAATAGATCTTGCTTTAGCAAAAATATTTCAGGAAAAATTTCAACTATTCAGACATAGTTTAGGTTAGGATGACACGGAATGGAACAATCAATGACATAGAATGTCAAGTGCCCTGAAATATTCTCTTCCACTCACTACCAGAAGAATGACTGACCAGGGACTTCAGCTTGATTAGAGGACTATCAAACATTCTGTCTGTGACACATCCGTTCCATACAACAGATCTTCATGAAGCAAAGGTAGAAATAGAACAGTCTCACACGAAGAACAGCTTTGCATATAAACTGATGTTTTGCAGAACAGAAAGCACACTAGTTCTCACCTAAAATAGTCTCTTCCTACTAAGTTGAGAAACGGTGTAACAAAGGAGAGCAACAGAGAAGCAGAGGCAAGCCCACAGCTAGGCAGTTTGCCCTGTTGCTCCTGTACTGGAAAGGATGAAAAGTGCTGATTGATAGCAGCTGAAGGAGAAGTTTGTACACAAAAGGTACCAAGACAGCCTCTACAGAGGTCTCAACAGTAACACTGAGAGAAAAGGCAAAACACAGAGAGACGTACAAGGAACTCAAGGCAGATGTGTATGTGGAGACAGACTAATGCCCACGGAAATAGAGGTACAAGTGAGTAGGCTGGTTACAGGTCAGGTACAGTACCTAATCCACTTTGCTTCATCTCAGAAGACTGCCTGGAATAAGTGCTGAAGAGGCGATAACCTCCTGATTTAGAAGAAGATTCAGACAGCACCTGCAAAGACACAGTGTAATTAATCAGCATCATGGTCCAAGTCACCCATTGCTACCTTTACACATCAGTTGAAGGTAAAGAAAGGTGTATCTCTTCCGTAAAACCACCATTTTCAAGAAGTACAAAGGTAGTCATATGCTAGGATTGTGACATTGAATGCTCAATTTTAATTTCAAGATTTTGTTGGATTGTGGAACAGTGGAAGTTTGAAAAGTAAGATGGGACTCATGTAATGAGCATCTTTCCTCCCTAAACTCTTGCTGAGATCCCTGGGACACAAACTTCCTTCTTTAGCAGCAGAAAATCATATCCCCATAAACTTAGTATGTGCCTATCACAAAGAGCCTCTGAGTGCTGGAGGCAGAGGTGACATTGTGAGTAACATACAGTGATGGAAGACTGTTAACACCTCAAACTTTAACTCTGCTGTTTTCTGGTTCAGAAAACTTATGGCAAAAATGCCTGTGAAATCTCTCTGCAAGGAGGGACAATTCCAGAGTACTCTGGAGGTACCAGTCACCTGCTGACTGTGACACTGCCTTGTGACACAGAACAGCCTGGAAGGAGAGGTTAGAACAGTAAAATCAATTTTGTAACTTCACGAGATCAGTGAATGGGACAGTTCTTTGCCCTGACAGTTTAAACATCCTGGATGAATCCATCAGTGAGCAGGGACCCCTGATCAGCACGAGATCTTAGATGGGTTGGAGGAATGAGAAACGTGGCGTTGCCGTTGTGAAAGGCAAAGGCTGGAGCCTAACAGAAGGCAAAGAGGTCACCATAGCTAGATGGTGAGGTGGCATGTAGTCTCATACTGGCTACCAGTGCCTCTACAGAGCATGTAATCCAAATAATGCTTGTGTTTCTCAAGCATTTCCTTACTTGCTCTTCCTCATCAGTTCCTCTGTCCATGTTCCTCTGGCCTGTCCTTCCTCAATGAGGAAGAGTTTCAGAGTTCTGTCTGCCTTCCACAACATCTCTCTTTACCTTCTGCAGATCCTTTCCCAGAATCAACTCTGACTCTGGCATGTTAAACAAATGCCAGGAAACCAAAACCAAGTAAAAAGCCTTTGCAAGAACAAGGAGGGGCACCAATAGCAGGGTTACCTCCATGGATCCCGTCTTGCGGTTCCTGACCAGCGGCGACCTTCGCTGGATGCTGACGGGCTCGGAGGGCTGTGGGGATTTCTGCCGAGCACGGTCCGGCTCATCGCTGCCCTTCTCGTTCGAGAGGTCCTCTAGGCTGCCTTGGTCTGCCTTCTTGTCCTCGTTCTGCCATAAGGAAACACTCCACTCATGTTCACAGGCACATGGCCTTTGCCCATGCTGCCCCACACCAGCTCCATCCAGGCTTGGATCTCTTGCTCTGCCAAGCTCAGGAGGCACCCACAGTCCCAGCAGCCACCCTGACAAATCCAAACGGGACATGGACACGACCTGCCAGCTCCCTGTGGGCACTGCCAGCAAGCAAGTTTCTGCAGCAGGGCCAGACCGAGCAGGACAGTGCCCAAGTGTCCCCTGGGGCTGGCAGCTCCTGCCCAGGTGTCCACTCACCTCTGCTGAGGCCGGCCGAAATCCAAACCCCGTGGGTATGTTCCTGTCCTCCTCGCAGCCTTTGACGCCAGGGCTGAAATGCAGCTCCACATGGAAACGCTCCTCTGAAGAGGGGTCCTGTGAACACATGTCACAGGGAATAGGTAAAAAACCAAACCCAGTTAATCCTACCATCAGCACAGGCCAAGGTCCCACCCCACTGTTAGCCCACCATGCATCCCAGGCCCATTCTTTGGAGGGAAAGCAGGAGCAACAAGCATGAACAGAATGGCTCCAGGCTTGTCCATCCAAAAGGACAGCCCTGATCAGCACACAGCTGAGGCATTCTGACTGTTGCTATTTTGGGACAACAGCCACAGAGGAGTATAACAGAATTGGGCTCTATTTATATATACACACAGCCCCCTAAACCCCAGCCCCTTTTGACCCACTCCTGCTGCAAACCCAGCACAATGCCAGGACAGGGAGAGACTGGGTCCCTCCTGGACCCTCAGTCAGGCTGTTCCAAGATTTAAGTAACTGTCTCTAATAACAATTTTTCATTTACCTTTTTTTAAGGAAGCCAGAGCTTTTACAGTATCTGGCACTAATGATATAAACCCATATAAACTCATCCTGACTGACTGACATATCCACACCACTCGTGAGAGTTCTAGTCACATAGTTTTTGACAAGCATCACTTCTAACATAAGAAGCTCACACCAGCTCTGTGAATACAAGGTTCTAACTCCATAAGGTGTGGGGTAAGGGGCTGCTCCCCTCACCACTACAACCTCCTGCAGCACAGACCTAAGTCACAAGGTCTGATGATCATGATATGCAGTTTGGTGCCAAACCTACTTAGAGCCAAAACCCTCAGCTCCCACATTCCAGCTGTTTATTAAACGATACTCTTTACTGCTTTAATATACCAGTATACATTCCCCTAACTATACCAGCACACTTCTGGAATAAAAAATAGTTAATGGATGTGGAATTTCTGAATATTTTCTAGCTCTATTTCAAAAATACATATCAAATATTACCCAGTTTTATTTATTTTTTCCTACTGTTCACTTGCAATTAATACTTAAAAACAGCAAATAATTTTGCACTAGGAAATGCTTTAAAATAGTATTAATTACATAAGTTTGGTATTACTGCTCAGAATGACATTCTGCTTACACGTAACAAGCATTAACTGGGTCACTGCCTCCCACTTAAACTAAAAACTAGCAGTTGTGTTAATGATCCATCTGTCTTTGCTCACAAGCAGCAAGAGCTCAAGTTACAGACTTCCAATTGAACTCGTCTCTGAGGACTGTGCCTTGCAACGGGGCAGGAAGCATTGTAACCTACTGCTCTATCCCTCACCTTGTTGTTGTCCTCGTAGAGCATGATAACAATCTGGGTCATGTAGTTCAGCTCTGAGATAGCACTCAAATAGTCCATGGCTCTCTTCCACTGCTGGTCTTTGTTTTCCTGATATATACACATAAACAGTCGCATGGGATAAGCAACAGCAGACACGTTGCAGCATTCAGTGAAATGAGAGTGAGAGAGTTCCTCTCTCCACAAGGTAACATTGTCAGGACAAAAGCACCTTGCTTAACTCGCATGAAGAAATGACCTTGCAATGTGGTGGGGTGCTTGCAGTGAGGAGCAGCTGCACAGAGGGATGCTACAGCTGCCCACGCCACCCGTGTGCAGATCTGAGCTGGAAGCCACTGTGCCACTCTGACTGGAGACAAGCAGAGCCCACAGCAGGTTCCCAAACACAGCCATTCTCATGCTACAGAAAGGAGCACAAGGAATGAACCTGTGCTAAATAAGGGGCCAAGTGAAATGCCTTCACCTGATGCTGAATGAAAAATCTGGAGACATGCTGAACCCTTGGGCTCCACACAGCAGGGCAGCCCACCCTTCACTGCCTCCCAGCACTGCCAGGAAATGGTCACACCTGGAGTGTCACCCATGGTGCTGTGGAGCAAATCACCATGTTGATGGACATGAACTGAATCCTCCATTACAATGAACCCAGATGCAGCCAAATATCCCTGTGCTGGCAACATGCCATCATTGGGCATTTAAGTCAGGGAAAAAGGGAGCATCTTATTCAGTGAGCGATTTAAAAGTACTTTTCTGATCACTCTCTATAGATAATGCTATGCTGCCAGAGACACCAGAAATCATGCCTGCTAAGCAAGCCCAAAATCTTCAAGGCATTTCAGACCATGCTTAAAAATGGGAAGATAAATCAGAGAACCTCTCAAGAAGAGTAAAGCAGAGCTTTTCCCAGGATCTACATGTCAATTCATTCAGGAAACAGGTGAAGAGAGAGCAAGTGAAGGGTGAGTTGGATGAATTAGTCCCTAAAAATGTGTAATCTGCCTCTTTGGTAGAGAGCACATCCTGTGAATTTGCAACCTCAAGTCACTTCCTCTGTAAGAAAACTGATTTTATTGACTTAGAATTGGTATAAAGACTATACATAAAGGACTAAGCTCTTGAAGAGTTGAAGGAAGCAGGAAGGAAGAAATTCACTCATCCTCGTTGCCTCATACTACTATTCTCCTAGACAGATAAGCGGTCTGCTTACCTGAAACTAGCAGGACAGATCTTGGAGAAACATGTCTTTGTGCAAGCAAGGGAGGCACTGAGGAAGAACAATCCTCCCCCATGCCAGAAAGGCAGGAAGCTGCAGCATGCAAACACAGCAGAGATGGAGCTGGCCAGACACCACTGATGCCCAGCATTAGTGGAAGAGCTGGCTTAAGGGGAAACCTACAAACATACACTGTCCACCTTGGAAAAGGCTACTGGAAAAAAGTAGGGAGGCTTACTCTGTGAGCATTGCTGGGACACTTACATCCAGTAACCCCCCATAGCGGAAGATACTGAGCAGGGAGTGCACATGGCTCTCACTGGTGAAGTACAGCCGTGTTCGAACGTGGCGACCTGGTGACAGAACTCCTCTGGAGTACCTAAACCAAAATCAGCCCACAGTTACTTGTCTGCCAGTGAATTCCCATCTATCACACATTAGCATTTCTGTACACTTAATGGAACGACACAACCCCACACGGGGAAATGGCAAAGACAGCAGGACAGAACAAATAATGAGAGCACTGGGCACAAGAGCAACAAATTTTGTGAAATCTTAATGGAGACAAATAGTAGGTGGCTCATCACTCTACACTGGGCCGGTGCAGGGAAAGGGATGAGGCATCCCCATACAGCTACAATGGGTACAAGTCTTTGTGGCCCTGTGCTTCCAGTCACCAGTCTCAATATGCCTTCTCCATCTGCCTTCTAGTTCTGGAAGCACCAACATGCCTTCCCCTTGGAGAGTCCTTCAGTGTATGCTCAGTACCTCCTTCCACAACAGTACACTCTTCTGGCATGGGAACCACCCACTGCTCTATAGCTGCCCTCCCCACTGCCAGCAGCATGCAGCACAAGCCTTACAATGGATGTAGTTTGTTGACAGACTCATCTTCATGAGTTCTCTGTAGGTCCATCTGGATCTTTTTTATGAGAGGAAGACAAAAGCCAATAGCAATCTCCAGTTTCTCCTCCTTATTAATCCCATATTCCTGCAGGAACAAAACAACAGATATCCTGAGCCCTGGCTCTTTGCCATATCCTCACGTAAAGGTTCTTTACAAAAGGCCACTTAACTTCAACAGCCCAGTCCGCAGCACCACTGGTTAAGCAAGGACAGGAAAAGAAATATCACTCAACACTTTTCACTTTTTTCCCCATGTATTACAGAGGACTGAGACAATTCCAAGAACCCCAGTTATGTCTGCACATGACTGTCAGTATCCTTCCAACAGCTGAGAGGTGCAAGTACCACAAGCAAATCTCAGATCTCATGACATGCAAACTTATACTGAGCTAGCATGAGCATTAAAACAACAACTGCTATTTGAAAGATAAAAACTGCAGTGTTATGCTGAAAACAGTCAGACTGCATCTCACCAGCAACACTTAAAAAAGTTTAAACCACTTTTGCTCTACAGGGGCAGCTGGACCTTGCTGGTAGAAACTTATCCCACATAAATTAAACTTTGCAAGAAGCAACTCAACACTGCAAACTGAACAAGTCCTAGTTTAACAAACTTGTTGGAACTTTAACAAAATCTCCCTTCATGTCCACAACCCTGCAGGTGGAGGAGGATGGAATATTGCTGTAGCACACACAGGCAGCATGGAGCTGTGCTGTGATGCACTACAACGAACATGGAAAAGCTGCTACACCAGCTGCTCATTACTCTGACCCTGCCAGAATTCTCAACCAGAAGCCCAGTCCAGCAACATTTCAAGTCATAAATGGTTTTGGCTTTATACAAACACTAAGACAGATCTGAGAAACACCCTACTGTGATATGCTGCCTTGGGAGTTAATGTGCAAGAGAATCAAGACAAAACACAAAGGCAAAGGGTCAAACTGGCGCCACAGGCATCTTCATACAGGCTATACCTGGGGTATGATCACATCTGCCAGGGCTTTGGAGAGCTTGAAGAGTTCAGTTGTGCCTTCCAGTTTCAGTGCACAGTTGTGCTGTACATCATACTTGATGCAGTCATATATATCAGGGATCTTGCTGATGTCATAGCGCCCATTCTTCATGCGGAAATCTCGCTCCAGCTTACTCCAGCGCTGCAGCATCAGTTCCAAAGTCTCACTGTGGTACAGCTGCAGGTCTAAAAAGCAGAGAACATCAAACCATATTCACATCCTAGAACCACAGAATCACAGAACCCTGGTTACTGCTGCAGACATTTCAAGTGAGAGCTGTGATTGACTTCTCCCAGCATGAAAGGGCTCCAATTCTTGTGTTACCCACAGGAGTCCTAGTCTGGAAAAGTCACTGGAGCTGTTGCAGGAGTTTTAACCTGCAGCAACAGGCTACTTCTGAAATGCTTGAGAAAAGTGAAACGGTTTGCCTTGTTGCTTAGGTCTGCCATAAATCCCATGGCAGGTCCCCAAGATGGATACCTTTGTAAAACTTCTGCACTCTTATTAGGAAAGTTGAGATGAGCAAATCGCGACTGAAAAACTTGCTATTTACAGTCTCCACAAAAGGCCTGAAAAAACACAGGCATACCCCTCCAGGCTATATGGCTGCTGTTTACATTTACTCTAAACCAAGATCCACATATCATTTCCTTTACATTACAACTCTCTTTAACAGTAATTGAAAGTGGAGCCTTCCACATCAATAGCACATACAGAATTACACTTTACAGTTTCTTTGCTACAGACAAACATAAGCCCTAGTGGTGTTTGGGAGCTCTGAAGATGTACCAATAAATTAATCTCTTCCAGACCCTTTCCAGTTCTGTTGCTCACCTGCAGATTTTGGGTCTTCTAGACGTTTTCGTATCTGGGAGGTGAGATTCTCAATCAGGGTGAACACCTGGTTACAGACCTCAACTGGGTTCTGGATAAAGGTCATGGAGTTGAGCAGAGAAGCACTGCCTGTAGGTGCTAGCTGAAAGAAGATTCAGCAGAGATTAGTTAGTCTTCACAAACTGGGAATGCAAATACCTGCCTTTTGCAGCTGTACTGCTTTCTGACTTAGGACAAAGGCTGTGCTCCCAGCTGAACACAATAAACTGGCCTATTCCTAGGAGTCAGTCTTAAAATCTTCCTCAGGATCAAACTCAGAGGGAGCAAACAACTGCTCTCATCAGATTGGACCTCCCTCCACCTACAATATCCACTCATCTCATTTTGCTTCTCTGCTTGAGCAGAAGGGCTTCATTTTAAGTAGTTATTTGAGATGATAAATATGTTCCTTTCCTGAAAGATTTCAGTCCAGTAATCACATTTCAGAGCCTAGGAAATGTGAACCACTGTTCACACACCACACACTTCACATCAAACCACTGCAGCAATGCTATTCTCCTTCCAGATAGAGGGAGCAATGAAGCCACACTGGTGCTTTACCTTTTCATAATCTTCTTCACAGAACTCAGCATCCTTCTGCATGATTTCACGTAGTCGCGCCTTCACTCTGTGCTGACAGCTGCTAAGGGAATCACTGTCACTGTCCAGCAGACCATTCATATTGGCACTTTTCACCATCTGCACCAGGATGGGGGTCAGCTCTCCTTCCAGGGCCAGCAGACCCTAAAGCCACACCACACAGAACAAGATTTCAGGTCTGTGCAACCCAAGCAACAAAAATTCTGGTAATTTCATGGCCAGTACTCAGGTAATCTAAGTGAAATCTCAACTGTCCTTGAAGGGCAGTTTTACAGTAACATTCCCTTCAGTCAAAGATGACTCAGGCATGCTTCTAGAGCTGTTCAAGCAAAGAAGAGCTCTGCCTGCAGCAGCCCCAGATTTGTCCACGCAACTGTTGAGCAGGCTCAATTTTCAAGCAACTCAATTTGCTTGAAAATGTTAATACAGTAAAAGCTCTGAAGACCAGCTAAGGCCACTGCAGGATTCCCCTTGGCTTTCACTACAAATGAACCTGTCTTCTCCCTAGTCCCCACCCCACACTGCACCAAAGACATTTCATTCCCCTTTTAAATGCAGCAGGCAAGGAATAACCCCCCTAGCTGGGCAGACACCCCAGAAACATTCATTCTATAGGCAATCAATACTCAGCAGTACATCTGGTGTGCTCTAACATCAAGCACCAGCAATAATCCATATATAGCTCCTTCTTGAGTCAGAGTCCTGTCCTGGACAGGACATAAAAGGTGACAGGTGTGTGCAAATACACCAGATGTTCAGTACTGCCCCATACACCTGCTATTATCACAGTGTATCCCAGTCCATCCAACAGAGAGGGTCAAGATCCTAGGAAAACTCCTTCCTCATCACAAGACGTCATCACAGTTTCCTTTAGAACCGGCATATTTTAAGAATAATAAAGCAGAACAAACAGATGCCCAAAAGAGAAGAAAGACCTTTGCAAAAGCTGCTGCTGTCATCTGAACTCTCCCCTCGTCTGAGGCGTAGATCTTGAGATCATGGCGATAAGTGCTGTGCAGCCTGAGCAAGCCGCAGCCAGGGAAACCAGCATAATCGCCTGGAACCAAGGACAACTCAAAATTCATATTCTCACACCTGTAAAATTATCAGCTTCATATACTGGTTTATACAAACAACCTTTATTGTAGTAACAAAGTTATGTAGAGAATTAGTCACTTGCATAGGCAGCATTTATGTAGCTATACAGAAGGACTAAAAATGTAAGAAAGGCTTTGCTTAAGTTGGGAAAGTTAATTTTGAGGAAAAAAGTGAGCTTTCACCAGTCAAGTCTGATGCTGCCCAAATCCTGCAGCAAATGCTACTGAACAGTCTGTAGCAGTTCTGCTAGCCTGAATATCCTGGTGCAGAATGAAGATGTATCAAAAAAAAAAAAATCACTTCTGCTTGTTTTCTGCATGAGAGCAGGTCCTGCAGCCCTCAGAACTGCAGGGAGGGCGGTTCAGCAGGGAAGTTTCCAAAGCAGATCCTGTACAGCTACAATTACCTCACGGCACAAAATGCCAGTTTATTTCCCACGGCTGAGTCAACCACAGGAGTCAGATCAGTAATGGAGGAAAGTAACTCCTGCAGCTCTTGAGTCTGACCTCCAAAGACAGAACGAGTGACAGTGGTCATTATTTGCTGCTACCTGGAATCCCAGGGCAATTCTGCACAGTACCCAGTCACATTGTATGACAAGACAGGAACACCACTCCCAGCTCTGAGCTCAGAACTCAAGAGAAACACCCTGACAGACAAGGACAGGCACAAGCCAGAAGTCAGACGTATGTCTTGGGAAAGCTGCCAGGCACCAAATGCTACCCAAGAACACAGCACTTCCCTGCAAAACAAGATCTCTCCCTCCTCATGAATGGCCACATGGAGAAGTCTACAAAGCTGTTGCTCACAGTGACTCATCTAAGCACAGGGGTTACTTCCCTGTAGGAGGTTATTAGGCTGGTTAAACATGACTTCCCTTTGTGAATCTATGCTGACTACTCACAGTCACCTGCCTATCCTTCATGTACCCAGGAATGATCTCCAGGATTAGCTGCTCCATTAACAGCTCAGGGACTGTGCTGAAGTTGACCTGGCTGCAGTTCCTTGGGCCCTCCTTCTTGTCAGTTTTGAAGCTAAGAGCAACAATTCCTCTCCTCCAGTCCTCAGGCACCTTCCCCCATCCCCAGAGCCTTTCAAAGAGAATCCTTAGTGGCCTTGCAGGGACACCTGCCTGCTCCTTTGGCACTGTGGGTGCAGCCCATCAGGGCCCTCGGGTTCACGTGTATCCAGCTTGCTTAAGTGTCCCCTGACCTGATTCTCTTCCACCAAAGGTAACTCTTTCCTATTCTAGAAGGAAATCTTCTCCAATCCAATTTAAATTTGCCTAATTAATTTGAAATGTAATTAATTAAATTGAATTAATTAAACATACAAGTCAAAGACAAGCATATCCAGTACTGGACTCACTGGATCAATCCAGTGTATTACTCCTGACTCAAAGGCAATCTCAGTAGGTTGGGTTTTTTTTTCCCTTTCAGCTCCTGTTGATTTGTGTATATATTAGATGCTTTTCAGCATCACAGAATTATGGTGGAGAAAATATGGAGAAGTTACCTCCCTATTCTACTGTCTAAGGGCAGAATTATCTGTCTTCCAAGACAGATCTCCTCTTTTCTCTACATTTGACCTAAATTCCTTGTTAATCATTCATAAATTTTGTATTTGCTCCATCAGAATGTACTTTATTAGAACCACCTGTCTTTTTTGAATACTGGCACATTGTGTAAAGAAAGCTGTTGCACTCCAAGACACACTGAAGTTTAACAACAAACCTCTCTGGTTAGCTATGGGATCTCTGGCTGCAAAACCCACCTGAATTATTTATCCCTACCATGCCAACTCAAAAGAACAAAAACTAATCCCAGAGGCTGAATACAGTCACAGATGCCTGAGCAACCCTCACCTGGGCTGGGCAGCCTGGCAGCCATGGGGCAGGACCAGAGGTACCTGGCCAAACTCACCTTGGCCTCCAGGATACATGCAGCGAAAGGCCCGTCCCAGTTCCTCAGCCTGGACTCTTCCTGCCGGGGTCAGCTCTCCACCCCACTTCAGCACCAGCAGAAGGGAGGGGGACGGCTCTCGGCGAGCTTCTAGGAGACAAACAGGTATTCACTGCATCAGATCTCATATCTGAACTTGCAGAGGGAGAGGACAGAAGAGGAGGTTGTCATCAGCACCTTGCAGAGTGTTCTCAACACAAGCCTGACCCAAAATCCCTCAGAAACAAATCAGCAAGTAAGAAAATCAAAGTCACTAGTTTTTGAAGTTTTTCCAGTTTCACAAAACTGGAAGTGCAAGCCCTGTAGAGCCACCCACACCTGAACTCTGGGCTTAAAGATCAGGATAGCACCATCAGGTTTCTTTACCTTCATCTTCACTCGCAGCTTTTGGATGTCCATGAGGCAGATAAGTCAACTGAACCTTACGGTTAATGCCAGAAAAATGTCCATACCTGTCACCAGGGATGGAGAAAAAAAAAACTGAAACAAATCAACTTCTCCCAACCTTTGCCCAGAGATCCCCAGGCAGTACATAGCAGAAATACAGCACAGGCAAGAGACTTTCTGCTACAATGCTCATAGCCAAGGAACATGATTTTTGTCTCTCCAAAGCAGGGCTTTGATGTCAAGGAGAAAAGGTGAGGAGCATGGTGCCTTTCATGTACAGTTACTAACAGGGGACAGAGGAGACCCCAACCTCTGGGAACCAACTGGCCAGGGCACTAGCAGCACAGCTTGCTTTCATATCACATGCTCTGAGGCAAACCCACAGTGTCCCAAGATAGGAATTCTTACATCTCCAAGACACTCTTCAGCTGTTCCAGTTTGGATTTTCTCTCCTCTATTTCACAATCACTGTGAGTTCCCAGCTCCACCACAAGCTGCCGTGCAATGTCCAGCACTTCCTGTTGGAAAGCAGAAAGCAATTCTGCCTCAGACTCACCAGTGCACTCCTGTAAGGCCTCCTGACAGCTTCACCCAGTATTAGGTCCATGCAGACACTCCTCAGAGGCATGTCATTTCATAAGACACAGCTCAGGCAGGACAAACTTTCACACTACAGTTTGCTTCATCCCCACACTGTGCTACAGCCCTACTGAGAGCCAAGCAGGTGCCTCCAATTGCCCCAGGCCCTAGCATGGACCCATCTGTCACCAGAGGCAACAGCAGCTGGTGGGCAAACTGCATCAGGTCATCTGCATCCCTCCAGTTGGGCATCAGGCAGCAGAAGTTTCTGTTTTGCTCTCCTACTCTCACCCAGCTGAGTGTGCACAAGGTGCAGGATGAGACAGGGAGCATCTGTGTGACAGACTGTTGTCCTTTTGGAGGTTTGCATCCTCCCCAAGAACTGGCTTGCACCAGGATCTGTATTACCTGCATATCCCACACAGTAACCCCAGAATGTACTTCCTCACCTGAAGCTGCTCTGGTTTCTTCAGCTTCAACTTCCCTGTCTTGTAACCATCATATTTCTCAAATAATTCAAAGAACCTGAAGAGACAACAAAGAATGTCGATCCATTTTCTGCTGTTTCAATAATACAAGGAGAGTCATTCCTACATGTGCATTCAGTCTCTGTTCTTCAGGGAGAACCAGCAGGCTGCTGGCTCTTCCCTGTGCTTCAGAAATTCTGCAAAAACTAGTGTTTTTCAAAATACAACCAGGAAGTAGATACTACCTTCCCATTTAGTGGGGCACTTCCCTTTTCAACACCTGCCACACCTTCATTCTCCCCTCCAGTGTTCACACAGAAGGTGCCAGGATCCTTGTGGGGAAAGGGGGCTCTCTCAACTGGTCAGAAAGCATTTGCTTGGATGAGCCAGGAAAAGGTACACCCTCCTATGCACTCAGCCCTCCACTCCTGATCCTGGTTTAGAGAACAGGCCCTCGTCCCTTCCCAGCAGCACAGCACCTTCTTCCCTTGGCTCTTACCGGGGATGTTTCACTTCCATCTTCATCTTCTGCTTTGGGGTGCGATCTCCATGACGGATGACTGCAATAACACAGCGAAGCTCCATCCTGGGGAAACACAAGAGAGAGATGACAAATGTGCCCCCTACACTCCAGAACTGCCACCAGGAAGTAGCTTCCCATTGCTCTTTCAGTTCCATTCTGACAGCTGCTTTCCTCAGCAGGAGCAGAATTTCTCCCGGACTAAACCAGACACAAGTGCCTTGGCTGCAGAGAGTCAAAGCTCTGCAGACACTACCAAGTTGAGTGGTTTCATATCAATGTTCAACTATGCTGTGGATCACAAAAAGTTTTGCCTTTGGTCTTCTAGCCTTATGTGCTAGAAAACTAGCAAGGCCAAAGGTATCAAGTGAGGGGCTGCTAAGCATATAGATAATATGAATATTTCAGCTAAATGTTTACACATATTTCACTGGTAGCTCAACATGCACTCTCTCCATGTAGCAGCCAGCTAGAGCTTCTGTCCTAACCCGTTTCCTGTCCTGATGCAGAATTTGGATCCTCGGAAAACCATGTAAGCAGTTTCTGTAATTTCTTCACTTACTGCTCATCTGCATTCATCAAACCTACAAGTAATCTCCAACCTGTCACAACTTCCATGTGCATAGCTAAGCCTTTCCACAGGCATTTCAGGGTTGCAAGCAGCACAGCAGCTGGAGGATGCCATGCTGCTAGTGGTGTCAGGCCCTTGGACAGGGTTTTTCACACTTTGTCCCTCATGTAGCCATCACTGGCATCCTTTTGAGAAGATGGCAGGTACTCACATGGTGCCTGAAGTTGTGGGGACAATGGGGATGTCTTCTGCCTCTGTTGGGATGGACCAGGGGATATGAAATTGGGGAGCCAACTCCCTCATGATTATATTTCTGGAAGAAACCAAAACACAACACTCACAAGAAAATCCATTCCCTTGGTTCTCCACCTCCTCCTTAGCAATCCTGCTGAAAGATGTGAGGAGAGCCAGAGAATTCCCCCTCACTTTCATTGCAGAGACACCTATGCCCCTGTGGGCTAGTAAGGGCAACCCAAAGGAGGTACCAGTTTCCCCCACATCACCAATACCACAACTGGGCTTAGCATGCAATGAAAAGTCCTGGAAGATACATCGAGCCATAGACAAAGACAGCTAATGCCAATGCAGGCAGGAGCTCCAGGGGTTGAAAATAACCCATTCCTCCAAGAGCCAAGCTTTCACCTGCTGAACAAATGACTCACATGAACCACCTGCAGACTTCTCTGACATACTGAACAGGACTCCACATTTCATTTCACTTCACTGTGAGTTACCTTACCACCTTATCAAAACTTGGATTGTTCATACCCAAGGATTTTGGCACAATCATCATAATACTTCATGGAGTTCTTCACAAAGCTGAAGCCATTCACATCACAAACAAAGGAGTGGCCATTGGCCCGCAGGAGGTCGAACCCACACACGGTTTGCTGCAGGAGGAAGCAGAGGATCTGGGATTTAGACACACAGGAAGGAAGCAGTGGGGGACAGCAGCTACCCTGCCAGTGGGGCATACCCTGCCCAGTCCAGCCCTACTGATGCTACAGCCATCCCTCCACACCATGCCCACCTCACAAGCCTGGAATAAGTGTGAAGACATGTCATTAGTCATTTACACCTTCACTGCTGTACCAAAGGCCCTAACCACAAGCCCCCAGATGAAGCCATCAGGGCCAATCCCAGAGCTCTAAAGGCCTGAAACAGAGCAGCTCCTGGATATCCTGCTCTTACTTTCAAATCAAATCAAATAATTTTGAATTTGACTGATTCATTTTGAATTCAGACTGACAAGCACAGACAAGAAGTGCTGCAGGCAAAGACACCCATCACTAAATGGAAAAGGCTACAAGGTAGAAAAGAGATCAAATCCGCATCAGCCCAACTACATGGGGTGCCAGATGCAATGGAGCAGGAACAAGGAGCCCAGTGCTTCTTCTATTAACACTGCTAAACACGTCATGGAACCATACCTAGACTCATATTCACTCTACACAACTGTAAAATAAAACATCAATTTGGACCAGAGTCACCTTTAAAAAAAACCCCCAAAACTAAAAAAAAAAACAAAATCAGACAAACAAAAAGCCCAAATAAACAAAAGAACCAAACACAAGTACAGAAATGCAAAATAAACAACAAAACAAAACAAACAAACAAACAAAAATCCCCAAGAAAATAAGACCAAATTTTCCACATAAACAAAAGCAGGAAATAGTCAAGACAGGATGAGCACAGGTCAGATGGAGAGCAGCATGCTCAGGATATAGTATTAATGCTCAGATATATGTGGGACACCAGACACCTGTCACCCCAGAGGGCATTTGCTGCAGGCCCTCTTGCCTTCCCAGTCACCTCTGCCCAGCAAACTGCCACAGCCAGCAGGACCCACAACTGGCATCAGGCATGGAGGATTGCCATGCCTGAGACATGCCAGAAGGACAAGTTTTAACACCAACCCTGACACAGACCAGACATTTGTAGAGTCCTGCTTGCACAGGAAAGAAAATACAAACCTTAAAGGCTACACAGACTTTACGGGCAACGAGTTTCTCCATGGCAGTCAGCATGACTGGGTAACGAATTTCCTTCCCTTCACTGTCCCGCTCCACTTTCCCATCCAAGGCAGGGGACTTGCGAGCCTCTGCATGGGCATAGTCTGGCCCAACAGTGTACACCTGGAAATAGAGTGAGTACACCTGACTTAACTGCAGCTTCCAGAAGGTATTTCTGCTGCAGACACAGAAAAGGAGATGAGATGGTCTCACACATTCCTCCTGGTGTCATCTACAGAGCACCCACTCCCCTCTTTGGAGCCAAAACTGCAGTCAGCACCTCAAAGCTTAAACACACATTCCAGAGCCTAAGTAGGACTAAGCAGAACTGCTGCACCTTCAGCTCCCCCAGGCCTGACAAAAGAAGGCACCATTCCAGGCTTTTCCTTACCTTTACATCAGTGCCATCCGTAGGCATGAACTCTTCATAAATGTAGGAGCCTGTCTTCCTCACACTGCTCTCTGGGGAGTACACACTGCTCCGACTGCCAATCTGAGAGTACAGAATAAACACCTCAGGGAAGAGCACAGGGACCCTTTTCTTAGACTGAAGCAGAAGAGCAATAGTTTCATCCCATATGTAGAGAATTTAGCAGACTTAATGGATTAGCATCTCAGCCCCCCCAGCTATTACAGCACACTTATTTATGGAGGACAAAAGAGACTAAAATGCAGGCAGCAGATATGCCATTTTCCAGGCTTTAAAGATGAGAAAACTTATTCTAGACTATTAATTTGTCTCCAGTCACTTCAAGGCTATGGAACTAAAAAAAGTGGACAAAGACCTACAAAGCAAGGAGCCTAAGTAATATGCAGATGAAAATAAATTATGACAGATGATAATCCAACCAATTTAACTTCCTTCTAGGACCATGACTGATTTTTTTGACATCTAGGATGATGTTGTTTTCATGTTTAGTAAGGCTTTGGATACAACCTCAAGAGGCATACCTGTATTTTACCTAAGGGAACAATCATTTTAGAATTGATAATGGCAAATGTGTAACTGATTGGAAAAAAGATACATCACTGGGTACTGTAACTGTTCACTGGCAAAATGGAGGAAGTGAGTAAGGGCAGATTTCCTGGAATCTAGGAACAGATACTGCTTTTATCATGTGTGCAAGCTACACTAAATGGGAAGGGCAAGAATGATGTTAAATGACAGGAACATCGTTTTTTTGAAAAATTAATCTTGATAAACCCAGGAGAAATCAGCACACAATTCAGAAAGGGACACAGTGCTCCATGACTACAGGATAAAGGTCACCAAGAGGACGGAAAAGGTGAAGTCTGCACTACAACTAAAATATGTCCTGTGGTTCCCAGGTAGATGGGGTTGAACTAAAAGTTCTAAGAAAGTCTAAAGTTCCCCAACACAAAACCTTCCTTTCCCCATCACCTGCCCCAACATTCCTTCCTGAAGCCACGTACATGGGTCTCAGATCTGTTGGTTCCAACACCAGCTCTGGAGACCCCTCCTCACCTTACGGAAGAGCCGCTGGCTGCCCCCACCTGCTGACGTCGGGTAGTAAATATACACATTGTGGTCTTCAGCACTGACTGGCTTCTCTACAAATGGCTTTGGGAAAACAGCTCCGTTTACCTCCACATGGTCCTCTCCTTCCACCAAGTTGCACTCTGAAGACAGAGCACAGCAGCAGCTCATCAGGAAAGGTGTGACAGTCCTAATGCAGAGCCACAGTCCCTTCCAGGCCCATCAGTTTTGCTGTTGGGATCTTTGCCCACAAAAAACCCCAAGAGACTTATGAGTCAGGCCTCTTTGAGGTGACTGCCAGTATCTGTCCTCTGCAGACTATCTTAAATAGCAGAGCCTGGGGAAATGGCTTTCAGTAGAGGTTGGACACCAACCTTCTGGTCTGTCAGGATCTCGATTGAGCACGGCATAGCGGGGCAGGTCTATTCCCTCCTCCTGAAGGATCCGATACACTTCACGCCTGTAGAGGACAGAAGCAGTGACAGAAGAGTTTAGAAGGCCCTCAGTACACATCAAGGGAAAGAGTTTGCTTCCACTGATGAAGAACACAGTCATATGAACACAAAAAAGCATCAAGACAGACTGCCTGTCATGCAGAGCCGTCCAGTGCCCAGGACTGGCAGAAGCAGCAGGAGCTTTCTTTTATCTTGTGTCAAGTGGCAAACCCCAGTTCTTTCACTAGTTACACCTTGGGATGGCTGCCAGCACCCACATAACACTGCTCACCACTCCAAAGACAAGGCAGGATGTTTAGGATCTGTTGGGAGCCCTACTCACACACAGCCAAAGCAGCCTGGGTATAAGAGCTGAGGTACGTGGCTGCTGGTGGCCTCTACCAACAGATGACTGAGAAACCTCACATGTCTGACCACCACATGCTCCACGGATTCTGACCCAGCCTTGCTCCCAACTTCTGATCTAGAGCCCCATCTCACCACTTGGCTCTCCTGCTTAGAGACTGGTCCTTTTGCTTTAGTCATGGCAGCCTTGTTCTGTAAGAACTCTTCCAATCCCTACATCCCAGCCACTCCTTACATTTACACCAGAAAACAAAGCATGGCTTTACATGGTCTCAACAGTTTTATCCTCAAAGCCATTCCCCTCCATGCTTTGAAGAAACCCCAAAAAGCCACTGCTAAGGTTCCCTTCTTCCTCATCTCACTTCTTTTTGACCAGAAAAATAAAGTCTCCACTGCACACTGAGAAGAATCAGAAGAAGAGGGAAGGGGCTTTAGCGGCTCACAGACACCCACCTGTCCTGGATGTAATACTGCATATCAAGGTCGTTGATCAGAAATGGCTTGCACAGCTTGGCATAAGCAACTGCCTTATCCAGGGGGAATCCTGAAATACAGGGTGAGGACAGAGGGGAAGGCTGAAAGGAAACTCCATTGCCCACAGCTCAAGCAGGCTAAGGACTGCTAGAGATGGGTTACCTTTGGAGTGGAAGGATATCAGGCAGTCACAAGAGGGCCAGTTCTCTACTGGTTCATTCAGAATAACATCCTCCCCCATGATCACCACTGTGATGTACTCAAACTTGCACAGACGTTCCAGAATCTGTGTCATGGGCTTTGACTTGGACTTTTTGGTCATGGCACAGATTCCCACCACGATCTGCCGTTCTGGTGGCTGACAGAGGGGAAGACAGAGATCCATTAAGTAGCATTTAATGTAACACTGAATAGGGGCAAAAAGCAGTTAGGAGCTGGTGATAATTTTTTCTGTGTCCTGTTCCTGGAGGTTACAGAAAAAAATGAATGTTTTCTTTCTGCAGAGACACCTTTGCCCTTTTCACAGGTGCCAGAGTTTTCCTCAAAAAATTCCCTAGCAAAACAGAAAGGTTTACAGGAGTGTCAGGTTAAGTCTCTAGAACAAAGAAATCCACTATTTTTCCCAAATCAGACTTGCAAAAAAAGCTAGATTTCCTGAGGCAGTGAGGACGACTGCACAATGCAATGTGTCCTGTCATGAATGCCACTGCCATGTCCCACAGCTGTGCCACACAGCCAGGTGCTGTGTCCCCTGCAGACCCAACTACCTGCAGCCCCAGCAGTAACCATGCAAAACCTGTATGAGACCCAGGGATCCCATACAGGTGCTCCAGCCCAGAATGCCGGGACCTCCTTACCGATTCCTCCTCTTCATCATCTTCAAAGAAATCGGTTTCGTCTGTCTTCATGTTTGATCCCAGAAATTCTGTCTCATCATCTCTGGAACCGACAACAAACCTGGGAGTGGAGTTCTCTCCTTCACTGGAGGTCGTCAGGGACGACATTGCAGCTTTGGTGGCCGACCATCCCGCTCTGGAATTACAGTGTGCAAAAGGGAGTGAGAGGTCAGATGCAGGGCAGCCCCAGGCCAGCTGCATGATGGAAGCAAGTGATGGTGGGGAGGGCAGGGACTGAACCAGCACGAGGGAGCCCGGGGAAAGTGCTACCCAGCGCAAAAAGAGGGAACAGCAAGACACTCTCAGGGTGGGAGGGGATCTGGAATTCTGGATCATTTTAGATAAGCAGCTCCATTTTGCAATTAACCCCCTTGCACTGGGATGGTGTCACCACCAGCACTGAAATCCTCTAACCCTTACAGTGATGCATGTCCAGCCGCTGCCTAAATCAAGGACAGGGACAGGGGACACTCCTGCAGACTCATATGGCCAACGACATCAACTGGGACTCCAGAAGGCAGGATAAAGCTCAGGTCAGTGACAGTGATTTTCCAATTGCCAATTTTCATCATTTCAGCTCAAGAAGACCTACAGTAACAGAGAGGACAGTTTGAGAGGTGAAGGAGTTTGCAGGGAGGAGAAAAAACAAGTGAAAACTCTGTGGCAGGGAAAGAAGACACAGAGGGAGCATCAGCAACAGTTTGGGTTGCAGGTCAGGGTGTCTGGGTTTGAGTCCAGCTCCAGGCCCTGTACAGACATCCCAAGAACCCCACCATGTGCCTGAGAGCATTGTCCACAGGCTTCTTGAACTTAGACAGGCTTAGTGCTATGACCAGTGCAGAGCAGAGTGGAACAATCGCCCCCAGTGACCACCTGCTGAATATATGCTGTGAGTTAGAGATGCCAGGAAAGGAGCGTGTCCTCCACTGTCACCTTCAAAAGCACTGCCAGCCCCAGAGGGGACAGAGTCTGAACACACCATTCAACTGACCTGCACGTGCCAAGGACACAGCTGTTCACCATTGACCTAAGCTCCACCCACAGCGTCAAGCAGGTGTCTCTCATTGTGCTTTTCCTAATTATAAAGTAGCCAAAATCATCCTCCTGCATAATGGCAACGATGAGGAGAGGACATTGTGAACACTTATCAAGTACCTCCTAAAACTGGACATGAGACACTCTCTGCCATTGCTTCTCATATTCTCACATGATTTCCAGCATTCCCTAGATTTGGAGTTACTGAATTTCCTCTTCAGTGATGCCTTCCCTTACAGCCAGGACACAGCAGAAGACTGCATTGCCACACAGAGCTGTCAGTTCCCAGTCCTCCAGCAACAATAAGAGGCACACCCCAAAGCCATCAGCCTGCTGCCAGAACGGCATCAGGGCAGGTGAGAATCCTCTCACTGGGAACACAACAGAAGATTGCCTTAATTCACCTGAGCAGGGTGGGAAATGCAAAAGACACAGAGCAACCCAGCTGTGAAATCCCCTTGGAAATAAGGATACTTATTCTTACTGCAGGCCTCCAGGCAGGAAGACAGCGTGGTGCCAGAAAGGGCAGGAAATGTAACAGGTGAGTGTTCAGAGAAAGCACTGGAGCAGAAGAACAAGGACGTGCAGCCACACTACCAGGCACTGGTTGCTCACAAGCTCATTAGCAATCATGCTGGATCCACTGGGGGAGTGGACGTCAACCCAAGAGAAACCACACAGGGCACACACAGCAAGCCTGGACTTTGTACATACCACACCAAAGATGATCTCCTCCATCTCAGTCCCATGCACCGAGCCCAGTGCTGCTGTTCCCACAAAATCCTCAAAGCACAGCACACATCTGGCACTGAAAGCCCTCAGCAGGTACAGTATCAGCTGATAGCTGATGATTTAATGAAGTGAAGCAAACCATGCAAAAGGAGGAGGAGGGTTATTTTCTCCAATCCCCTACTCTCCCCTCCCTCCTGGAAAAAAACCAGATCAAGTAGCTGGAAAACCTTTGCCCTAAGAACTCAGAAAGCAACAACTTGTCTATATTCCTCCTCCTATTTCAGAGAAAAAAGCCTCTTCCTTGCTCTATAGCTCTGTTTCAAGGCCATGACACACCACACTCACGTCAGGTAAAAACTTAGAGCCTCACTGAAGATGGAGCCACTGACAGTACAGGCACGTCCATGATGTTAATAAGGAATGCCTCATTTCAGGTGTGGGGAGAGGCTTAACCAGGCCTTTTCCTAGATTTTCTGAAAAGCAGATCCCTTACCATAGACTTACACCAAGCAACAACAGAAGATTAATGAGGCTCTGGCACACGCACACAAAAGGTAAGGATGATTCTGGCTTTGAGTCACAATATTCAGACTTGGTCACAGATACAGAAGGAAGTACATGCCAGCCACTGCAACTAAAGACTTTCCTGCTGCATTTCCAAGAAGGGCAACTGTGATCTGCTGCACAGTCCTACCAAAGGTTACCATAATTACCCAATGAGCAATCCGAATCTGCTGAGACACAGCCCTAAATGGAGCCACAGACCTTGCCTCTGATGGCCTGGGACTGATTCAGCTCCCGAGATTGCCCTGTATTACTGATAAGAAACAAGATAGTAAATTGTTTTCCGGTTCCCCAACAGATCATTCCAGCGCTGTTCAGATAAGAGTGCTCACAAAGTAAAGAGATTCTTTCTGTCCTGTTTGTGAGGTACCAGACGTTTAAGAGGGAAGGTGTGATTAGGTCTTGTATTAAGTTTGTACTCAGTGTGGCGTTAACCAATCAAAGAGTGGGTTTGCAGGTCAGGGTTTTGTTTCATTTCAGTTTTTAAACAAAAGGTGCAGATGCAGGTGCTATCTCTGTAGTGCCGGGCTGATGGACAGGAACATGGCTCATCATATGCCAGCAGCAGGAATTCGGGTTACCCTGGCACGCAGAAACCCTGCAAACATGATCCAACTTCAGAGACCCACAGCCTTGCCAAGCCAGGTCAAGTAAGTGCAGGATCACAACTCTGTGAATACACATAGCTGGCATTTTAAAACACTAATGCTGGCAACGTCTTGTAGAACTACCTGAAATTACTGATGGCCCTACAACTAACCAACCATCCAAAAAACCCAACCCTGAAAGCTCAGACCCTGAGCAGTGAAGTACCTTTGCACACAGGACCAGTAACACACCTTTGTATGACCAGTGACACACAGAGAGCCACTTCCACTGTTACAAGGGCTGTTTGCACCAAGATTAAATCCATACTTCAAAATGGTGAAAGCTGTGCTCTTATCACGGGCACTTACTTGCCTCAGAACAGAACCATCACCTATTCTAGGGTTAATAATTAAAACTATATGAACATGGTATATCAGAATATCAGAGAAACCCCTGTGTTCTGGTAACACGGGCATTCAAGGTGTTCACCTTGACCTTTCGGCCAGGAAGCTGAAGCCAAGTTCGGTCTGTTCAAGCTTTCAGCGAGGCCGAACACACCAAGAGCTGCAAACCCGAGCGCGGGGCAGAGCGAGGCAGTCCCTCGGTTCACCCCGAGAGTAACACCGCACACCGCCGAGACCTTACACTGCTGATAACCAAATATTTGACCAGACTCGTGAGACCTGTAAAGCGGGAAACTCCTCAGCGCAGGAATTCCCCCGACGCGGTCGCTGTTCCTGAGGGTTTATTGCAGGGCGGCCGCTGCCGTTCTCCCCCGCGGCGGCTTCACAAACACCGGTCCGCCCGGCCCGGGAGAGCCCCCGGCCCCGGGGAGCGCGGCAGGGGCACAGCAGGGCCGGGACCGGCCCGGGACAGCGGCGCCACCGCGGCCAGGGCGAAGCGGGCGGGCACCGGCACGGGCCGGCACGAACAGGCCCCGAGCGGCCTGGACGAGGCTCGCCCGCCGCTCGCCGTGAGGGACCGGACCCGCCGTGAGGGCCCGGCGGGCACAGGCGAGCGGCGGCCCCGAGCCGTGAGGGCGGCACCGGACCGGGCCGCGCCGCCGCTGCCGCCCGCCCGGCGCTCCCCGACAGCCGCCGACAAACAGGGCCCAGCAGCGGCGGGACCGGCCGCCCCTGCCCCTACCCCTCCCCGCCTTAAGCGTCCTTCGGTTCGCTCCGTGACCCGGCCCCTCGGCCGCCCCGGCCCCGGCCCCGCCGCGGGCAGCAGGGGGCGCCACGCCAGCCGCCGCCATTTCGCTCCGCTCACCTGCGGCCTCCGAGCGCACCCTGCGCGGCACGCGCCGCCGCCGGCCAATCACCGCCTGCTGACGGCGGCCGGCGGCCAATCGGCGCGGAGGAGGCGGCCCGGTCGGGACGGTCGCGGGCGCGGCGTGGCGGCCCCTGGCGGCGGCGGCGGGCGCTGCAGCGCGGGCGGGCGCGCACGTGGGGCGGCCCCGGTACCGGCGAACACGGGCCCGCGCCGGGCCGGGAGCGCGGCTGGAGCGGTTGGGCGCGCGGGTCTGCCCAGCGGCCGCGCCCCGAGCGCCAGAGCGGCCCGGCGGTGCGCCAGCAGCTCCCGGCCCTCGGAGGTTTGCGGCGGCGAACGCGGCGCGCTCCCCGGCCCCCAGCGCGGCCCCGCCGGTGTGGCGGGCACGGAGCGCTGCGGGAGCGCTGGTGACCGCAGAAAACAGGCCCTCGACCCCGCGAGCCAACGCGGGCCGCATCCCGTCGAGGAGCCGCGGTCGCCGCTCCCGGTGTCAGGTGGAGGAGCTTTGACTGACCCGCCCGCCCCGGGAGGGGCTCCGGGGTGCGGGGCCCGTGCGGTCCCGGTGCGGTCCCGGTGCGGGCCCGGTGCGGGCCCGGCTCGGCACAGCCGCCCCTCCGGCGCTGTCCGGCGAGCGGTGCTGAAAGCGGCGGGCCCGGCGGGGCGGGGCGGGGCGGGGCGGGCGAGCAGGTGGCGGTGCCGCCATCCCCCCCGGGCCCCCCCGTGCCCGCCGCTCCCCGCCCCCGGCTCCCGCCGCCGCTCCCGCTCCCGTTCCCATTCCCCTCACGTCTGTCCGCCGCTCCGCTCCGCTCGCCATGGCCGGCACCTTCGCCCGCGCTCTGTCCGCCCGCCGCTCCGCCGGCCTGCTGGCCATGGTGGGCGCGGGGTCTCTCGCCGCCGGTTTCCTCCTCGCCCGGGACTCGGTCAGCGCGGGGGACCGTCAGCGCCGCCGGTACCCGCCCAGGTAACGTGCGCGGGCGGCGGGGGCGGCGGGCGGGGGCGAGCCCTGCGGCACCGGCACCGGCACCGGGGGGCGGCGGTGCCCCCATCGAGCCCGGGCGGCGGGGCCGGGGCAGCTCGCGGGGCCGGGAAGGACCGGGAGGGCCCGAACAGAACCCGGGGCACGGCGGGGACTCGGCCGTGCTGGACCCGCCCCGGGCTGCCGGTCACCGGCCCCGGGCACAGGGACACGGCACATCCGCGCCCGGGGGCGTCCCGCGGGGGCCAGAGCGGGTCCCGGCTCTCCGGGCTGGCCGGGGCTGCCGCGGGCCCCCCGCACGGCTGGCGGGGGCTGTGGGGGCTGCGGGGGCACATCCCCTGTCCGGGGGCACATCCCCTGCCCGGGCACGGAGCCCCGGAGCTGCCCCGGGCCCCGCAGCACCGGGACGTGCGAGGGCGGGAGGGACAAACGCCTGACAGCGGGATTGGGGTCCCGGGGGCTTCCCTGGAGGGCAGAGAGGGGGTTGTTTGGGGGCAGCAGCGCCGGGACTGCCGGGGCCCGCGGGGATGTTCCCCAGGCTCAGGAGCCAGGGAGGCTCTGCCAATGTCCTGGGAGGAACAGGATGAAGCCAAGGGTCCGTTTTGTCCTGCTGGCAGAGCCCCCGGGATCTCTGGCTGTGGGAGCTGCTGTCGGAGCAGCCCTGGCCCGGCTCCTCTGGCCGTTCCAGCCTTCCCACGCGCTGCCTTGGGACAGGGACTCCTCTATTCAAAAGAAAAGCTTTGCTGGCAGCTCCTGGCTCTTCCCGCTCCGGGCCAGTTTTTAAAGGGACAACTGGAGGGGTCTGTGGGTGCTGAGCAAGCGGCCCCATGGGGAGATTTTGGATGATAATGAAATGTGCAATCGGGACTTGTGGGAGGTGGGCACAGAGTTGAGCTGGGCCAAGTGGGTGCATACATGGCCACGGGCTGGCTTAGGGGTGCTTTTGAGGTAATGCTGGCTCTGCAAGAGCCCTGGCCCTATTTGCACACCCGGTTCCTGATCCCTTAAGCCAGATAAGTGTCACAGCTCCAGCACAGTGCTAAGGTTCAAGCTCTAAACCAAAAGCTCTCATGCCACTCCCCTCCAAACGGCTCTTTGCTGCCCCAGGGAGCCCGGCCAGGCCAGGAGGGCCAGTGCCTCACATTCCCATGGTCCCACTCACCATCACTGGCCGTGTCAAGCGGCGTGGAGGAGACAGAGGATGGTCCTGCCCAGTGTTTGTGCTGCCAGCCCTGGGGAGCACAGAGGGACACAGCACCAGGCAGGACTGGATGCAAGAGCTACCTGTGTCTCACAAGAGCTGGGCTGAGTAGGAATGGGGGCAGGGCCAGAAGGGGAGAGGGACACGGTGGCCACCAGCCAGTCCTTACGCTGGCAACAGCTGCTTGGCTTGGTACATCCTAGAGGTGGGCCAGGAAAAGGAAGACCGAGTTTTCCTGCCCATCCCAATGCCGGCAGAGGCTGTGCACAGGGAAGGAGCACGGTGGGAAGAAGGCAGCACGCTGCTGCTCCGAAGGCAGGCAGCTGCTGCCATCCCTGCACCAAACGCCACAGTCAGAGCGGTGTGTTGCGGTGCTGCATTGCAGGCTGGGAACCCTGGGCATGTGGAGGGCTCACGGGGAGCTGGCACCGGGGCTCTGGCAGGCTACGCTGGGCTAAAGAATGTCAGGGACAGAAATGGAGTGAGTTTATAGAATTACAAAGGCCGGATGTTATTGATTATTTACCTCCCAAGAGGGGTGTGTTTTACAGCTTTCTGAACAACTGCAGAGACACAGACATCAGGTCAGGAGGGGATGAAGTCAAGGTGGGGCTGTGGCTGAAAGCTCTAAACTGAGGCTCCTGGGGGTTCTGTTCAGTTGGGAATGGTTTTGTGACAGTGCTGACACTTGAACCTGGACAGAGCCCTACGGATGAGCTGCAATCCCTCACTCTGTAGCCGACTTGCCCGAGGATTTTTCCCCTCTAGTCTTTAAGTTAAAAAACAAGAGACATTGGCAGCAGCCCTGAGGGGTCTGAGCAACACTCTACAGCCTCCTGTCGGAGGCACTTGTAGTATGAATGGCCGTGCTGGGAGGGCACAGGCACTCCCACCTCAGGAGACACGGGCACCCTGTGGCTTCTGCCAGGTGGATCCTATGACAGGCATGGCACCACGTTTGGGTCACCACTTTGGGGCTCCCTGCCAAAACATCTCCAGACAAAGCCTAAGCCCCCTCCTCGCTGGGTAAGCAAGTTTCATGCTTGGCTGCCTGCCAGCTCCCAGATCCAGGGTCTGCTGCTCACCCCACACACCCCCATGCTCTCTAGAGCCCATGTGTGGCCTGGGCACCTCGAGCCAGTGATGCCAGGAAGGGCACTGGAGGCTGCCACATTAGAGGTGAAGAGCTGTGGGGAGGTGCAGTGGCTGTCACTTCTGGAGAAGCTGCCCAGTCAGTAAACCAAGGGGTAATAATCCCTGCTGGCTGCTGGGCAGGTCTGCTCTGGGGTCAGACACCTGATGCTCAAGGGCAGAGAGGGCAGCTGCTGCAGGCAGCTGCACCCCGAGGTCAGGGGCAGGACGGCAGGCTGAGGTGAGCACAGGACAGTGTGGGCGGCAGTGCTGAGCTGGACTCCTGGCAGACATCCACACTTCCAGCCTCTGCAGCCGGGCAGGAGCCCACAATACCACAGAACCATCGAATCACGGAATCATTGAGGTTGGAAAAGATTTTTAAGATATCACGCAGTGCTGTGGCACAAAACAAAAATTTTGTTTGTGGGAACAGAATAGATGGTGCTGAAATAGCCATAGTTTTAAAACCAGCCTTGGGGACCAAAACCAAGGGGTTAAAGCAGCCCAGATGCAGCATCATCTTGGCACTATGACAGAGGACTCCTGGACACCCTGAGCACCTGGCAGGATTGTGGTGCCACTGATGGCACCAGTGGCAGCCTGGACACAGCCTCCCCCACTGGCTCTGGGGCACCAGGAGCTCAGGACCTTCACCCCAGCACTACCCAGCTGGTCCTGGCAACATCCATCCAAGTTCAGGTGCTCTAGAAAGGCTGAAGAGAGGCTGCCCCTATTTGCTGGCTGTGGTCTGAGGCTGTTCAGGGGAGGGTGCACTCCAACCAGGTGCTCAGCCAGCACTGCAGTAGGCACAGCACCTGCAGGCAGAGCCTGGAGTCTCAGGGTTTGGATGCTGAACACCTCAGAGAAGGTGTAGGCAGCTGTGGCCGACAGCATGCTTCAACCCATAGCAGTCACCTGCCTGCTGGGAGTAAGCTGGCTTTCCTTAGGAACCTCTATGGCTCCTGGGCATCCTCTGTCACACAGAGAGCACAGCAAGTGGTCCTGGCATGCCCAGTAGCATGACCATGCTTGAGCAGTGGAGGAACTTGTCCAAGTGAGCCATTCTGATCAGCAAATGATTTTTACAAGTGTCACCCTGGGGAGACAGTGCCCAGCAGATGATGAGGCAGAAGCAGTGCAGGAGGCCAGGGCAGGCTGCATCCCATGCGTGCCACGTCAGCCTCACAACTGGATTATCTCATCAGGGCACAGGTCTGTCTGTGGGTTGGGAGCAGCCCTCAGCCCCCTCAACCTTGGGACAAGTTCTTGTCTGGAGCAAACGCCTCCTTCTGCTTGTCCAGGCAGGAGCTGCTAATGCTTCCCCACACGATGCAGTGGGAGCCCTTTGTTTCTGCACAGCACAGGAAGCCATGAGCAGTAGCCAAGCCGTGGGCAAAGGGCCACATTCCTTGTCCTGCAGACACAGGGGAGGAGGCAGTGGCAGCCACAGGGCTCTGCATTGCAGCACAGGATTGGTGCTGGCAGCCAAAACCAATGCCCAGTGTGAGCACTCAGCCCAGGAGCAGGAGCTGAGCACAGGGGGTGCCAGGACTGGCTGGTAGTGCTGATGTCTGACTGTTGCTCCCAACAATCAGACCTGCGCTAGCCCAGGCACATGGATCCCCCCAAGCTATGTCATCCCCCAGAGCAGGCCTCTCTCAGAAGGGTGTCCTCAGGGATGCAGGACCCCCTCCAGCCACTAGTGTAGTCTCCTGGGCTGACAAGGCCAGTGCTGTCCCACTAAGGTGAGTGGAGGCACCCTCAAGAAAGATTTGGCCAAGGCAAGTGCTGGCAGGGTCCTGCCCTGCCAGTTTCCCTGTGAGCACAGAACAAGTACAAAGCTTGTCTAAAGTGGGAATGAGGTCAAGAGACAGCCTCCCACTAAGCTGATTAGGGTAAAGCATCCCCCTAATGCAATAAACTGCACTGGGACTGTGCTGTTCCCACTGGCTGCAGATCAGGGTCAGCCAATCTCCTGCCCCACAGCATCCGGGGGGCAGAGGTGCAGGGGTCCAGGGGTCAAGCAAGCCAGGACCCTGCAGACTGCATATCCTGCCTCCCCTACCCACTGCATCAACAGACAGGGAGCAGCCCCCTTCAATTTGAGCTGGCATCAGGACAGCCCTGGGGAGGATGAGGGGAGTGAGACCCCCACTCTGCAGCCCAGCTGCCCTGGCAGCTCAGTGTGGGGATTGGGTTCACGTGGCCCCACTGCTCACCTAGCAGGTTTTCCCACCCTGGGGCCCTGTTGTGTGTTTGATAAGGAGCCTCTCCCTAAGGACTGGCCCAGATCTACCTGTGGACTCTTGGCTTGGTTCAGTGCCAGCCCTGGGCTGGGGCTCTCCCTGCCCTTGCCCTGCAAGGCCTGTAACTGCCTTCCTGCTCCCAACTGCTGTGGATAAGCAGAGTATTTGATGCCAGCCTGAGCTCCCCAGCCCATACCTGCACCAAGAGTCTCTGTGGAGCACAGGCACAAGTGCTGGGGTGCCCTGGCCCCAAAGAACTCCCTGGTGTCTCCTCCCACAGTGCTGAGTACCCCGACCTGCGGAAGCATAACAACTGCATGGCCAGCAACCTGACGCCAGCCATCTACGCCAGACTCTGTGACAAGGCAACCCCAAATGGCTGGACCTTGGACCAGTGCATTCAGACTGGCGTCGACAACCCTGGCCACCCCTTCATCAAGACCGTGGGTATCGTAGCTGGTGATGAAGAAACCTATGAGGTGAGTGGCAGCCAGAGCCCTGCCTGCAGCAGCCAGAGGAGTCCCAGTACCAATGGTACAATCAGCAGCCTGGGGCATTACTGCCCACCTTCTCTTGCCCAGCCTGAGCAGCTGGAGAGGCCCCTGGAAAGTCTCCACGTCTCCTGCAGGACACAGGGCTCCTTTGGAGCAGCTGTTCCTGGAGCCCTGCAGCCTCCTGCTCCACTTACCCTGTAGATTGCTGTTGCATAGCAGGACATACTGTCCCCCACACTGGGTCTGCCATACATTGTTCCACTTGCTTCCAGGTGTTTGCTGACCTGTTTGACCCCGTGATTCAGGAGAGGCACAATGGATACAACCCCCGCACCATGAAACACGTCACAGACCTGGACGCCACAAAGGTGCAGAAGCTGAGACAGTGATGCTGCACGCGGGTGTCCTTCCTTGGGCCTTGGGGGCAGGGCCCTACCAGCACCAGGGCCACCCCATGAATACCCCGTGGCTCCTGTCTATTCCAGATAAAGTTTGGCCAGTTTGATGAGCGTTATGTGCTCTCCTCCCGGGTCCGGACTGGGCGCAGCATCCGTGGCCTGAGCCTGCCGCCAGCCTGCACCCGTGCTGAGAGACGAGAGGTGGAGAAAGTGACTGTGGATGCGCTGAATGGCCTCACCGGGGACCTGGCGGGCCGGTACTATCGCCTCAGCGAGATGACTGAGAAGGAGCAACAGCAGCTCATTGATGTGAGTCAGTGCAGCTCCTGACCAGCCCTCCCCGGGTGCATGCAGAGCAAGGCCCCTTCCTGGCACTGCCTCTCTGGGAGGTTGCATCCTCCTTTTGCAGCTCTGCTGGCTTCTTTAACCAGAACCCCCACCCTATCAAGGCAGCCCAACAGCACAGTGCTGCTCAGCCCTCATGAGCCAGGAGCTCTCTGAACTCAGCCCCAGCAGTTCATGGCCACCTCTGACTCTTGCCCCCATTTCCCTGCCCATGCCCAGAGGAAGGTGGGCTTGTGGCACACAGCTGGTGCCCCACCAGCCCCTGGCACAGGATGGGCTGTGCATCAGCACCCTTCTGCCTCCTGGGCCAGGAATGCAAGGGGTCCTGCCCACGGGTGCCCTGTCTGGGAGAGCTGCAGTGAATCTCCTGCATGGCAGATGGGACCAGTGAGACATGGAGTACTGTAACCAGTGAGGGTGCCCTGGCTCGTCATGCAGCCTGGCTGAGCCCATGAATTCTGCCTCCCTCCAGGACCACTTCCTCTTTGACAAGCCGGTGTCCCCGCTCCTGACAGCAGCAGGAATGGCTCGGGACTGGCCTGACGCCCGAGGGATCTGGTGAGGTTCTGCCCTGGCACTGGGCAGCAGGGCAGAGATGGAGGGGACAGTACTGCTCCACCTGTCTCAGCCCTGCCACCCTTGTTTCCCATATTTGCCATGCCACAGACCCTAGCACATGGCACCAGTGCCCCTGGGCTGTGCTCACCACGGGTTCTGTGGCCTCACCTGGGAGCTCCTTGTGCACCACTGTGAGCAGTCACTGTTCCCTATGCAAACCACACACAGTATTGGAAAGAGGGACTGTGGAGCCAATACCAGCTGTCAATCCTGCCTGCTCTCACCATCCTGCAGCACCTTGCACTCTAAGGCTGCCAAAAACCTGTAATTGCCTTCTGCTCCATGGGCAATCCCCACCACTCCTGGCTTCTGCACACTCTATGTGACACTGAACCTAGCCTGCTGCAGTCACATCTTACTGCTCCCTCCCAGCATCTTTGCACAGCCGTGCAACATCTCACACTCCTGCAGAGCACGTGTGTCTGCCCATGCCACCCTCGCTGATGCTGTGCCTTTATATGGAAAACATCTCCAGAGCACACACAGTCCCCAGCTCCAGCTGCACCTAACCCAGCCCTCCAGTACACTCTCCATGCCTCACAAGCCCCCTCCTGCTGCCTGCATAGTGCAGGAGCCATGCTCGCATCCCCAGTCCTGGTTGAGTCACCACCATGCTGGCACTTGCCTGTGCCCAAGGCACTGCAGACAGCTCCCATCACTGGCAGTGATACATGTGGATGGGCTTGGGACCATCCCCAGGAGCATCTTCTGGCTGCCCACCCTGGTGCAGTCAGCACACTGGAACCAAGGGCAGCACTGGCACCACAGTGGCAGGGGCAGAAGGGGCACAGGTGGGTGGGCACAGGGTCTCTGCAAGCTGCCAGCACAGCCAAACACTGTCCTGTCCCTAGGCACAACCACCAGAAGACTTTCTTGATCTGGATCAATGAGGAGGACCACACACGTGTCATCTCCATGGAGAAGGGGGGAAACATGAAGCGCGTTTTTGAGCGGTTCTGCCGGGGCCTAAAGGAGGTGAGTGTCCAACAGCTTCTGCTGTGCCAGCCCCATAAACAGGCAGGGCTCCTGTGGTGCTAGGCCTCTTCTGGGTGCTCCTGGCCAGGGCTGAACAACTGCTTGTGTCTCTAACTCAGGTGGAGCGGCTAATCCAGGAGCGAGGCTGGGAGTTTATGTGGAATGAGCGGCTGGGTTACATCCTGACCTGTCCCTCTAACCTGGGCACGGGGCTGCGAGCAGGTGTCCACATCAAGCTGCCGTTGCTCAGCAAGGTATTACCATGGCCAGTTTTGTGGGGAGCTCAGCCACAAAGGTGCAGGACAGCATGGGACCCAGTCCTGGACCACACTCATGTTCCCCTAGGAGGCATAGGGTCCAGCCCCTGCCTGCATTCCTGGCCAGAGAGGCCTGGGTCCCAAGTGTCAGCTTGGGTTTGCTCAGGGTAGGACTCTGGGTGGGGTTGGTGACCCACTGATAAGATCCTGTAAGCAACAGGGGCTACCCTAGAGAGCATTCAGCTACAGAGACCCGACTCCCTTGTTGTTGGTCCTGCTGAGCACTGACACTTTCTCTGGGCACCAGGACAGCCGCTTCCCTAAGATCCTAGAGAACCTCCGGCTACAGAAGCGTGGGACAGGTGGTGTGGACACTGCAGCCGTAGGCGGCGTCTTTGACATCTCCAACTTGGACCGTCTGGGGAAGTCAGAGGTGGGTGCCAGACAGAGCTGGGGAGGAAGGTTCTCTAGGGGTCCACATGTGGTGGGGCCAGCATGTGGGTGCTGGGAGTGGCAGTGCCACCCTGCACGCAGCAGGACTGGCCAAGTGGTGCGGCTCCAGGACAGTCCCTCAGTCACATCTGTGCTTCTGGTGCAGGTGGAACTGGTGCAGCTGGTGATAGATGGCGTGAATTACCTGATCGACTGTGAGCGGCGGCTGGAGAAGGGGCAGGACATCCGCATCCCCTCGCCGCTGCAGCAGTTCCGGCACTGAGCGGGGCCGTGGCGGCGCCAGCGCTGTGGGACCCGGGTCCCCCTGTAGCTTGTGCGATCTCTGTGCCCAGCATGTCGCTGCATCCTGTAACCCACAACGCGTCAGGTCAGACCCCATAAACATGCGCTGCTGTAGCCATGGCTCGGGCTTCTTCTTACCCCAGTACTCACCACCCCACTGACCTCCCAGCACCTTGTCCTCCTGCAGAGGCACCACTCAGATTTCTCCCATATCACAAGGCTTCACAATCACCACACACGGGCTCTGCACCCTCTGCCCCACCCAAACCACCCTGGCCACCTCCCAGCTGGTATCAGGAGCAGTGCAGCAGAGCCAGGAGGTGCTGCATGGCCTCGGTCCCACACTGAGCAGCACAGGCTGGAAGGCCTCCTCTGGCAAATGAAGGTGCTCCTGTGGGGAATGTGTCTTGAGCACCCAGGCAGTGGGAGGGCAGGAGCCAGTGGGCCCCATGCCCCTCAGGACCCTGGATGGGCTGCAGCCAGACTATCCAGGATGGGCAGTGCCTGCACCAGGATCTCGAAGGCAGGAAAACCCTCACTGTCCTGGACCAGGACCTGGAGCACCCGCTGCAGTCAAGAGCAACGTTGCATTGCCTGTGCAATCCACGCCTTCCCTCAGTGCTGCTTGCTCAATGTCCCACAGCGGGTCTGTGGCAGGCTTGCTACAAGGATAAGGATGACAAAGGGACATACCTTCACCCTGAGCCACAGTTCTGACCACTCCCAACCACTGGTGGCTGGGCAGGGCACAGGCACCGGTCAGTGCCGGGAGCGGTGTCAGTCCTGGGAGTCGTTCCCCGAGCCCGCACAGTAGAGGGGAACAGCTCTAGAGCAGGCGAGGGATGAGGGAGCAGAACCGGCCCTGGAGCGCGCATCTGTCCGCGGTGACTGCGCTCCCGGAGCCCGTCCTCACTCACCGGGATTGGGGTCCTGCAGCACCAGCAGGAGCAGCATCCCCAGGCTGGGAAGAGAAACAGCGACTCCTGCGGGCAGCAGAAGCGAGCCAGAGGGAGATAGAGGAGCAGGGCTCGCTCCGGCACCTCCCGCAGCCCGGCTCCGGAGCGCGGCCCCAGCCCCGCCGCTCCCGCATCCCCTGCGGCTCCCAGCCTTCCCCCGATGCTCAGAGCCCCCTGTCCCACAACCGCAGAGACCAGCTGTGACACAATGTGACACTTCCCCGGCCCGGGACCCCGCCAGGGCTCCTGCCCGCCCACCCCGCTCCTGCCGCCCGGGCTGATTCCCGCTGGGCTCGGCTCCGGGCTCTGATCCCGCCCCAGCACCGCAGGCGAGGCCGAGCCTTGTGCATTATTGACCATAGGAACCGGCCCGGGCGGAGGCGGCCGGGGCAGGGCAGGGCAGTGCCCGGGGTCCCCCCGCGCTCAGACCGGACCGAACGGCGGCACCGGGCGGTGGGCAGCGCCCCCTGCCGGCCCCGGGGCGGTACCGGAGGAGCGGCGGGGGGCCCCGGGCCGGCGGGAGTCGGGGATGGAGCGTGGGCGGCAGCACAGAGCGCCCCGGGGGGCCGCCCCGGCCCTGGGCTCTTTGTCGCAGTGGCGACGGTGGAATCAGAGACGCTACACGTGTTCTCCCCGCAGCCCCGGGGATGCAGCTCGGTATTGGTGACAAAAATGCGAGAAAGAGCCAGGGGGCTGCCCCCGGGCCGGAGGTGGGCAGCTGATGGGAGCTGGCCCAGTCACCAGCTGTGGGGTAGTGGAAATAATTGCTAAAACTCAGCGGGCAGAGGGAGGGACCGGGTGCCAAGGCGAGGGCAGAAACAGGTGGGCTCCAAGGATAAAGGGATGGTGAGGCGGAAACGGGGGAGCGAGAACGTTTCCCCAAGTGATGCATCGTCCCCCAAGGCCTGCCCGAGCTGCCCGGCAGCTGCCAAGGGAGGGGCGCTGGAGGGTGAGAATGGGGGTTTGTGCGGGGACAGGCCCCGGCGGTACCGGGCACGGGGCCCGAGGCGGGGGCAGAGCCGGGGCCGAGCCGAGCACCCCGGCACGGGGGGCACAGTCCAGAGTCCCTCCAACAGCAGACCCCAGCAGAAGGTGCAAATCCCGCAAAAAAGGATGGGATTACGGGGTAAGGACCCACTCCCGGGTTTGGCTGGGGGCCAGGCCGTGAGGGCCGGGGGGTGACAATGCGGGGCTGTGCCGAGTCCAGCAGGCGAGACGGCAGCGAGCCGAGCGCTGTGGTGTGACACATGTGCCGGGCCCGTGTCACCCCGGGCCGGCCCTGCGCGGTACAGACGGCGGCCACGGAGGGGTTAATGCACATCCACCGGGGCGGCAAAGCACCGACAGCGGAGCCCCGGGGAGCCCCCACAGGCCCCGGACCCGGATAGGGCAGGCGCTGCCGTCGGCGCGACACAGCTCGGTAGGAGGGGGCCGCACCGTGGATCGGGACCGTGGATCGGGACCGTGGATCGGGACCGAGGCCCGGCCCAGAGCCCCGCCCGCCCCCGCCACGGGCCCGGGCAGCGCCGGGAACCGGCCGCTCTGAGGGGGAGGCGGGACTTCCGGCTGCGGCCCCGCCCCCTCTGACCGCGCCCCGCGCCGTTCTGCCCAATCGGGAGCTGCCACACGGCAGATCCGGATGCGGGGGCGGGACTTCCGGCTGCGGCCCCGGCGCTCCTTTAGCTGCCGCTCCCGGCCCCGCCGCTCTTGGACCCGCCGCTCCCGGACCCGCCGTTATGTCCGCGCCCCGGCCCCCGCAGCCGGCCCTGCCTGCCGCGCTGCTGCTGCTCTTCCTGCTGCTCGCCCCCAGCGCTCGCGCCTCCGATGTGGTGGAGCTCACCGATGCCGATTTCGAGAGCGGCCTGGCCGAGCGCCCGGGGCTGGTGCTCGTGGAGTTCTTCGCGCCCTGGTGAGGGGCTTCGGGGGCCGGGGAGGGGCGGGCGGGCCGAGAGGGGCAGCCTCGGCCGATCTGACTCCTTTCCGTGCCCCTAGGTGCGGACACTGCAAACGGTTGGCGCCGGAGTACGAGTCGGCCGCGACCCGGCTGAAGGGGATCGTGCCTCTCGTGAAGGTGAGCACAGGCCCCCGTGTGGGGCCGACCCGGGGGCGGCCAGCGACCGGACCGCTCTGCGGGCCTGACGGACGTCGTTTCTTTGATGCCCGGGGAGCCCTGAAATGATGGAAGGCGATCCTTGCAAGGCCGCAGCCGCACAGAGGGTGTGAGAGGGTGTGAGAGGGTGTGAGAGGGCTCGCCCCAGCCGGGGGAACAGGCCTGCTCTGAGCTGTGTGATCAGGCTAAGAGCAAGCCCCGTGCTGCACGCCCATTGAGCCTTACTGACTAAGAGTTCTCTTTATCGCCACAGAACTCATAGAGTTTTCTCAAATCAGGATCTCTCTCTCCCTTTACGGGAAGTGGCATGGACTCTTGGCACCGTGGCCTCCTGGTCAGGTCGGCCTGTTTTCTTCAAGTGTTATATGAATTTTAGGACTGACGAGGTGCTGAGAAATTCTTTGTCATTGATTGCAAGAAACTGTCCTTTCTAATACTTTTTTGGTTTTTAGTCTGGCCGAACTTGAAACTATTTAGTCTTTCCAGTATTTTCCCAAATAGTTTTCTGGGCCTTTTACTCTACCTGTGCCACCTCTTTCCCCGTCCAGCACCAGGCACTGTGGGATGGATCCCTCTAGTCCCTTGGCTGGGTTAGGTGTGTTAGGGCTGCATCTCAGTCTGAGTAGCAAAATTTCTTTTGCTTTAGGTTGACTGTACAGCAAACTCCAACACCTGTAACAAGTATGGAGTCAGTGGATATCCCACATTAAAAATTTTCCGAGATGGAGAAGAGGCAGGGACCTATGATGGGCCCAGAACAGCAGGTAAGAACTGTTTGGGTTGACAGTGTCTGGCTGGCTGAGCTGCTGCAGAAGGCAGCCTGTAACAGCCAGGGATGCAGAGAAGGTTCCCACCTACACATACACCCCCTAACCCCTTGCCCTCTCCAGAACTCTTTGTGCTGGCAAAGCCTGGGATGTTTATTTTCCCTTAAAGCTCTCCTTTAAAGGTGAAGGTTTCCACATTAGCTCCTAGTTCCCAGGATGCTGGAAAGCTCCTGTGTGAAGCTGATAGGAGCAGTTCTTCAGTTCAGATATTTACTGTATACACTCTGCAGAAGCAATTTTTGGTTTAGGAAGCTTGAAGAATGTCTTGTGGAACTTGGTATTGATCTCTTTAATTATTTTACTAATCTTTCAAGATGGGATTGTCAGCCATCTCAAGAAACAGGCGGGACCTGCTTCGGTGGCTCTCAGTTCTGTGGCTGAGTTTGAGAAGTTCATTGGCGACAAAGATGCTTCTGTTGTGGGTGAGTAGAGGGGGCTCATCATGAAATGAGTGTGCTCTGGGAGCTTGTGTGGAGAGATCACAGGCAGTACCACAGGCAGCAGCAAAAGAAATTCCAGATGGACATGAACAAAACCACTGCTGGTAATGAGAACAATAATGCCCTAGAATATGTATCCAGTGGGATTTTTAAATGTTCAGCCTGGGAGATTTCCACAACTTAATTGGACAAAGCTCTGAGCAACCTAGTTGGACTGAGGCTGGTCCCACTTCAAGTGGGAGATTGGATTTGAGGATTTCTGGGTATTCCTTCCAAAATTTTGTCTTTTTTTTTTCCCCATAGCCATCTGACTTTGTTGGCTCCCCTGGCACCATAATATATGTTTTCCAAAAGTTTTTGCTTTCTTGGCTGGCTGACAACAGATAGCTTTGGGTTGCTAGAAGATGTTGGTCTGGTGGCATCAGAGGGCTGTTGGCATTGGATGTGTCTGTGGTTACATGTGGCAACAAAACATAGTGAAAATCAGGTGCCATCTTATGTGTATAACCACATGAATATTAACCAGAATTAAGTTTGGATTCCCTAAACTTACTGTCCTTAAGCGCCAGTGGCTGTTGTTACACAGTCACTAGTGGATGTCCGAGTGTTCAGGGGATAATTGTCCTTGGGTGAATGAGCAAGTTGGGTTCCTGGGTAACTTTCTGCTGTTAGAAAGGAGGGGGTGTAAGAAGGTCATGAAAAATGGGAGAGAAGCTGTTGAAGGTAAAGCTCTCGTCATGCACTGAAGGACTGGATTCAGGATTGATCCAGTGCATTATAAAGAAAAACACTGAGAGCTGCAGAGGGTCCACAGCTGGGTTGGTCTGAGGTCACAGTCTGCCTTTCTGCTGCAGGCTTCTTTGGTGATGCATCTGGGGATGCTTATTCGGAGTTCATGAAAGCAGCCAACAGCCTCAGGGATAACTATCGCTTTGCGCACACCACCGAGGAGCAGCTGGTGCAGAAGCACAGCGAGGATGGAGAGTAAGTTACTTATTAAAAGATTTCTGTTACTGAGGCATTTGGAACAAATTCATGGATTCCAGTTAAATGGTTTCAGTTTCTAAACATAGCTTAAGGTCTGGTTTCTTCCCCAGCTGACAGTGGTTTTTCTTTTGAATTGAGATAGAAAGGTGTGAATGGTTTCAGGCTCTGAAGTATTTTTCTGCCTCTGGGTCGAAAGTATCTCTACAGAAACATTTTGTTTCCATATTCGTTGTTGTAGTGAGAATTTTGTTTCTTATCGTGGCCTGTCTGAATCACAGAGAAGGCTCTGACAGGTACACCTAATGCACTAGTGCCACCAAGAAACTAGACAGTCTTGTTTGAGCTATGAATGGTGAGTGGGGATTGTCATTGGAGAGTGGGTTTTTGCCTCATCTGGCTGCTGTCCTTGGATTCCCAGGGACACTTTGAACTAATGCATAATATGTGCTTCCCCACAGAGGTATAGTCTTATTCCGTCCTCCACGCCTGACCAACAAGTTTGAGGAGAGCTCTGTCAAGTATCCAGAAGACAAAATCACCAGTGGAAAGATCAAGAAATTCATCCAGGAGAACATGTGAGTGATTCCTCACCAGCAAACGTGACAGACTGGCCTCAGTTGGCTTTGTCTCTGTCAGAGCTTGTTTTTTCATTGCTGCCACTTCCTGCTGCATGTCTTGGCACTGCTTCCCCTTGGGGACACCTTCTTGAAATCCTGACCTGGCTGCTGGCATGCACTCTCCATGTTCTAACCATGATTCTGTTAAAAAACTGAACCTGAGAGAACTGTGCTAGCTTTGGCCTTACTTGGGTCAGCTCTAGCCACTGATGTGGCTGGAGATGGAGATTTGAAAGTTTCTTCCTGAAGTGTGGTTGATCACTGGCATTTAACTCACATGGTGGGGAGCAAGTGTGCTGTGTCAAGCCTGTTCTGGGGTCACGGACTGTACTGATACCTCTCTCATTGACAGCTTTGGCATCTGCCCACACATGACTGAGGACAACAAAGACTTGATCCAGGGCAAGGACTTGCTGGTGGCGTACTACGACGTCGACTACGAGAAGAACGCGAAGGGATCCAACTACTGGCGCAACAGGTGGGAGTGGTGGGGAGTAAATCAGCCTGGCACTGTTCCTGCCTTGCTGCGGTTCTGTAGCTCGGGTGACAGTCCTCTGAAATCCTGTGTGATTGCTTTTGGATCCCCAGTCCTTAGGAACTTAGACCATACCTACAGATTGCCTCACTTGCTGTGGTGTGCAGTTCTGCCCTTCATGCCTGAGACCCTGGGGTCACATGGGTGGAGGATGGAAACACACAGCACTTCCCTCAGTCACCACAGACACAAGTTTCCTGGTCAGCTTCTCAGGATTATTCATACAGGACTTGGCTCTGAAGAGCCACGTTGTGCCACTGAATTCCTAGTCTGATGTGCATGTCATCTTGAAGGATGTTACATCATATGGAAGAAAATGTTCAAAGAAATAACGATTTGTGGTTTTGTTTGTTATTTTCCCCCTCAGAGTTATGATGATTGCAAAGAAGTTCTTGGATGCTGGCCACAAACTGTCTTACGCTGTTGCTAGTCGGAAAACCTTTGGCCATGAGCTTTCTGAGTTTGGTCTGGACAGCAGTGTGGGTGAGGCCCCCGTCGTTGCCATCAGAACCGCCAAAGGAGATAAATACGTCATGCAAGAAGAGTTCTCGTGAGTTCTTGAACTTGGTAGTAGTGGGTCTTGCTTGATGGACTTTGGTCTAGAGGTCTCTGACCAGATGATACTCTGTTAGCTTTGAGCAAACAGGAAAGCTGGATGTTCCAGCTGGAAGAAGTAATTGGTGGGTCAAAATGGCTCCTGCTCATGTGTTTTCCTGCTCTCTAGAAAGCTTGCAGCCCCTCCTGTTCTATAAAGGGAAAGAATTTAATTCAAGATACCAAAATGTCTGGTTAGGAATTAGGGGGCAATAAAGGGCAGAAGAATTAGTTGTACCTTTCATTTGAGAAAAAAATACCCTGAAAGATGCTGGAAGACCTAAAACTTTGAATGGGCTGTGCATTGAGCCTCCTGTCAGAGCTCTTAAGGACATTGTTGCATTTGTTTTGGGGTCTACTAAGCCAGCCCCAGACTGGTACTGTCAGAGATGCAGGTGACATCTGTTGTGTGGGTGGAAGGAGCTTAAATAAGCCTTGAAAGTTTCCCTCTCTCCTGTGTGTGTGATGATGGCTGTAACATCACTTTTCTTTCAGCCGTGATGGAAAGGCTCTGGAGAGATTCCTGCAAGATTACTTTGATGGAAACTTGAAAAAATACCTGAAATCAGAGCCTGTCCCTGAAAGCAACGATGGCCCTGTAAAGGTGAGGGCTGCTTAGGGCTGCAGAGACACTGCTCAGGAGCAGCTTCCTGTCCCTGTGTGATGTGCTGGGAGTGTGGCATGGTGGCAGCTCAAGAGCCCTCTGTGGTGATAGACAGAGGAATTGCTCACTCCCTTGTTCCAGTGCAGCTTTCTGAGGCGAGGGAGACGTGCAGCTTGCAGTTTGGGTTCTATTTTTTTCTCTCAGCATAGTAAGTGCTGCTTGGCCACAGCAGTTACATGCTTTGTGAGTGCAGCAGCATCCAGATTTCCAGGGATTATGCAAAGGTCTGCCCTCTTGGTTTGTGCTCGCTCCTTCATGGCATGGTCTTCCTGTTGGTTGTGACTGCATTATTTTAGGGATTTCCCCATTTATCTCCTCACTGGGATTTGGTATAATTCCTGCCTTTCACCCTCCCAGGCAGCTCTACCCTGCGTTAGAGCATTCCCTGGCCTGGCTTTTTGATGACAGCCTCACACAGGAGTGCTAGTCACAGGATTCACAGATGTTTTTGGAGGGATGAGGATGGCCTCAGCCAGTCCTACTAGGTTGATTGCTTGCTGGGATTAAAAGGAAATGGCTTTGTCTTCCTGTGAGGAGACCATATGCAGACCTCACTCGGAGGTAGTTCTGGTAACTTGTGTCAGGTTTTTACCTGCATGGTGCAGGTGAGGAGTGCTGTGTTTGGTTCTGCTGCTCACTGTGCAGGTGTGGGACACCCAGGCTTGGGTGGAGTGTGTGGGGCTTGTCATGTCACTGCTTCCTCTCTGACTTGAAAGGAACTAACTGGTGTGGTCAACCCTTACAGGTGGTGGTGGCTGAGAACTTTGATGAAATTGTTAATGCACAAGACAAAGATGTCCTGATAGAGTTCTACGCGCCGTGGTGCGGCCACTGCAAGAATCTGGAGCCCAAATACAAAGAATTGGGCGAGAAGGTAAGTCTGAGACTCTTGCAAATGTGAACTAGAATTTTGCAGCACTAAATGATCCTGCAGGTTCTTTCTGGCCTCTGTGATAATGGGGCATAATTGTGCCTTCCTGAGGACTACAAATTTTGGTCTCTTCATGGAGTGCAGATATCTTGCATCAGGATCTGTGGTAGCAACCACACTGGTATATTTAGTCTGTGTTCTTGGCTAGGGCACAGGAATATTCCTTGATTCAGTGACTGACCTCAACTGCCCAAGTTTCTTTTTGGGTCTTTTCCCTCTGCATGATAGTCTCCCATGTGGTGAGGGTTGGTGGAGTGGCATTCCCTGTGCACTGTGCTCTGACACCACTATTGCAGATCATGCTGACTGCTGGGTTCCTGGATTTTGGAATTGGTTACTGATGGGTTCTTTCTACCCACAGCTCAGCAAAGATCCCAATATCATCATTGCCAAAATGGACGCTACAGCCAATGACGTGCCTTCTCCCTATGAAGTCCGAGGGTAGGTCTGGCTGCTGTGATATCACATGTTGGTGCATGAGTCTGTCTCTGTCTGACCTCGGGCCCGGCACTGAAGAGATGAAAGAGCCTCACAGGGAAGGGTGTGAGGGTTGCCAGGCAATAGCTAGGTGACTGCTGGGCAATGGCTTGATGTGAAGAAATCAAGAGTGAAAACAAAATTCGCTGATCTGCCTGGCTGTTCCAGGACTCTGGTGTGCTGGCTCTGATGGCAGTGTGAAAACAAATCTTGGCTTGCTATTTCAAAAGCAGTTCAGCTAGCAAACTTGAACCTGTGAGTTCAGCCAGATCTGTGGATGTGGCTGGGCTCTTGAAGGCCACACCTGGTGCCTCAGAGCCACTGAAGCTCTGCCGTGTTAAACCAGGGCAGTGTGTGAGACACATCAGATGGGGCTGGTCTAATAGAAATTGGAGCATCTCAAGAGCTCATGTGTTTCTTCTCTCTCTACAGTTTCCCCACCATCTATTTTGCTCCAGCTGGCAAGAAGCAGAGTCCAAAGAAGTATGAGGTGAGTATTTTGCTGGTTCTGATATTTTGTAAAGAAATGAAGAGCATCCAGGTGTTCTAATTATACTTAAGCTTCTTTTGGGGTTTAGGGCACTGTGTCCTGTTACCCTGGGAACACAGCTGATGGGGACATCGTGCTGCAGGCCCTGGGGAGAACTCTACTTGCAATCACCTGGGTCTCCTGCCAGGCACCTGAACCCCCTTCAGGAGAGGGGGAAGCCCATGGTCTTGCCTGACTGTCATTTGCTTTCTGCAGGGGGGCAGAGAAGTGAGTGACTTCATCAGCTACCTGAAGCGGGAGGCAACCAACACCCCTGTACTGCAGGAGGAAGAGAAATCCAAGAAATCCAAGAAGAAGGTGAAGGAGGATTTGTAAAGTACCTATTTGCCACCTTTTCAGGATGAGCTCTGTGTGAATTGGGGAAGCACTGGTCAGACTGGGGCCAGTTCTGGGCTGTGGAGAGCCAGTGGCCATGTGGGCCAAGGGGCCCCAGCTGCTGTATCTAGTAACGTTTATTTTCCTGCCGTCTCTTAGCTGCACTGTTGTGGGGCTTCCCAGGTTTGTTTTGTGGTTTGGGAGGGGGTGGGGGTACAGTTATTTTCTAATTTTTTTTGTACATTTGGAGAAGTGAAACAATAAAATGACCCCCTTAAAACCAAGTGTCCCTGTCCTGGAGCAACCCATCAGGCCTAACAATGGAATCTTGCTCTTCATAGGCAGCAGCTTCCTGCTGCAAGTTGTTCCCTGCAGTGAGCCCTCCTAGCCACTGAGTTCAGCCTTTACCCCATTCTCCTCTTTCCTCAGCTGCCAGAGCCCCCCCAGAATTTAGCAGCAGCAGCTATCTCAATGTGTTGGGCTTCAGGTGCTGCATTTACAGACACTTCAGGGGGACTGTGGTCACAAGTGCCTTTGCTGTGTGCTGCCCTAGCAAGTTCAAAGGTATGTGATGCTCACTGTCACTGTTGGATTGCAGCTGTGCAGGCACATGGAGCAGGCTGGCAAGGGCCTCACTCGGCAGCAGCAATAAATCAGCTTTGGAGCTGCTGCAGGAGTAGTCAGGTATAGGGAAGGAGTGTTACTACCTGCAGCCTCTACCCAAACACAGGCAGGGCCAGGGTGACAGGTGTTTGTTAATTATTAATTATTACTATAATTAATTAATTAATGATAATTAATTATTCCTTCTCGTGCTAAGAAACAGGCTGGTAGCTGTGAGTCTCTCTTCAGGAAGGGTAGGGGTATACCATGTGGTGAGAGCTGTGACTGACCATCTCAGGGTGTTCTGCTTTCCTTTGGGAAGGGCAGGAAAGAGATGGACAGACCAGGCAGGGGCTGTTTCCCTGGTTCTGGGTTCCTGGACTATGTGCAAGTTGAAGTGAGGGTCAGCACAGTCAAAGTATTGCTGCATGGCAGCAGTTACCATGGCAAGAGCCAGAGCTTGCTTTCTCTGTGGATTCCTCCCCCACAACTCAAAGCCTGGGTATCTTATGTTTTGCTGCTGGAATTCTCCAGGTACAGTAGCTCATACAAGGCTTAAAGTGTAGTTCTTTGACTACAGTAGCTGTGCAGTACAGCAATTTCTTTCCCAGCTGCATTAGTATCTCAAATCACATCTCCCTTCTGTGCTCTGCTGCTGTGGCAGGTGTTTTGTCCCCTAATGCACGTGGATGTCAAGGCACCTTTGGAGGAGCATGTGATATCCAGTGGTGCCTGCACAGACTGGCAGGAGCCCTGCACCTGGCTGGGCTCCCAGCACTGCTGCAAGGAGAAGGAACACAACAAGCTGCACTGACAGCTGACAATTACCCATGTAACAGCAAACTGGAGTGCTGTTTCCTTGGTGGGCAGTGCCCTCCTTCGAGCCAGGGAAGTGGTTCTGATCCTGGCTTTGCTCCCTGGTCTGTGACTGCTGACATGGTGACAGCTGGAGCACTGAACACAGGTAAAACTCTTCATCATGTTTGGCCCAGAGCAGCACTGCTGGTGCTCAGAGCAGCCTGGGTGAGTTAGCACAGGCCTGGGGCAGCTTTCTGCCAGCAGGGACAGAGGATGAGGATGTGCTGGTGGCTGCCCAGATGTCCCTCTCTGTGCTGCAACTGCACTGAGGGTACTGAGCTTCAGTTGAGGAGAAACACAGCTAAAGAAGGATTTGTATATTTGTGCTGCCTGGAATACTTGGCAAACAGGATCGATACAGGCCTTGCTCTCAGTGAGACCTCCATGGAGAGCTGGTGCCTCTCTTCCTACAGCCACGGCCCTCCAGAGAGCAGGGACTGAGCTGGCCCCAGGTGCTGCAGGGACAGGGGTCTCTGGAGGATGAGCAGGGACAGAACTGCAGCAGCAGTTTTCTAGGAGGTCCCATCTCTTTCAAACTGCGGAATCAGGCTTTCAATGTGAGACAGCTTTGGATAGAGATTTTCACAGTGATGGTTCTCCTGCTGGTAGCTGGGCTAAGCCAGAGACCCGGCCCGCAGCCCCGGTACCGGGGACGCCCCGCCCGGCCCCGGCAGTGCCCGGAACGCGCGGCGGGCGGGCCCGAGGGCGGCGGGCGGGGCGGGCGGCGGGAGCCCCGTGCGGGGCTCGCCCTGGGCCGGCTATTTTTGCCGCCGGCCCGGACTAATCCCCTGAGCCGCTTCCCGGCATTAGGTAACGGCGAGCGGCATGCGCCCCACGGCGGCCCCGGCCCGGGCGACCCCCGGCAGTCTCGGCGCGGCGGGACCGGCGGCGGCACGGCCGGTGCGGGCTGGGGGCCGCGGGCGGGCCGGGACCGGGACCGAGGCCGGCAGGTAGCGGCGGGCGGCGAGGAGGACCGAGCACGGAGATGCCGGGGCCGTCGCCCGGCGGCTCCCCGGAGAGGGACACGGGGGCGGGCGGGAGGCCGCGGGGGCCGGGCCGGGACCGGCGGGTGCGGTTCCGTCTGCCCCACACCGCCATCGCCGTGCCGTCGGGGCGCGACGAGGAGCGGCTCTTCTACCAGCGGCTGGAGGCGCTGGCGGTGCCGGGGCCCGGCGGGTTCGCGCCGCTCTTCGCTTCCGACGGCTGGAGCGACCTGACGGGTGAGCGCCCCGGGCGGGGGCCGGTACCGGGGCAGTCGGGCAGGGGGGGCCAGTCTGGGGCTCCCGGCTCGGCTCTGAACGCTTCCTCCCCGCAGAGGACCGGCTGCTGCGGAAGCGCCTGGTGCGCGCCGGGCCGGGCGGGCCGCGGCCGCTGCCGGGCCAGGAGGTGTCGGTGAAGGTGCTGGGCGCCCTGGAGGACGGCGGGCTGGTGGAGAGGGACCCGCGCCTCATCTTCGTGCCGGGGCACGGGGACGTCGTGCAGGTGAGCCCGGACCGGCCTCAGCGCCGTGCGGACCGAGCGGGGCCCCGACCCTCAGCCCCCCGTGCCCTCCGCAGGCTCTGGAGCTGGGCGTCCCCACCATGCGCCCCGGGGAGGTCTCCTTCTTCCTCGCCGCCTTCCCCTACGCCTACGGCCGCCCGGGCAGGTAGGGCGGGGGGCAGGGGGCCCGAGCGGGCGGGGGCGGGAGGGCAGCAGGGACAGGCGAGGGCAGGGGGCCGGGGCGGGCAGGGCAGGGGGACCAGAGCCGGTGGGGCCGGGGCAGAAGGCGCTGTCCCAGCAGGGAGCCCGACGTGCCGCCCGAGGCGCCGCTGCTGTTCGAGGTGACGCTGCTGGAGGTGCGGGACGGTCCGGACCCGCAGCCGCTGCCGCCCGCCGCCCGCCTCCGCCTGGGCTCGCAGCGCCGGGAGCGGGGCAACTTCCACTTCGCGCGGGCGGATTTCGCGGCGGCGCTGCGCTCGTACCGCCTGTCCCTGCGCGCCCTGGACGGCCCCACCACCGGTGAGCCCGGGAGGGAGGGGGGCCCGGCGCTTTGGGGACGGGGCGCTGAGGTCTCCGCTCGCCCCCAGCCCCGCCCGGGCCCGAGGAGGAAGAGGAGCTGCGGGAGCAGCGCGTCAAGTGCCTCAACAACTGCGCGGCCGCCGAGCTGAAGCTGGGGCGGGCGGAGGAGGCGCTGGCGGCCTGCGAGGCGGCCCTGAGGATCAGCCCCGACAACGGGCGGGCGCTGCTCCGGCGGGGGCAGGTGGGACTCGGCTCGCCCCGCATCCCCCGCTCCCCTCCCCGGGCCCGGCCGTCCCGTCCCGCCACCCCCCGCTCCTCTCCCGCAGCTGCTGGCCGAGCAGGGCCGGGACGGGGAGGCGGCGCTGGTCCTCAGGAGAGCCCTGGAGCTGGACCCGGCCAACAAGGTGTGTCAGGCGGGCTGCGAGGGCGGGCAGGCACCGGGACCTGGTACCAGGAGCGATGGGGAGGGAGGGGATGCCGCAGGAGTCGGCACTGGGATGGTCGGTGTCCCAGCGGAGCCGCCCCTCGCCCGCAGGTGATCCACACCGAGCTCTCACGGCTGGCGAAGCGCCAGAGCTCCCCGTCCAACACCCCGCAGAACCCCCGCCAGGACCCGCTGCCGCTGCCGAGCCCTGCGTGCGTAGGCGAATCGGGCTGTGCAGGGAGGGACGCCCGTCC
>NC_139773.1:19834883-19884391 GCF_965231275.1 Zosterops lateralis | reverse complement strand
TGAAGGAGCTGCCCCAATTTCCTGGCTGGAGCAGCCCGGGCTGCCAGGACTCGGCTGGGTGGGCACAGCCCGGGGGACAGCGGGGACAAACCGGGCATTCCAACCCTGGGGGCACCAGGAGGAGCATCCTGGGGGAACGGCAGGGACACTTCCAGAGCTTTAATGAGGATTTGGGGATGAAAAAACAACTCATCTGCCTCTCAGGCTGCAGAGAAGGGCTGTTTGCAGAGCTCGGGATGAACCCACCACATCATCCCCAGGGTGGGACAGGGGACAGAGGGACAGGGGGACAGGGGGACAGGGGACAGAGGGACAGAGGGACAGAGGGACAGAGGACAGAGGACAGAGGGACAGAGGGACAGGGGACAGGGGGACAGGGGACAGAGGGACAGAGGGACAGAGGGACAGAGGACAGAGGACAGAGGGACAGGGGGACAGGGGGACAGGGGGACAGAGGGACAGAGGGACAGGGGACAGAGGGACAGAGGGACAGGGGGACAGGGGGACAGGGGGACAGGGGGACAGGGGACAGGGGGACAGGGGGACAGGGGGACAGGGGGATAAAGGGACAGAGGGACAGGGGGACAGAGGGACAGATGGACAGGGGGACAGAGGGACAGAGGGACAGGGGGACAGGGGGACAGGGGACAGGGGGACAGGGGGACAGGGGGACAGGGGGATAAAGGGACAGAGGGACAGGGGGACAGAGGGACAGGGGGACAGGGGACAGAGGGACAGGGGGACAGGGGACAGGGGACGGCTCTGTCCCCTCCCAGCCAAGGGAACAGCCCCCCATGGGCACAGGGACCCCTCAGAACAGGCACCCACAGCTCACACAAGGTGATCTCATCACAAAAAGCATTTTTTGATGATGTTATTGCAGCTATCAAAACATCGCCGAGTTCAGAGCGTCCCTCGGGGATCCCCCAGCTCTTCAAAGGCCGTGGCTGGGGAGAAAAGAGCCTTTCATTATGTTTGGATTCCACGCTCGTTCTGCTGCTATTTCCTCACTGAAAAAAAAAAAAAAAAAAAAAAAAAAAAGAAAAAAAAAATAACAAAAAAGGCCTTTAATGAGGGAGAAGCCCATATGGCTGCATTGTTCAAACAGGGGAATAAAGCTGATTTTTTGGGGTTTTCTCTAATGGATGGGTGAGTTCTTTCATGCAGCCCCTTCATTCTGAGGGGCTCTGGGCTGTGGAAATCCCAAAATCACAGTATGGCTGCAGAGCTGCTCCCCATCCCAATTCCAATTGAATCCCAATTTCAATTCTAATCCCAATCCCAATTCCAATTCCAATTCCAATCCCAATCCCAATCCCAATTCCAATTCCCATTCAATTCCAATTCCAATTCCCATTCCAATTCCCAATTCCCATTCCAATTCCAATCCCAATCCCAATTCCAATTCCAATCCCAATTCCAATTGAATCCCAATCCCAATTCCAATCCCAATTCCAATTCCAATCCCAATTCCAATTCCAATCCCAATCCCAATCCCAATTCCAATTCCCATTCCAATTCCAATTCCAATCCCAATCCCAATCCCAATTCCAATTCCAATCCCAATCCCCATCCCTATTCCAATTCCAATCCCAATTCCAATTCCAATCCCAATTCCAATTCCAATCCCAATCCCAATCCCAAATCCCCAATCCCAATCCCAATTCCCAATTCCCACTCTCCTGCCATCCCCCACCACTTTCACACCCTCCAACACCATTTTCCTCCTCCCCAGCCCCATTAAACCCCACACAGGGGGGTATCCCCTCCTTTTATTCAAGTTTTCCTTTTGAATTTCAATGTAAAATCCTCATTTTTTTCACCCCCTCCCTCCCCTAACACAAACAGCAGAGCGCTGCACACTTTAAAGGATTTTCTGAGCACATTCTGCTAATAAATTCTCCTATCTGGGGGATGCAATTAAAGGCCAGCAGGATCTCCCTGCAAAGCTTTTTGGAGCCCAAATAAAGAGAGTTTTGTTCAAGAACTCGCAGGGAAGGACCACAATGAATTGGCAGGGAGGGCGTGTGCCTGAACACCAGAAATGATGGGGGTGAGGGGTGAAAAACAGCAAATTCATGGAGGTTTTTGGGGTTTTTTTGAGCAGGATGAGGGTGAGAGGCAATTCCTGCCTTTCCCATTTCTCATCCTGGTTCAGGTTGGATCCTCCAGGGGTTCTGGGCACTGAGGAGGTTCCTGCAGGTCCCAAATCCACAGAGCCCCAGGGAAGGGTTTGGGTTTGGGTGGGAAGGTTCTTCTTCTCATTCCATGGGCAGGGAAATTTCCATTTATCCCGGGTTGTTCTAAATCCTGAGAGAAACAAACCCACAAACACAAACAAGTGAGGAAAACCTAAAAAGAGTCACTCAATGTATGTAAAAGTGGGGGGTTTTTGATGTAAGGAAAAGTGTAGGGGTTTTTTTCTTTTGATTTTTTTTTTTTAAGTGTTTTTTTTTTTGGTTGGTTGGTTTTTTGTTTGGTTTTTTGTGGGGTTTTTTTTGGGGGGGGTTGTGTTTTTTGTTTGGTTTGGTTTTGGTTTTTTGGGGTTTTTTGTGTTTGGTTTGTTTTTGGTTTTGGTTTTTTGGGGTTTTTTTGTGTTTTTTGTTTGGTTTGTTTTTGGTTTTGGTTTTTTGGGGGTTTTTTTGTGTTTTTTGTTTGGTTTGTTTTTGGTTTTTTGGGTTTTTTGTGTTTTTTGTTTGGTTTGTTTTTGGTTTTCTTTTTGTTTTTTGGGTTTTTTTTTGTTTGTTTTTTGGGGGTTTTTTTGGTGGGTTTTTTTGTGGTTTTTTTGTTTGTTTGTTTGTTTGGGTTGTGTTTTTTTGTTTTGTTTTTTGTTTTTGTTTTTGGTTTTGTTTTTGTTTTTGTTTTTTGTTTTTTGTTTTTGTTTCGTTTTGTTGTTTTTTTTTTTTCTGGGAATGTTCCCCCATCCTTCCTCCCCTGGAGCAGAATAATTTCTTTCCCCCTTTTCCCACTTTGAGTCTCGCAGGGGGATCACCTTTCCCACCAAAACCCACAACTATTTGTACCTCAATAAAAGATCCATTTTCCCACAAAGAATTAAAACCCACCTGAAACCCTGAGGTTCAGACTTGGGGCCAAAAATTCCCCCCAAACCCTTGCTGGACTCACAAAAAGCATCTCCTCCAGCAGCGGTGGCATTTCAGCCATTTTTGAGCTGCCAATTCCTTTGCTTTCCATGTTTTACATGACAATTGAGGGAAAATCTTCCCCAGACAGCAATTCCCGTCCCCGGTCAGCGGGACACCACAATACACAAATTAAAATTACAGCCTTGGCAGCAGAGAGGAGCAGCCCGAGCTGGAGATGCCAAAAAAAATTCCCCATTTGGAGGCACCAACACAAAGACAGAAGGTTTTGCTGCGTTTCCCATGAAGATGATCAGGCACCTCTGGCTCCGGGAGCAGAGAGGAGCCAAGGGAAGGGTTGGAAAAGTTTGGGGGAAAGCTCGGATAGAACGGTTGGCATTGGGGTATTCTGGTGGATCCTGGCTTCAAAATCCAAAATTAAAAGTTGTCTGGGCCTCCAATTGATCTGAGCCTCAAAATCCAATGGATCTGAGCCTCAAAATCCCATGGATCTGAGACTCCCATGGATCTGAGCCTCAAAAATCCCATGGATCTGAGACTCAAAATCCAATGGATCTGGGCCTCAAAATCTCGTGGATCTGAGCCTCAAAATCCAAAATTAAAAATTATCTGAGCCTCCCCATGGATCTGAGCCTCAAAATCCAAAATCAAAAATCATCTGAGCTCCCCATGGGTCTGAGTCTCCCATGGATCTGGGCCTCAAAATCCAATGGATCTGAGTCCCCCATGGATCTGATCCTCCCATGGATCTGAGCCTCAAAATTCCAAATCAAAAATTATCTGGGCCTCCCATGGATCTGAGCCTCAAAATCCCATGGATCTGAGTCCCCCACATGGATCTGAGCTTCCCATGGATCTGAGCCTCAAAATTCCAAAATCAAAAATTATCTGGGCCTCCCATTGATCTGAGCCTCAAAATCCAATGGATTTGGGCCTCAAAATGCCATGAATCTGAGCCTCTCATGGATCTGGGAACATCCCCATGGATTCAGGAATATCCCACAGGAATTAAGGAACATCCCACATGGATGCAGGAACATCCCACATGGATTCAGGACCATCCCATACAGATACAAGAACATCCCATGGATACAGGAACATCCCACAGGAATGCAGGAACATTTTTTTTATGGATACAGGCACATTCCCAGGGATGCAGGAACGTCCCATATGGATTCAGGAACATCCCCACGGATGCAGGAACATCTCATGGATGCAGGAACATTCCACACGGATGCAGAACCATCCCATAGATGCAGGAACATCCACATGGATGCAGGAACATCCCCCATGGTACAAGAACATCCCCCATGGATTCAGGACCATCCCACACAGCTGCAGGAACATCCCCCATGGATTCAGGAACATCCCACAAGGATGCAGGAACATCCCACATGGATGCAGAAACATCCCATGGATGCAGAAACATCCCTGAGACTCATTTCACAGCCCCCTGTTTTTTAGGAGGGAGCTCTTTCCAACCTCCCCAAGCCCCGTGTTCCATCCCACAAAATTCCCACTCTCTCCCTCTCCCAAACCAGCTCATCCAGAGGCGCTGGGGGTGACCCTTCCCATGGATTCCCCAGGCTCTGCCCACCCCAGGGATGCTCCTGTCACCCTCTGGAGCCCCTCAGGGATGGGGGACAGAATTCCCATGAATGTCCCCACCCTCCCAGCCCAGGGCCAGGCCACCAACATCCCGCCCTGATTTCATCGGGCAGGAATGCTCAGAGCTTCCAGGATTCATTTTTTTTTTCTCCCCCCCACAATTTCTTCCCCTGGGCAGAAGCAGCTGAGTTTTCCAAAAGTAGCTTTTTTAAAAATTATTTTTCCAAGGGAAAAGAGGGAAATTAACCATTGGAGAGAAGTCTCCTCCATAGTGGCCTTCCAGAACTGGGATTTAAAAAAAATTAAAATAGGGGCACCTTTAAAACTTTAATACCATTTAAATGCTGCAGTCTCCCCTCCTGCAGCAGCTCGCTCCGTAAAGCAGCTAATTAAAAAATGGCTGCTGTGATGACAGACTCGATTAATGGCTTTTGAAGAGCAGCCAGTGCACCAACTGCTCCTGGAGCCATGATGAAAGCTAATAATGTAGAAAATTCTGCCAATTCTTCTAATTCATGAATATTTAAGCCTGTGAAAAATCTGTCAGATTATAGCACTTCTCGGGTGATTTTCTGCTTAAGTACAGGCGGTGGGTCCCTGCCAGGGGCTCCCAAACTTTATTTGGGAAGTTTTATTGTCTGAGGCTCCAGAGTCCTGAGAGTCCTGAGAGTCCTGAGAGTCCTGAGCCCTTCTCTGGCTCCTTATCCCGGCCAGGACAGAGGGACACAGGGAAAGGCTGGGCTGGGCTCGGGGGACACCCAGAGGGACACAGGGACACCCAGAGGGACGCAGGGACACCCAGAGGGACGCAGGGACATCCAGAGGGACAGAGAGACACCCAGAGGGACGCAGGGACACTCAGAGGGACACAGGGACACCCAGAGGGACACAGGGACACCTAGAGGGGCACAGGGACACCCAGATGGACATAAGGACACTCAGAGGGACACAGGGACACCCAGAGCCTCTGCTTTTTCCCCTTTCCTTTCCTTTCCTTTCCTTTCCTTTCCTTTCCTTTCCTTTCCTTTCCTTTCCTTTCCTTTCCTTTCCTTTCCTTTCCTTTCCTTTCCTTTCCTTTCCTTTCCTTTCCTTTCCTTTCCTTTCCTTTCCTTTCCTTTCCTTTCCTTTCCTTTCCTTCCCTTCCCTTCCCTTCCCTTCCCTTCCCTTCCCTTCCCTTCCCTTCCCTTCCCTTCCCTTCCCTTCCCTTCCCTTCCCTTCCCTTCCCTTCCCTTCCCTTCCCTTCCCTTCCCTTCCCTTCCCTTCCCTTCCCTTCCCTTCCCTTCCCTTCCCTTCCCTTCCCTTCCCTTCCCTTCCCTTCCCTTCCCTTCCCCTCTTCCTTCTTTCCCCTTTCCCCTTTCCCTTCCCACCTACTGGATGGTTTTTTTTGTTTAGGCCCACCAATTTGCCTCTTTTTTCCCCCTCCAAACCCACCCCCACCCTCATTTTTTCCCTTCATTTCCTTCATCTTTTAATTCCCGTCTCCTCAGCCCTCGCTGGCCACTTTAGCATAAGCAACGAAATTAATTCTCACGCTCAGGCTCCGAATGTAAATTCCTTTATTAATAATTGAAAGGGGGGGTTTATTTATGCAGTTTGATATTTTCCCAGGTTCGGGGGAAGGAATCCGTGTGCTGATCAGCTCAGTCACTGAGCTCTTCCCCCCTGCCCCATCCCCTTCTCCCATCTCTCATCCTGGGAAACAGATAAAAGCTGGTCCTGCCAGGCTCCAGGGAAGGTTTCCACCAGCTCATGGAAGTGAATAATTCATTGGGATTTTATCCTCCATCGGCTCCGGACGGTTCCTCCCCAGGAAAGGGACGGATTCTCCTCCCAGGTGTTTCCAGTAGGAGTTTCTGGAGCATCCGTGGGTCACCCAGAGAGGCTGGAGCCTCAGGGATGTGTCCCTGCAGCCACAACTCTCCAAGATGGGATAAATGGGGTTGTGGGGGAGAATATTTTTAGCAAGAATCCTGTGAATTTTCTGGGAATGAGGCACCCAAAGGCGAATCCCCCCTCCAGCAGCTCCTGGCACCTGGTTCTCATCACCCCGAGGGCTCCTCCCAGCCTTTGGGGCAGGGATACCACAAAAAAAACCCCACCAAAAACCGGGAATATTTTGAATTTCCAGCTGTTTCCTTGTGGTCTGGACCCCTGTGAGATGAATTCCTGTATCCATGTGGGATATTCCTGCATCCCTGGGGTTGTTTCTGCATCCATGGAGGATGTTCCTGCATCCCTGTGGGATGTTCCTACATCCCTGGGGTTGTTCCTGAATCCATGGGGGATGTTACTGGATCCATGGGATGTTCCTGCATCCCTGGGGGATGTTCCTGCGTATTTCCTGCATACCACAAAAAAACCCCAGGAATGTTTCGAATTTCCAGCTGTTTTCTTGCGGTCTGGACTCCTGTGAGATGAATTCCTGCATCCATGGGATGTTCATTTATCCATGTGGGATGTTCCTGGATCCCTGGGGGATGTTTCTGTACCCTTGTGGGATGTTCCTTCATCCATGGGATGTTCCTGAATCCATGGGGATGTTCCTACATCCATGTAGGATGTTCCTGCATCCATGGGATGTTCCTTCATCCATGGGGATGTTCCTGCATCCATGGGGATGTTCCTGCATATTTCCTGCATACCACAAAAAAAAAAACAAACACCGGGAATGTTTTGGATTTCCAGCTGTTTTCTTGCAGTCTGGACTCCTGTGAGATGAATTCCTGTATCCATGTGGGATGTTCATTTATCCATGTGGGATGTTCCTGCATCCATGTGGGATGTTATTGTGTTCCTACATCCATGTGATGTTCCTGAATCCATGGGAAGGTTCCTGCATCTCTTTGGGATGTTCCTGCATCCCTGGGATGGTGAAAGTTGTCCCTGCCCATGGAACAAGACGAGCCTTAAGCTCCTTTCCAAGCCCAAACCATTCCATGAGGATTTGCAGGATTCCTGCATTGCTGGAAAAGCAGGAATTTCTCCAGAACATCCTGTGCTGATGCTCATGGATCCCTCCAGGGCATCCCATCCTGTGTCACCCCCATCCTGTGTCACCCCATCCCGTGTCACCCCCATCCTGTGTCACCCCATTCCTGTCACCCCATTGTGTGTCACCCCATCCTGTGTCACCCCCATCCTGTGTCACCCCATCCCGTGTCACCCCCATCCTGTGTCACCCCATCCTGTGTCACCCCATTCCTGTCACCCCATTCTGTGTCACCCCATCCTGTGTCACCCCCATCCTGTGTCACCCCATTCCTGTCACCCCCATCCTGTGTCACCCCATCCTGTGTCACCCCATCCGTGTCACCCCATCCTGTGTCACCCCATTCCTGTCACCCCATCCTGTGTCACCCCATTCCTTGTCACCCCATCCTGTGTCACCCCATCTCCTGTCACCCCATCCCCTGTCACCCCATCCTTGTCACCCCATCCTGTGTCACCCCATCCCCTGTCACCCCATCCCCTGTCACCCCATCCCTGTCACCCCATTCCTGTCACCCCATCCTGTGTCACCCCATCCTGTGTCACCCCCATCCCCTGTCACCCCATTCCTGTCACCCCATCCCTGTCACCCCATCCCCTGTCACCCCATCCTGTGTCACCCCATCTCCTGTCACCCCATCCCCTGTCACCCCATCCTGTGTCACCCCATCCCTGTCACCCCATTCTGTGTCACCCCATTCCTGTCACCCCCATCCTGTGTCACCCCATCCCTTGTCACCCCATCCTGTGTCACCCCATCCCTGTCACCCCCATCCCGTGTCACCCCATCCCTGTCATCCCATCCTATGTCACCCCCAAACCTCTCCAGGCCCACAATTCCACAATTCCAGCCCTGTTTGTCCATTCCCTGCCAAGTGCAGGATCCTCCACAACACAAGGAATGGGCTGATGGTTCAAAACACAAAAATTCAGGGGGGAAATGCTGTAAAATGTGAATTTTGAGGCGGAGGAACCTCCCTGAGAAAAGTTCCATGAGATATTGGGATGGAAACCACGTCCTGATCTCCATAAGGATTCCCAAACCAGGCTCTGGGCTGTGCCCAGACAATTCCATATTTCCTTTTGCCTCTTGCTTGGATCTTATGCTGAGCTTCCACTCTTTGATTTCCACTATTTTTTCAGGAAAAAAATATTTATTTGGTTTGTTTTGAGGTAAATCGTTCTCCTGGGACTCTCACAGGTGCTGCTCTGGTTTCTCCCATTATTTTTTTGGGAAAGGCTGTAACGGTCTGAGCCTTTCCAAGTTCCCACTGGGATATTTTCACTGGCGGAAAATTAAAATATTGGGTTTTGTGGGAATCCCAGAACCCCAGAAAAGTTTGGGTTGGAAGGACCTGGGAGGATTTATCTTGTCCCAACCCCCTGGGCTGGACCCACAAAGGCTGGTTGAGCTTCCAGTGATATTTCCTATTTTAAATGTGTGTTTGGAGGGAAATCCAGGCAGAAAGGAGGGATGAGAGGGGCTGGGGACCCCAAAACCAGCCCGGATCACCCTCCATGGAGCTTTTTTAGAGAAATCCTTCCTTAATTTATTGGTTTTTCTCAGTGGCAGGTGGGGAAATGCAGGGCAGCCCTGCCTGCAGCCCGGGGAAAGCAGCGACGGACATTGATTTATGATCAAAAGGGATAAGAAAAAAAAAAAAAGGCAAAGCAGAATAAAAAGAATATTTAAGGCCTAAAAAACAGGGGAAATCTCGTTTTCTTCCCGTGTCGGCGCTACCTGGGAATCTTTCATGTTAAAACTTAAATGGAATTAAGAATGAGGAGGAAAGGAGGGGGGATAAACCCGCCCTGGGAGCTGCTGTGATCCTTGTAGCCCTCGATTAAAATTAATCCTGGCATTGATCTGTACAATTTATTAATAGCCTGGCACGGCGGAGGAGCCTCTGCCATAAACACCCCGGCCCTCTGTGGAACATCCCCAGCCCTGGATTTAATAATTGATCCCCACCCCAATTAACCAGCAGCTCCCCCTGACCCAGGCTCTGCCTGCTGGGGAGAGGGGACGACACCACAGACTTAAAAATAAATAAAAAAAACCCCTCAACCCCAAGAGACAGAGACAGCAAAGCCCTAAATCTTTTTTTTTTTCTTTTTTTTTTTTTTTTTTTTTTTTTTTTTTTTTTTTTTTTTTGGTGCTGCCTGATTAATAATCCTGTCAGGCCTATCACAAGGCACTAAACAGCAAAACCGCCGGTCGCGGTTGAATTTTTTATACTTTTTTTTTTTTTTTTTTTTTATCCCTCCCCCTATTAATCTTTAATGATCGCTCGGTCACCTAGTCTCTCTTTTATCTTGTCAGATAAATGTATGGTTAACAGGATAATGAGATTTCTGAGGCTCTGTTCCTGCTCAGGGCCCCGCGGCACACGGCGCTGACCCCTGGCCCCGCGCGGGGCTCGGTAATTGCTGGATGTGCTGGGAATGTGTTGGGAGCTGATGGATGGTTTAAACTTTGATTTGGGGTCACGGGGTCCCCGAGCTCTGCCAGGCGACTGGGGTTTTTATTACCAGCCAGGATCTGATGGGGATGTAATTAGATTTAGAGCGTTGTTTTATTAATAAGTGATTGTGTCCCTTGCAGAATGTGTGCCGGTGTTAATTTGGGGGTGTTGATGGGGGTTTGGTTATTGATAAATGGGGGATGGGGGTTTGTGGCCGCAGGAAAGGCTGGGATGGTCCAGGGGTGAGGGAGGGAAGGAGGGAGGGATCGCTGCCTCGTTAATTCTGGAATTAATTAACGCAGTGCTGGGAGATGGGAATGGCCGGGATGTGCTGGGGTGGGATATGGGACTGAGGGGACAACGGGGATGGGACATCACCTGGGCTGGGACAACACCTGGGGATGGGACACCTCCTGGGGATGGGAAATCACCTGGGACTGGGACATCACCTGGGGATGGGACACCACCTGGGGTTGGGAAATCACCTGGGGCTGGGACACCACCTGGGGATGGGACATCACCTGGGGTTGGGAAATCACCTGGGGCTGGGACACCACCTGGGGATGGGACATCAACTGGGGCTGGGACATCACCTGGGGCTGGGACACCACCTGGGCTGGGACAACACCTGGGATGTGACACCACCTGGGACTGGGACATCACCTGGGACTGAGACACCACCTGGGGCTAGGACATTACCTGGGGCTGTGTCACCGCTGGGGATGTGCCTCCACCTGGGGATGTGACACCACCTGGGATGTGCCACCACCTGGGATGTGACATCACCTGGGGATGGGACATCACCTGGGCTGGGACATCACCTGGGGCTGGGACATCACTTGGGGATGGGACATCACTTGGGGATGGGCCACCACCTGGGGATGTGACACCTCCTAGGGATGTGACACCACTGGGGCTGGGACACCACCAGGGACTGGGACACCACCTGGGGCTGTGCCACCACCTGGGATGTGACACCACCTGGGCAGTGCCACCACCTGGAGCTGGGACATCACCTGGGATGTGCCACCACCTGGGATGTGACACCTTCTGGGGCTGGGACATCACCAGGGCTGGGACATCACCTGGGGATGTGCCACCACCTGGGGATGTCCCCTGGGCACTGGGAGGGATATGAGGGTGGGTGGTCCTGCCAAATCCCTCTGCCCTCCCTCCCTCTCCTTCCCCTTTCCCTTCCCCTCTCCTTTTCCCCTTCTCCTCTCCTCTCCCTCCCCACTCCCTCCCCTCTCCCGGGGTTTATTTCCCCATTTCCCTGCCCAAGGAGCTGTTTGTGCCACCCCAGGGTGCTGAACATCTCTCCCCCCTCATTCCCAGAGCGAGCTGGGTGCCGGATTTTCCCCTCCCCACCTCTCAGGGCCGCCTCATTTTGTATGTTTTGGTGCCTTTTTTGTTGCTCTGCTGCTCCGAGGAGGCTCCTTGCATTAATTATGTTGCCATGTAGAAAAGCTCTGGCCTGTCATTTTTTTTTCCTTCCTTTTTTTTTTTTTTTTTTAAATTTTTTTTTAAGCTCTGTTTTTCATAAAGTGGTCCTAAAATGACACGGAAAGCAGCTGCTTAAGCAATTGTGCCAATTAATGGGTCTCTGAAATTAAAACGCCTACACAGTCTAGATGAGATTTCTCCAGGAGGGAATTCAGCAATTGTCTTCATGATAATCAGGCTTGACTTGTCTTAGCACACATTAATAAAAAAGCAAATGCATTCAAAGAGATGCCCTTTAGTGGAGAATATCCACAATATAGTAATGAGTCTCCAAAAAGGAAAAAAAAAAAAAGGAGGAAAAGGAGGAGGAGGGAGGAAGGAGGGAGGGAGGGAGGATGCTGAGCTGGCTCCAGCCTTTCCTTCAGGGGAGGGAGACTCGGAATTCACGTCCTGGATTTGCTGGATCCTCCAGGATGAGAAATCTCCTCTCGGTGCCCGAGCGGAGAGAGAGAGAGAGAACAGCGGCAATTCCCGGGAATTCTTCCCGCTGGAAGCGGCAGCAGCTCCCCAGGGGGATGTGGGGACCCTCCCGGGACACCAGGGGTGGTGACAGGGCTGGGCTGGGCTGGGCTGGGGGGACACAGGGGAAAAAAACTGCTGAAAGTGGGATGGAATTCACCCCATCCTGGGAATTCCCTGGGAATTGTGGCTGGGGGACAGGGGGACAGGGGGACACAGGGACAGAGGGACAGGGGGACAGAGGGACAGGGGGACAGAGGGGCAAGGGGACACAGGGACAGAGGGACAGGAGGACAGGGGGACAGAGGGACAGGGGGACAGGGGGACAGAGGCCACAGGGATGGAGCTGAGGCTGTTCCTGCCCTGGCCCAGGTGGAGGGACCCGATTTCTCCCCGGAGAATGAGGAATTCCCCCCATCCCACCCCAGGAGTTGGGACGTGCCTCAGTGTCAGGGGGTCCCTTCACTGCCTCAAACCACTCGGGGTGGTTTTGTCCAGCAGCACCATCCCAATGGCCAGGAAAACACCAAAATCCTCCTGGGGACACCCCATTTCCTGCAGGGACACCCCTGGGACACCCCTGGGACACCCCATCCCTGGGTGGGATGCCCCTGGGACATCTCATTCTCAACAGGGACATCCCATTTCCTGCAGGGACACTCTGGGACACCCCATTCCCTACAGGGACACCCGTGGGACACCCCAGTCCTGGTAGGGACACCCCAGGGACACCTCTGGAACACCCCTGGGACACCCCATTCCTGACAGGGACACCCTGGGGACACCCCAGGAACACCCCAGGGACACCCCAGGGACACCCCATTCCTGGTAAGGACAGCTCTGGGACACCCCATCCCTGGGTGGGATGCCCCTGGGACACCTCATTCTCAACAGGGACACCCCATCCCTGCAGGGACACCCCAGGGACACCCCATTCCTGGTAAGGACAGCTCTGGGACACCCCATTTCCTGCAGGGACACCCCTGGGACACCCCAGGGTGCTGCCACACCCCCGTTCCCACCCCAGAGCAGGCCCTGGCTGTGTCTCCTCCTCCCCTTCCCCCCCGGTTAATCTCAGCCCTGTCTGTGCTCTGCCAGCAGCCCCTGACAGTTTGTCTGCAAAAGCCTTTTCTCTTTCCTCCCCCTTTGTTGTTTCCGTGTCAAAAATTTAGGAGGCTTTAAAAACAAAAGTATTTAGAGCAGACGCATCTTCCCCCATGCAAAATTGATGAAAGAAAAAGACTTTACAGCTCTAAATTCCGACTCTGCTGCTGCTGCTGCTGGAGAAGCCAAAGCCTGGAGTTTGTGGAGTTATGGGATGGGCTGGCCTGGAGATCATGGAGATCCCAAAAAATGAGTGAAAGAGGGAGCAGCACTGGGGGGTGTGGGGTGGAGCCTCTCTGAGGTTCCTTGCCTTGGTATTCCCAGGGTCATCCTCATCCTCCTCATCATCCTCATCCTCCATCCTTCATCCTCATCTTCTCCATTCTCATCATCCATCCCCATCCTCTCCATCTTCATCTTCATCCCCATCCTCATTCTCATCCCCATCCCCATCCTCTCCATCCTCATCCTTTCCATCCTTATCCTCATCCTCATCCTCACCATCCTCAGCCCTCATCATCATCCTCATCCTCCTCATCATTCTCATCCTCCCTCCTTCATCCTCATCTTCTCCATCCTCATCCTCCTTATCCTTATCCTCATCCTCATCCTCATCCTCATCCTCATCTTCCATCCTAATCCTCATCCTCCATCCTCATCCCCATCCTCCTCATCCTCATCCCTCATCCTCCATCCTAATCATCATCATCCTCATCCTCATTCCCATCCTCTCCATCCTCATCCTCCTCATCCTTTTCCTCATCCCCATCCTCATCCTCATTCTCTCCACCCTCATCCTCATCCCCCATCCTCCATCCTCATCATCATCATCATCCTCATCATCATCCTTTCCATCCTTATCCTCATCCTCCATCCTCACTCTCATCATCCTCATCCTCACCCTCTCCACCCTCATCCTCTCCATTCTCATCTTCATCCTCATCCTCATTCCCATCCTCTCCATCCTCATCCTCGCCATCCTCATCTTCATCCTCATTCCTATCCTCATCCTCACCCTCTCCCTCTCCATCCCCATCCTCATTCCTATCCTCATCCTCATCCTCTCCATCCTCATCCTCATCCACATCCTCATCATCATCCTTATCCTCATAATCCTCCATCCTCATCCTTATCCTCATCATCCTCCATCCTCATCGTCCATCCTCATCCTCATCCTCGCCATCCTCAGCCCTCATCATCATCCTCATCCTCCTCATCATCCTCATCCTCCATCCTCATCCCCATCCTCATCATCATACTCATCCTCATCCTCTCCATCCTCATCCCCATCCCCATCCTCATCATCCTCATCATCCTCATCCTCATCTCTCATCCTCCATCCTAATCCTCATCATACTCATCCCCATCCTCTCCATCCTTCATCCTCATCCTCATCCTCCATCCCCATCCTCCTCCTCATCATCATCCTCATCATCCTCATCATACTTATCCTCATCTCCATCCTCCATCCTCTTCCTCATCCTCCATCCCCATCCTCCTCCTCATCCCCATCCTATCCCTCCTCATCCTCATCCTCATCCTCATCCTCATCCTCATCATCCTCATCTTCTCCATCCTCACCCTCACCCCAGCCCGGCCCGGGAGCTCAGGGAACCCTCCCAACCCATCCCACATTTCCCCTTTAATCCCCGCTGGTGTTTGGGATTTTCAGCTCCGTCCCCGCTTTGAGCAAATATTTTGATTTCTGGCGAGCGCCAACACAACAAACGCTGTTTAGACAAAAGCAGCGCGGCCTCCATTAGCTCGAGACAATTTGTCCTAATATTGTTTTGGATGGCGCGTTTATTCCCCCATAAAGATTTGATTGCTTTGCTTGTTTCATTAATCTTTATTTGTTTAATCATCTGCTAAATCTGTTTAATCGCCGGTTTAAGTGGAAAGATTACACGGAGATATTTAATGCTCGGTGCCAGAGCTGCCCTGACATCCCTCCTCGGGCCTGCCCTGGGTTTTTTTCTGCAATCCCAGCCTTGTCCATCATTTCCCAATGCCGGGTGAGGAAAAAAAAAATAAAAAAATAAAAAACCCAAAGAGGAAAATCCTGGGTTGTTTCCCAGGGGATGTTGTGATGGATGTGGAAATCCAGGGGAGGGTCTGTCCCTCCTTGTTGGGAAAGATGAGACAGGAAAAAACTCACAAATATGATTGTCTGGCAAGAAATACTGAAAATATAAAACTGGGAGTGAAATAGAAATGAAAGCTGAGCTTTGAGATGTGATCACGGCAGGGAGGAGGATGGGGATGAGCTGGGGATGGTAGGGAACAGAGGGACAGGGGACAGGGGGACAGGGGGACAGGGGACAGAGGGACAGAGGGACAGGGGACAGGGGGACAGGGGACAGGGGGACAGAGGGACAGGGGACAGGGGGACAGGGGACAGGGGGACAGGGGGACAGGGGGACAGGGGACAGGGGGACAGGGGGACAGAGGGACAGAGGGACAGGGGGACAGGGGGACAGGGGACAGGGGACAGGGGACAGAGGGACAGGGGACAGGGGACAGGGGGACAGGGGACCGAGGGACAGAGGGACAGGGGGACAGGGGGACAGGGGATCGAGGGACAGAGGACAGGGGACAGGGGGACAGGGGACAGAGGGACAGGGGGACAGGGGACAGGGGGACAGGGGACAGAGGGACAGGGGGACAGGGGGACAGGGGACAGAGGGACAGGGGGACAGGGGGACAGAGGGACAGGGGACAGAGGGACAGGGGGACAGAGGGACAGAGGGACAGGAGGGGACAGGGGGACAGGGGGACAGGGGGACAGAGGGACAGAGGACAGAGGGACAGAGGGACAGGGGACAGGGGGACAGGGGGACAGGGGGACAGAGGGACAGGGGTCAGAGGGACAGAGGGACAGAGGGACAGGGGGACAGGAGGGGACAGGGGGACAGGAGGGGACAGGGGGACAGGGGACAGAGGCCACAAGGATGGAGCTGAGGCTGTCCCTGCCCTGGCCCAGGTGGAGGGACCCGATTTCTCCCCGGAGAATGAGGAATTCCCCCCATCCCACCCCAGGAGTTTTGGACACAGGGATGTGCCCCTTCATTCCCTTGGGGTGGTTTTGTCCAGCAGCACCATCCCAATGGCCAGGAAAACACCAAAATCCTCCTGGGGACATCCCATTTCCTGCAGGGACACCCCTGGGACACCCCATTCCTGGGTGGGATGCCCCTGGGACACCTCATTCCTGACAGGAACAGTCCTGGGACACCCCATCCCTACAGAGACACCCTTGGGACACCCCATCCCTGGGTGGGACACCCCATTCCTGGTAGGGACACCCCTGGGACACCCCATCCCCAGGTTGGAAACCCCAGGGACACCCCATTCCTGGTAGGGACACCCCATTCTTAGGTGGGACACCCTTGGGACACCCCATTCCTGGTAGGGACACCCCTGGGACACCCTTGGGACACCCCATTCCCTGCAGGGACACCCCATTCCTGGTTGGGACACCCCTGGGACACCCCAGGGTGCTGCCACACCGCTGGGAGAATTTCACCCCCTTTCTCTCCCCCAAAGAGAGAATTTCGCGGACGATATTTTTAGTTTTTCCCCCCAATTTTTGCCTTCCTCACCCCGGGGGGATGGTGGACCCTCCATCATGCCCAAACCCCATTTCTGATGGTGCCCAAAACCCGACAATTCTCTCCGAGCTCCGGCGGATCTCGTCCTCATTACTGAATAATTCATCTCCGCATTAATGGGCTCCAGATCCCAACGCTCTCTCCTCCTTCTCCTGCCTCGCTCTGCCCACTTGGGAAAACTTTATTATGCCTCGCTCTGACGACAGAGTATACAGATAAAAGATAATTGCTTGGCTTGACTCCCCCATTGATATGAAAATAAGATTTAAATTATTCACTTCAGTTTAAAGGTTAGTTGAAGGTTATTACAGGGGGGATAAAAAAAAAATAAAAAATAATAATAAAAAAAATCGCTCTTCATAACATTTCTGTTGGAGATGAGACGGGTTTGAAAGGCCTAATTTGCACGGCAGGGCCGAGGCGGCTTGTTGTGAATAAACCCGGAGCCCCTCCAGAGATTTTAATCGGCGAGAAGTCAATTATTTATAAGCAAATTACGGCGGAGCTGCTCGGGTAGAGACAACCTGGCTGCGCGTGAATGGGGACAAGATGGAACCTCTATAACTTAATCCACATCCAGCAGCAGCAGCAGGAGAGTTCCTGCTCCTAATCCCGGCTGGAATTTAATGAGAGGCTGGATTTCAGAGGGAAAAAAGGAGGGAGGGATGGGGGAGAGCCTGATCCTGGCTCCCTCAGACTCCTGTTTATTTTATTTTATTTTTTTATATTTTATTTTTTATTTTATTTTATTTTAATTTTATTTTTTATTTTATTTTTTATTTTATTTTATTTTAATGTTATTTTATTTTAATTTTATTTTATTTTAATTTTATTTTTAATTTTAATTTTAACTTTAATTTTATTTTATTTTAATTTTTTAAATATTATTTTATTTTATTTTATTCTATTCTATTTATTTTATTTTATTTTATTTTATTTTATTTTATTTTATTTTAATGTTATTTTATTTTAATTTTATTTTTAATTTTAATTTTAACTTTAATTTTATTTTATTTTAATTTTTTAAATTTTATTTTATTTTATTTTATTTTTTATTCTATTTTATTTTTCATTCTATTTTATTTTACTTTATTTTATTTTTATTTTATTTTTATTTTTTTATTCTATTCTATTCTATTCCATTCTATTCCATTCTATTCTATTCTATTTTTAAAATTTTATTTATTTTATTTTATTTTATTTTATTTTATTTTATTTTATTTTATTCCTCCCCTTCAGCCTCCCTAGCTTCCAACCCCCCTCCATCTCTCCCCTTTTGTGCGGCCGCCTTGTAAATGGAATTAAAGGATTGTAAATTTTCCTGCCGAGAAAAAGGAGCCTTGAAAGGCCTGGGTTTTATCCCGGCTCTCACTCTGTGCTCTTTTATGTGGGGAGGGATTGCAGCTCCCGGTGCTGCGGGAGAGGCACAGCTCAGGGCTGGAGTTAATAATTAAAATTTAATAATTAATGCCCGGCCCTGGCAGCAGAACCCAAAATCCATCACTGGCCTCGCTGCTCCGGGGAGGAATATCCAGGGAATATCCATGGGAAAGCAGGGATGGGATAATGGGATGGGATAATGGGATGGGATGGGATGGGATGGGATGGGATGGGATGGGATAATGGGATGGGATGGGGTGGGATGGGATAATGGGATGGGATGGGATAATGGGATAATGGGATGGGATAATGGGATGGCAGAGCTCTGCAGGTGTGACCCAGGCCATAAACCCCCAGTTCTGTGGGGCTGTGCAGGTGCTGCTGGAGTGGGGTGGCACTGGGTGATGGTTGAGGTCCTTTCCCACCCCAAACAAACCTTCTTTTCTCTCCTGTTTGAGCTGGAGAAACCCTGGAATGCTCAATTCCCCTCCTGGATGACCAGAACTGGGGTTTCTCTGTGGGTTTGCTTTGGGGTGAGCAGGAAGCAAAGCCCAGGAGCTCCTCTAAACCTTCTCCTCTCCTGTTTGAGCTGTAGAAGTCCTGGGATGCTCAATCCCTTTCCCCAAAACCAGCCCAGGCAGCACCTGTGGGGCCCTGGGTGACCAGAACTGGGTTTTCTCTGTGGGATTCCTTTGGGGTGAGCTGGAAACAAAGCCCAGGAGTTCCTCCAAACCTTCTCCACTCTCCCATTGGAGCTGGGAGAAACCCTGGGATGGCCAATCCTCCTCCTGGGTGACCAGAGCTGGGTTTTCTCTGTGGGATTCCTTTGGGGTGAGCTGGAAACAAAGCCCAGGAGTTCCTCCAAACCTTCTCCACTCTCCCATTGGAGCTGGGAGAAACCCTGGGATGGCCAATCCTCCTCCTGGGTGACCAGAGCTGGGTTTTCTCTGTGGGATTCCTTTGGGGTGAACTGAAATCCAATCCCAGCAGCCCCTCCCAGCCCTGAGCAGTCCAAGGGAAGATCAGGGGATGTTTTCCCCCCTGCCCGGCCCTGGATGATGAGCAGCCCAGCCCGGTGAGGATCCAGCTCTGGAGCATCCCCAGGAGCGGAGCTGAGCTGTTCAGAGTGTCGTGTTCCACTTAAAGCCTTTTACTTTTTATTTCAAATTCACAGAGGCCTGACAGGTAATCCCGGGAGCTGCAAAATAAAACCCGGCTCTTCCCTCTTCCCTTCCACAATTAGTGCCTTTTAAATTAATTATCCCTCCTAAACCATTGTGGACGGGCAGAGCCGTTGGTGCCCCCTGGGGCCTTGCTGGGGGCACATCAAACTGATCAATATATTGGGAGATATCAGGTATTGATTGGTATAATGGGAGAGATATCAGGTATTGATATATTGGGAGATATCAGGTATTGATTGGTATAATGGCAGAGATATCAGGTATTGATATATTGGGAGAGAGGTCATATACCCATTTATGGGGACAGAGATCAGGTATCAATATATTGGGAGAGATATCAGGTATTGATTGGTATAATGGGAGAGATATCAGATATTGATATATTGGGAGTGAGATCAGACATCCATTTACGGGGCCAGAGATCAGATATTGATATATTGGGAGAGAGATCAGGTATTGATATGCTGGGATACCAGACATCCATTTATGAGGACAGAGATCAGGTATTGATATATTGGGAGAGATACCATATATTGATATATTGGCAGAGATATCACACACACATTTATGAAGATGGAGATCGGATATCAATATATTGGCAGAGATATCAGGTATTGATATATTGGCAGAGATATCAGACATGCATTTATGAGGACTGAGATCTGATATTGATATATTGGGAGAGATATCAGATATCAATATATTGGTAGAGATATCAGACATCCATTTATGGGGACAGAGATCAAATACCAATATATTGGCAGAGATATCAGGTATTGATCTATTGGGAGAGAGATCAGATACCCATTTATGGGGACAGAGATCAGGTATTGATATATTGGTAGATAGAAGATGCCAGACCCTGAGGAAAGCCTGAATTTAACCCAAAAATTCCCACTGGACACACCAGGCCTCAGCAGGTTTCCTGTGGGAATCCTGCTGGGGGAATTAATGGGCTGAAAGTGTTAATAATTAAAAATAGAAATAGAAATAGACATAGAAATAAAAAATAAAACTAAAAAATATAAATGAAAATAGAAATGAAAATAGAAATGAAAACAGAAATGAAAATAATTTTAAATATATAAAAATAAATATAAAAATAAAATAATTTAAAAATAAAAAATAAAAAATAAAAATATAAATAAAAATAAAAATAAATAAAAATAAAATAAAATAATATAAAAATAAAAATAAAAAAATAAATAAAAATATAAATAAAATAAAAATAAAATAAAATTAAAATTAAAATAAAATAAAACTAAAATTAAAATAAAATAAAAAATAAAAATAAAAATAAAAATAAATTAGTATTAATGATGATGATAATGACGGAATAACCCCACATATTCTAGAATATCTCAGAATACCTCTCCCTGCCCTCCCCAGACTCTCCCACACGGAATCCCCAGGAATTCCCGAAGGATTCAGAGCAAACACATCTCAGCCCATCTTTTTATCCAGGAGCAGCGAGGCCGGTGGGCCCCTCCTGCTCTCCCTCCCACCTTCGCCTTTCCTGCCTGCTCAGAGAGAGAGAAAAAAAAAAAAAATAATAATAAAAAAATCCCTCTTAAATCATTCAGCGCCTCTCTAATGTATTCACAGCACAGACCAGGGAACAAGATCTAAAACACTCCTTTTTCCACTCAGACTATTACCCGGTGACACTTTGACACGGGCAAAAGAAGGATGGCAGATTAAAAAGTGAAAAAAAAAAAAAGAAAAAAAATAAATAAAAAAAACCTGCACATGGAAATCTAAGTGCCTGCACATAGAGCTGGAATAAAAATCGCTGTTAGGAGCGTTAAAATCCAGCCCTTGTCAGCAGAGATGGATTTCAGGGATGTGATGATGCTTTTTCCAGGGGAGGAGGGAGCCCCAGGATGAGCAGGGCCTTTATATAAAATCCTCTTTTTCCTCTCTATATGGGCCTCATTAATTGTATATTATATAATATATTATATATTGATATAATGGGTGTATTTAGTCCACCTGTTTGAAATCAGGGTATTAAAGAGCTGATACAGAAGGAAAAGCTCGTCTTGGAGACTTTGTGAGAACACGATTTTGCTTTTGTACTTTTTATAGTTTTGTATTTTTTACATTTTTGTATTTTGTATATTGTATTTTTGGGGTTTTTTTTGGTGTTTTTTTTTTGTTATTGTTGTTGGTTTTTTTGGGGGGGGTGGTTTTTTTTTTGGTTTTTTGGTGGGGTTTTTTTGTTGGTTTTTTTTTGGCTTTTTTTGTTTTGTTTTTTTTGGGGTTTTTTTGGGGGGTTTTTTGTTGGGTTTTTGTGGGGTTTTTTTGTTTTGTTTTGGGGTTTTTTGTGGTTTTTTTGGGTTTTGATGGTTTTTGTTGGTTTTTGGGGGGTTTTTTTGGTTGGTTTTTTGGTGTGGTTTTTTTTTTTTTTTGGTGGGTTTTTTGTTGGGTGTTTTTTTGTTTTTTGGGGGGTTTTTTTGGGGTTTTTTTTTGTGGGGGGGGGGGTTTGGGTTTTTTTTTTTTTTTGTATTTTGTATTTTGTATTTTACATTGATCAATCCCCTTACAAACCAGGCTGAGAATCTCTCCCCAGGAGTGATTTGGGACCCTTGGGTGCCTCTGGAAGGGAAAAGGGGGATCCCTTTCATCTCCCCCTCCCATTGGGAGCCCCCCAGGGCCCTGCAGGATCAAAGCGGGAGATGAAGGAGCCCTTTTCCCATTAATCATTTATTTATCGGCTAATCAAGAGCTCCTGAGAGGAATTAATTCGCTCACGGGTATTTTTTTCTCCCTCGCTCTGATTTCCCAATGGAAAATCAGGAATCTCACCCAGGGATGAGCAGCCAGGGCTAAAAACAGGGAACAGGGACAGGAGGGTGAGAACATCCCCTGAAGAGAAAATAAGAAAAATAATAATTCTATTATTAGATAGAAAATAAGAGAAAAATATTTCTATTATTAAATAGAAATAGGAAAAATATTTCTATTATTAAATAGAAAATAAGAAAAATAATGTTTATATTATTAAATAGAAAAATAAGAAAAATAATATTTCTATTATTACATAAAAATAGGAAAAATAATATTTATAATATTAAATAGAAATAGGAAAAATAATATTTCTATTATTAAATAGAAATAGGAAAAATAATGTTTGTATTATTAAATAGAAAATAAGAAAAAAAATAATTCTATTATTAGATAGAAATAAGAAAATTAGTAATTCTATTATTAAATAGAAATAAGAAAAATAATGTTTCTATTATTAAATAGAAAATAAGAAAAAATAATATTTCTATTATTAAATAGAAAATAAGAAAAATAATAATTTTATTATTAAATAGAAATAGGAAAAATAATGTTTCTAATATTAAATAGAAAATAAGCAAAATAATATTTCTATTATTACATAGAAAATAAGAAAAATAATATTTCTATTATTACATAGAAATAAGAAAAAGAATATTTCTATTATTACATAGAAATAAGAAAAATAATGTTTCTATTAATAAATAGAAATAGGAAAAATAATGTTTGTATTATTAAATAGAAAATAAGAAAAATAATAATTCTATTATTAGATAGAAATAAGAAAATTAATAATTCTATTATTAAATAGAAATAAGAAAAATAATGTTTCTATTATTACATAGAAAATAAGAGAAAATAATAATTCTATTATTAAATAGAAATAGGAAAAAATAATATTTCTACTATTAAATAGAAAATAAGGAAAATAATATTTCCATTCTTAAATAGAAATAAGAAAAATAATATTTCTATTATTAAACAGAAATAATAAAAAGGGTTTAATTCCCCATAAACAGCGCAGCTTTACACGCACAGCCCCTCTCAGATATGCAATAATACCCAGCTGTGCATTTCAGGTAAGGCTTTAAACCGAATTAAATCTCCTCAGCGTGGCTAATCAGAGATTAGCTTTGATCACAGAGTGTCAGCCCGGCCAATCCCACTGAAATCCCTGAGAACTGGGAACGCCTCATCCCAGGGCAGGGCAGAGGGGGAATTTCCTCTCCTGATTTTAGATATTTTTTTTTCTCTGTCGCTATTAGGGATACGAAAGAATTACGCACTCAACCATCAAGCTGAAGTAAGGAAAAGAAGGGGCAGTTTATTATGATTTAGGGTTGAAATAGGATTAGGAATTTGGTCGAGGATTGGTGGGTGACAGGAACACCTCTGTGACCCCAGTGGTCAATTCAGAAGTTCCATCGCAGAGAAATATGGAAACGATCTACGCTGTTGTGAGAGACGACAGAAGAAATCAGTAAACCATCATCAGGAGGATAAAGAATCGGGGTGACAGTTCTCTGAGCAGGGAAAGGTCTCTGTGGGGCTCTGGGCGTCTCCTGCTGTGCCTGGTGGGATCAGGGGTGAGATCTGAGCTCCCCCAGCCTTCCCTCGGGGCTTTCCTGCATCTTCTGCAGCCAAGGGAGAGGTGAAGGTCCATCCTGGGTATTCCCACATCCAAGGGAAGGGTGAAGATCCATCCTGGGTATTCCCACATCCAAGGGAAGGGTGAAGATCCATCCTGGGTATTCCTGTGTCCAAGGGAAGGGGTGAAGATCCATCCCAGACCTTCCTGCACTTAAGGAAAGGGTGAAGATCCATCCTGGGCCTTCTTGCATCTTCTACATCCAAGGGAAAGGTGAAGATCCATCTTGGGCTTTCCTGCATCCAAGGGAAGGGTGAAGATCCATCCCAGACCTTCCTTTATCCAAGGGAAGGGTGAAGATTCACCCAAGAACTTCCTGCACCAAGGAAAGGGTGAAGATCTATCCTGGGTATTCTTGCACCCAAGGGAAGGGTGAAGATCCATTCTGGGTTTTCCTGCATCCAAGGAAAAGGTGAAGATCCATCCCAGACCTTCCTCCCTCCAAGGAAAGGGTGAAGATCCATCCTGGGCCTTCTTGTATCCAAGGGAAGGGTGAAGATCCACCCCAAAACTTCCTGCACCCAAGGGAAGGGTGAAGATCCATCCTGGGCTTCCTCCCTCCAAGGAAATGGTGAAGATCCATCCTAGACCTTCCTATATCCAAATAAAGGGTGAAGATCCATCCTGAGTCTTCCTGCATCCAAGGAAAGCATGAAGATCCATCCTGGGTATTCCTGTACCCAAGGAAAGGGTTTAGATTCATACTAGGCCTTCTTGTATCCAAGGAAAGGGTGAAGATCCATCCCGGACCGTCCTGGATCTCAGGAAAGGGTGAAGATCCATCCTGGGTATTCCTGCACCTTCTGCCTCCAAGGAAAGGGTGAAGACCCATCCCAGACCTTCCTGGATCTCAGGAAAGGGTGAAGATCCATCCTGGGTATTCCTGCACCTCCTGCATCCAAGGAAAGGGTGAAGATCCATCCCAGACCTTCCTGTATCCAAGAAAAGGATGAAGACCCATCCCAGACCTTCCTAGATCCCGGGAAAGGGTGAAGATCCATCCTGGAGAAGGGAGGAAGTGATGGAGCTGATGATAGGGGCTCAGTTCTCCCAACCCTTTCCCTGGCTGGGAATTCCCTCCTGGCTGTTCCTCTGGATTATTCCCATCCTGGTGAATGCCTGAGACCCCCCAGCTCTGACCCAGAGCTGTCTCAGCAACGATTTCCTGCTGCCATCGATTCTGGGGGATGTTGCTGAGCTCTAACCCAGCCCTCCCCACTAATGAGCTGCAATTACTCGGCGCTAATTGATGGGGCACGGCGGGGTAGGGGAGGGAGGGAGCAGCTCCCTTCCCTGCCGGGGGATTTTATGGCTCACCGTGGTGGTGTGGTTTGGGGTTTTGCCAGGGTTTGGTTTTTTTTTTCTATGCACCTGTTTGTTTTATGTTGTTTCACAATGGATTTTCCCCATGTTTTACCCCGTTATGGTTTTATCCCTTGTTATAAATGTGTATTATAAAGTTGGCTTTTGGCAAGGTGTGTGCTGTGTGATTAATAACGTTGTGGTGAGGATATAGGATATAAGTTTTTTATTTCTGCTATTAGTAAAGAAAATTAGGCATAGTGGTAGGAGTTGGTATAAGTGTGGTTAAACTGTGTGTTTGGTCAGGATAAATCCAGTGAACAGGGAAAGAGGACCCTGCAATTGATACACCAACTATCAGCATCTCCCATCTTCTCTTCTCTTCTCTTCTCTTCTCTTCTCTTCTCTTCTCTTCTCTTCTCTTCTCTTCTCTTCTCTTCTCTTCTCTTCTCTTCTCTTCTCTTCTCTTCTCTTCTCTTCTCTTCTCTTCTCTTCTCTTCTCTTCTCTTCTCTTCTCTTCTCTTCTCCTTCCCTTCCCTTCCCTTCCCTTCCCTTCCCTTCCCTTCCCTTCCCTTCCCTTCCCTTCCCTTCCCTTCCCTTCCCTTCCCTTCCCTTCCCTTCCCTTCCCTTCCCTTCCCTTCCCTTCCCTTCCCTTCCCTTCCCTTCCCTTCCCTGTTTTCCCATTCCCAGCTCTCCCAGGCCCTGGATCAGCTCTGTGCCTCCCCTGGGCTCTCTCCAGCATTTCCCTGTCCTGCTGGTGTTGTCCCCTGGAGCAGCCCTGGTGACAAGAGGGGACAGTCCCCTCCGTGTCCGGGCTGTGGATTCCAGGATTCCCCTCAGCCCGGGGGAGCCGCTGCCTGTGCAGGTGTTTGTTTGTTCTCCCGGGATATTTGTGCCTGTCCCGGGTTATCCGGGAGCTGTTTGCTCTGCTGTGACCTTTGGATCGGCGGGAGAGCCTGGGGACAAGGTCAGCCCCGGCAGCAACAATCCCAGCCGGGCACAGCGCGGTCCCTGTGTCACCCCTGGGCACGGTGACACCTGGGCTGTGTCCCCACGGGATCCCAGCAGGGCACAGTCCATGTGTCACCCCTGGGTGCAGTGACACCCCAGCCATGTCCCCATGGGATCCCAGCAGGGCACAGTCCCTGTGTCACCCCTGGGCACGGTGACACCCTAGCGATGTCCCCAGGATCCCACCAGGGCACAGCACAGTCCTGTAGGATTTGGGACAAGTCCCACATCCCCTACATGGACAAACCTCACCTCACCCTCAATATTCACCTTTTATTTCAAGCTCCTCACGGTGAAACATCCCGTTTTATGGGGCAGGAGCTGGTGATAAAATAGTTTAAATTAAGGAGGTTATGAAGTAACCGCTGCTGCCTGCAATTCCTCACTCCAGCGGGCCCCGAGCACTTCCCCGTTAATGGGTTTTCTGCTCCGCTGGAGCGGCTTTAAAGGAGCCAGGAGGGATTTTTGGGGGATTTTTGGGGGGAAAGGAGCAGGAGGGGTGGGCTCAGGGAAGGGGACAGGCAGGGAAAGGCCCCTCCTTTGGGGCTGGCTGTGGTGACAGGGACACCACACAGGCCACAGGTCACTCAGTGGGTGATCCCACAATCCCCCCGTGGGTTTTTTGGGGTCCCCCCTGGATGCTGATGCCCCCCGGATCCCCATTCCCAGTGAGAATCTCCCCCCCAATTCTCACCCCCCTCAAATTTCCGATTCCTCTTCTCCTCCTACAATTAATTATCCCCCAAGGGAATAGAAATAACCAGCCGTGGGGATAATCAACCTGGACCAATCAATTTGGTCCTCGCAGCCAAATCCTCTTTTTTTTGGGCCCCAAAACAAAATCCTTCTGCAGGGAGAGGGGGTGAACACCCACCTGGCTCCTGGATCCCTCAGGGCAAGGGGCCCTCATGGATCCCACTCTGATTTTTATGGATTCTGTGTTTGGGGGTGCTGGTGGGGCAGGGATCCAGCCCAGGACAGGCTCCTGATCCAGCCCCAAATCCCAATGGGGATCCAGCCCCAAATCCCAGGGGGATCCAGCCTCAAATCCCAGGGGGATCCAGCCCCTAATCCCAGGGGGATCCAGCCCCAAATCCCAGTGGGGATCCAGCCCCAAATCCCAGTGGGGATCCAGCCCCAAATCCCAGGGGGATCCAGCCTCAAATCCCAGGGGGATCCAGCCCCAAATCCCAGTGGGGATCCAGCCCCAAATCCCAGGGGGATCCAGCCCCAAATCCCAGTGGGGATCCAGCCCCAAATCCCAGGGGGGATCCAGCCCCAAATCCCAGGGGGGATCCAGCCCCAAATCCCAGTGGGGATCCAGCCCCAAATCCCAGTGGGGATCCAGCCCCAAATCCCAGGGGGGATCCAGCCCCAAATCCCAGGGGGGATCCAGCCCCTAATCCCAGGGGGGATCCAGCCTCAAATCCCAGGGGGATCCAGCCCCAAATCCCAGGGGGGATCCAGCCTCAAATCCCAGTGGGGATCCAGCCCCAAATCCCAGGGGGATCCAGCCTCAAATCCCAGTGGGGATCCAGCCCCTAATCCCAGGGGGGATCCAGCCCCAAATCCCAACAAGGATCCAGCCCCAAACCCCAGCAGGGATCCAGCCCTGGGACAGGCTCCTGATCCTGCCCCAAATCCCAAGGGAGGGATCCAGCCCCAAATCCCAACGGGGATCCAACCCCAAACCCCAACAAGGATCCAACCCCAAACCCCAACAAGGATCCAGCCCCAAATCCCAGGGGGGATCCAGCCCCAAATCCCAATGGGGATCCAGCCCCAAACCCCAGCAGGGATCCAGCCCTGGGACAGGCTCCTGATCCTGCCCCAAATCCCAAGGGATCCAGCCCCAAATCCCAATGGGGATCCAGCCCCAAATCCCAACGGGGATCCAACCCCAAACCCCAACAAGGATCCAACCCCAAACCCCAACAAGGATCCAGCCCAGGACAGGCTCTTATCCAACCCCAAACCCCACAGGGGACCCCTCAGGGCTGGATTTGGGGAGCCGCAGGCAAACAGCTGTGGCTGCACTGCAGGAAAAACCCTCCCCTCTCCCTCTGACAACAAATCCCTGTTTTTTTTTTCCTCCTCCAACTGCGCCAAAGCCGGAGAGGTGCATCCTCCCCTCTGCCGCCAGTGTAACACCAGCACATAATTAACAGTCAAGATCATTTACATTGTCGCTTAGCTAATTTTCATAATGTTTTCTTTATTATCAGAGGAAGAAATTAACCCAAGAATTTATTTACATACTAGTCTCAAACAGTAACAGCTTGCTAATTGCCTGTTAGGTGATTAATAAGCTTACAGCAGATGCTAATGAATCGAGAGCTCACTGTTTCAAAGGTGCTCTTGCAGTATGCTTGTGTTTTGGCAGCTTAATTAGTGCAATAATTATGTACTTGTTGCTTCTTCTTTCAAGCAAATACTGTCAAATGCTTAAAAGATTAAAGAGAATTATATCGCTGAGAACTCGCCGTGCTCCGGGATTTCCTCTGCTGCCGCTTCCCCCCGTTGGAGCCAAACCTGGAATAAACACAGTGGTGGGGTTTTGGGGTGGGGATGGGGTTTTGGGGTGAGAATGGGGTGGTGGGAGGAGGAGCAGAGCCCGGCAGGGATCCTCTGTTCACCCCCAGGGGCAGCTCCATGGGGAGTTTGACTGGGATGGAGATGGAAAAACACTGGGGGAACGTGCAGAGGTGGCCCTTGGGGACACAGGGCAGGGCTGGGAGAAGGGTTGGGTTGGAGATGGAAATGCTGGGGGAACGTGCAGAGGTGGCCTTGGGGACATGGGGCAGGGCTGGGAGAAGGGTTGGGCTCCACGACCCCAGAGGGCCCATGGGATCTCCCGAGCCAGGGCTGGGGGTGTTTCCCAATCCAGCTTTTCCAGCCCCTTTGGCAGAAGAGGAATAGGTTTTTCTCCATCACCAGGGTGGATCCAGCTGGCCCTGCTGGTCCTCAGGAGCTGTGGGAGGCTGGGATGGGGTTGGGTGTCCTGGCTGCGGTTTGTCCAGGAGGGGATTTTCCACTACCAGACCAGCAGCTCAGGAGGGGTCGGGGTGGTGGGAGGAGGAGCAGAGCCCAGCAGGGCTCCCCTGATCACCCCCCAGCAGGGCTCACCCTCAGGGGCAGCCCCATGGGGAGTTTGACTGGGATAGAGATGGAAAAACACTGGGGGAACGTGCAGAGGTGGCCTTGGGGACACGGGGCAGGCCTGGGAGAAGGGTTGGGCTCCATGACCCCAGAGGCCTTTTCCAGCCATGATCCCATGGGATCACCCAAGCCAGAGCTGGGGATGCTCTGTGGGTGTTTCTCTCTCCAGCTTTTCCAGCCCCTTTGGCAGAAGAGGAATAGGTTTTTCTCCATCACCAGGGTGGATCCAGCTGGCCCTGCTGGTCCTCAGGAGCTGTGGGAGGCTGGGATGGGGTTGGGTGTCCTGGTTGGGGTTTGTCCAGGAGAGGATTGTCCACCACAAGGAAGGGAGGGGATTGTCCCCTCTGCCCACCCAGGTGAGGCCCCACCTGCAGAGCTGGGGCCCAGCACCAGGGGGAACAGAGCTGCCACACCCCTCTGTCACCTGTCCCTGCACCTTTCCTGTTCCCACACCCCACTGTCACCTGTCCCTGCACTTTCCCATTCCCACACCCCACTGTCACCTGTCCCTGCACTTTTCCTGTTCCCACACCCCACTGTCACCTGTCCCTGCACTTTTCCTGTCCCCACACCCCACTGTCACCTGTCCCTGCACTTTTCCTGTTCCCACACCCCACTGTCACCTGTCCCTGCACTTTTCCTGTTCCCACACCCCACTGTCACCTGTCCCTGCACTTTTCCTGTTCCCACACCCCACTGTCACCTGTCCCTGCACTTTTCCTGTTCCCACACCCCACTGTCACCTGTCCCTGCACTTTTCCTGTTCCCACACCCCACTGTCACCTGTCCCTGCACTTTTCCTGTTCCCACACCCCACTGTCACCTGTCCCTGCACTTTTCCCATTCCCACACCCCACTGTCACCTGTCCCTTCACCTTTTCCTGTCCCCACACCCCACTGTCCCCTGTCCCTGCACTTTTCCTGTCCCCACACCCCACTGTCACCTGTCCCTTCCCCTTTTCCTGTCCCCTGTGACACAGCACTCCAGGTGTGACCCACCGAGGTGTCCCCAGCCCCTCTCCAGCACCAATCCCCGGGGACAAATCCCTGCCTGAGCATCCCTTGGAGCTCCTTGAGCACCGAGAGCTCCTCCAGCCCATCGCTGCCTGTGCGGGGCCAGGGGGTGAAGCATCCCGGCGGGGCTGGGGGCGAGGAGAGATGGAAAAGCGCCGTCCAGCCCCGTCCCCGTCTCAAGGAGAGTCTGGAGAGGCTCTCCACAGCCCAGCCCGGCCCCGCACAGCAGCAGCAGCAGCAGCAGGAGCAGGAGCGGGGCTGGCAATCGCTGCGGCAATCTCCGGTTTCCTTGGCGACAGCCGCGCTCTCCCGCCTGCCGGGAGAGGAGATGGGAGCTGGATGCGGCCCCGCCGCGCTGGGCTCGCCTTTCAGGGGTTCTGCAGGGACGGGGGCGGGTGGTTTTCACTCCCCGCCCGCCCCGTGGCTCTTCCCGTGTTGTTGGTTCCCTTATCTGATTGTCACGGCGCGTTCCCCTCGGTCGGGCACGGAGCCAGCTCGTTACTTAACCCGTAATTGAGATCTAATGGAGCTGCTCCCAAAGGGCGTTTGGGGAGAGAGGCTCGGGGTCATGGCTGGGGCTTCCCACATCCATCATCCATCCATGGATCCATGGATTCATCCATCCTTGCATCCATCCCTCCATCCATCCATCCCTCCATCCATCCATCCATCCATCCATCCCTCCATCCATCCCTCCCTCCATCCATCCCTCCATCCCTCCCTCCATCCATCCCTCCATCCCTCCATCCATCCATCCATCCATCCATCCCTCCATCCCTCCATCCCTCCATCCATCCCTCCATCCATCCATCCATCCATCCATCCATCCATCCATCCATCCATCCATCCCTCCATCCATCCATCCATCCCTCCATCCATCCATCCATCCCTCCATCCATCCATCCATCCATCCATCCATCCATCCATCCCTCCATCCATCCATCCATCCATCCATCCATCCATCCATCCCTCCATCCATCCATCCATCCCTCCATCCATCCCTCCATCCATCCATCCCTCCATCCATCCATCCATCCCTCCATCCATCCATCCATCCCTCCATCCATCCATCCCTCCCTCCATCCATCCATCCATCCATCCATCCCTCCATCCATCCCTCCATCCATCCCTCCATTCCTCCCTCCATCCATCCCTCCATCCATCCATCCATCCATCCATCCATCCATCCATCCATCCATCCCTTGGGTTCCCCTTTTAATCACCCAAACCTCCCCAATTAAACGCTGATGACGTGTTTTCACTCCCACCCCGTGCTCCTTCCCCTGCTGCGCGTGTAAGGGAGGGAAGGTGCTCAATCTCCATCTCAACACGCTCATTTTAAAAAAGTTGGCCGGTATTTGCGAAGTGTTAAGCACATAAAAATTAATGTTGACAAATCTTCGAGGAATAGAATGAAACAAAAGAAATCAATTAAGGCAACAGCCCGCGGACATATTTTATAATCTCAATTGTGCTCGGCGTGGCAGTGGAAGTTACCTGCAAACCCTGGTGCCGGATGGGAAACCTGGGAGGGGAATTTTGGGCTGGGGATGGAAGGAAATATTGCCTGGAATGGAGGAATGTCAGTGTGGGGCTCCTCCAGGTCTGGGCAACATCCTGAGGGGCCCTGGAAAGCACCAGGAAAAGCCTCAGTGAGATCTGAGGGTTGGTGTGAAATCTGCAACAAGGGGGAATGGCTCCCACTGCCCCCTGGCTGGGATGGATGGGATATTGGGGCAGGAATTGCTCCAGGACACAGGGAATGGCTCCCACTGCCCCAGGGCTGGGATGGGTGGGATATTGGGCAGGAATTGTTCCCTGGCAGGGTGGGCAGGCCCTGGCACAGCTGTGGCTGCCCCTGGATCCCTGGCAGTGTCCCAGGCCAGGTTGGACATTGGGGACAGTGGCAATGTCCCTGCCCATGGCTGGGGTGGCACCAGGTGAAGTGGCACGTCTGAGCTGGTGCTGACCCGGAGCAGCTGAAGGATGCCAAGGACTGAACACAGGGAGAGTGTTCCCATCCAATCCCCATCCCAATCCCAATCCCAATCCCCATCCCAGTGGCACCAGCTGACCCCAATCCCTGATTTGGGATCCCAGTGACACCAGCTCACCCCAATCCACAATTTGGGATCCCAGTGACACCAGCTGACCCCAATCCACAATTTGGGATCCCAGTGGCACCAGCTGACCCCAATCCCTAATCTGGGATCCCAGTGGCACCAGCTCACCCTAATCCATTATTTGGGATCCCTGATTTGGGATCCCAGTGGCACCAGCTCACCCCAATCCCTGATCTGGGATCCCAGTGGCACCAGCTGACCCCAATCCCTGTTTTGGGATCCCAGTGGCACCCGCTGACCCCAATCCCTGGCCCGGGATGCCCTCCGGGGTCACTGTCACGGTGGCAGCAGCAGGAGCCCGGAGCTGTCCCCGCCGTGCCCGAGTCACTCTGGTTTAGGGCAGCGGCACAAATGCGTGTGGATGTCTGTGTGATCCTATCAGCGTTATCTCCCCGCCGCGCTCACTCCCGGCCTGCCGTGGCCTTCAGAACCCATGAGTGTTTTCCCGGGGTGACACTGGGGAGGAGGGGACCCGTCTGGGCTGGCTCAGGAGCCCCCCAGGGATTTCACCACCCGTTGTCTGACCGCACTGATGTCTCATCATGGCAGGGAGAGGTGAGGGGAGCCCCCTCCTCCCCAAAGCAGCGCCCACGGGGGGATCCCCTTTGTCCTTTGCCACCCACGTTCTGCTCCAGGCACAATTTTGCTCCAGCAAAAACACTCCAGCCAGGAATTCACTCACTGCCCCTTCTCCTCCTTTTTTTTTCCCAACAAAAATCCTCTTATTGACTGTTTCTCCTCATATGTTTGGATTCCATGAAGGTTTGGACAGACCCCACAAGGATTCCAGAGGTCTGGATGGAAAAAATACCAGCAGGGGAAGGGAGATCTGTGTCCTGGAAAAGGGTAAAGGAAAGATCCATCAAAGGATTATCTCCGGCGTTCGCTTAATTTTATTACTCCGAGTGACTTTATTGCCTTCATTTTGCTTTCTGTTGCATTCCAGCACTTATTTAATAAACCTCTCTCTGGTTTAAAGAGCAGCTTCGTTTTTTTTTATTTTTTTTTTTTTTTTTTTATGGTAATGCTAAACTTAATCAGATGCTCAAATTAACTTGAAATTAATTATATTGACAGCAATAACCCCTCGCTCCCTCTCCGTGTCCTGTGCACGGATCTCCTTCAGGCCTGCATTAAAATCCCATTTAGCCACGGGAATCAGCTCCCTGCTGGCCAGGGAGAGGAGCCAGAGGGGGAATTTGGGGTGTCAGCAGCATTTTTCCCTCCAGCTGACAAAACCTGAGCTTCTGGCATCCCCTCCGAGGTGTTTTGGGCTTTCCTGAAGGCACCACCTTATTATGGAGGGAAACAAAGCCTGGAGGGGCAGATGGAGCTCATGGAATGGTTTGGGTTGGAAAGGACCTTAAATCCCATCCAGTGCCACCCCTGCCATGGCAGGGACATTCCCACTGTCCCAAACTCCAATGTCCAGCCTGGCCTTGGGCATTCCAGGGCTCCAGGGGCAGCCACAGCTGTGCCAGGGCCTGCCCACCCTCAAAGGGAATAATTCCTGCCCCAAATCCCATCCAGCCCTGCCCTGGGACAGTGGGAATCCATTCCCTGCATCCTGTCCCTCCAGACCCTGGAAAAAGGCCAGAAATGCCTTCCCTTTCCCCTCTGGGTTTTCCCCCTCGTGCTGCTCCTGGTTGTTGATGCCCTTCTCCAGGCCTGATGAACTTTCTACACTTGGCTGCTCCAAAATCCCACATTCTCACCTTAACCCGGGCTGGGAGCAGCCTGGAAGCTCCAAAATCCCAAATTCCTGCCTTAACCCAGGCTGGGAGCATCCTGACTGCTCCAAAATTCCACATTCCCACCTTAACCCAGGGCTGGGATCAGCCTGGAAGCTCCAAAATTCCACATTCCCACCTTAACCAGGGCTGGGAGCAGCCTGGGTGCTCCAAAATCCCAAATTCCCAAGGACTGAGAGCAGAGGGTCCCTGTCCCACCGGGGCTGTGTCCCAGCTGTGTCCGAGCTTGGGAGGTGTGGGAGGAGTGGGAATTCTCAGGGAATCCTCATGGAATTCTCAGGGAATTCTGCGTTTCAACAGCCAGGAGAATTTGAGATGTTCACACCCCATTCCTGGCTGGAGGAATCCCGGTGGGGAGCGAGGACAGCCCAATCCATCCACAATTCCTGTTAAATCCTCCCGGAGCTGGAAAATGCATCAGGGAACTCACCAGCCCCTTCTGCAGAGCCTGGAGCAGCACCAGCTCTGGCTGGGTGGGAGAAAAACCATCAAATTCCAATGAAAACCCCCCAAAATGCATCAGGGAACTCACCAGCCCCTTCTGCAGAGCCTGGAGCAGCACCAGCTCCGGCTGGGTGGGAGAAAAACCATCTAATTCCAATTAAACCCCCCCAAAAATATCCAAAACCATCCCAGGCTGCCCCATGTGTCATTGTCACCCCCGAGCTGCGTTTGCTCCTGGTTGGCTCCAAGGCAGATCTATGTCAGGGAACTTGTTTTGGTTTTTTTTGTTGGGTTTTTTTTCCCCCCCTCTTTTGGAATGAATAACTCTTGCGGCGGAGCTGACACTGAAGCATAAATTTGTTAAATTACATAAACATTATTGCGACCCATAAAATTCAATGAATCCTCGTCGCCTTGTTTACCCATGGCTGCCTGGCGCTGTTTGCACAATGTAATTTAACGTGTCAATTTGCTCTCAAATAAAAAACATCTGGCCTTTTGACATGCCAAAATAAAAAAAAAAAAATAAAAATAAAAAAAACCACGCTGCGGAGAGGATCTGAGAGGAGGGAGCTGAAAGGCTGGGCTTTGCGAGGGGGGCTCTTAAAAAGGGAGCCAATATCATCCAGATCAATTGATGGCTTCTTGGCAAAGCCTCCCTCCTGCAAGCCCGGCAAAAGATTAGTGAATTTTTATCCTAATTAAAATGAAGAAAAAAAAGCCACGGACGGGCTGGCGCGTGCACGGCAATTACATCCCCTGCCAATATTGACATCCACTCGATTGGGGTTTGTTTTTTTTTTGGTTTTTTTTTTTCCCCCAACAATCTTATTATTCGGTAATCGCGAATAACGAGGAGAAAATTATACTTTTATAAGAGGGTGGTTTGTTTTTTTTTTTTTTGGTTGGGTTGTTGTGGTTTTTTTTTTTTTAAATTCCAGACTGAGCCACGTCGTCCCCAGGAAATTAATTCCCCCTTTCCTTAAATCCCCTTAGCTCGAGATTCTCCTGAAAAAAAAATAAAAAATTTGGGAGCCGCGTTGGGGCCCCACAACCCCGCGCTAAGAATGGCCCTTAAATCCTGGCTTAATCCCTAATAAACCCTAATTCCTCTGGCTCCCCCAGACACGCCTGACCTAAATAAGAGGAGCAGCTCCCGATCCGCGCGGGAGACACTCGCGGAACGATTATGGATTTAGGGAATGGGAGATTTACGGGAGATTCCCCCAAGCCTGCCCCAGGTTGGGAAGAACCACTGGTTCTCCCTTTTCTCGCTGGAAAAGAGGAGCCTGGGCCAGACGTGGGGTAATTACAAACCCTCTGGAAAAAAATCCGAGCGGATCCCCCGCCACGAAACCCGCGAGGTTACGGCGAGTTCAGGCCTTGCTTTAATTAAGGCAGAGACATCTCTTCTCTTTGAGCTCACGTTTCCAGCCGATAGGAAAGATTTTTTTTTTTTTTCCCCGTCTTGGACGCGTTTTGCGCGTAAATAAATTGGGATTTCTCTTCCAGGAGGACTCGCAGTGTTTTGCTTTGAAAGTCTGTGGGGCTGGCGGTGGTTTTCTGCTCTAATCAAGTTCTTGGCATTTTCTAGGGGCTCGTAATGGGACTCAAGTAGTTGCACATTTTCTGTAATTGGACTCGAGTAATTGCACATTTCTCTAAATGATTAATGAACGGAATTAGAAAGTTTGGAGGGGGAAAAATAAAAAAAAAAAGTCGCCTGTGATGCTGGAGAAATGGCAGGGTTGGAGAGGGGAGAGAGAGGCTCTTACACAAATATTTATGGGCTGGGAGGGTGAAAGGGAAGAGGAAAAAAAATCCCGGCGGGATGGAGGGGCCGAGGGGTGTCAGGCACAAAGCTGGAGGATTATCAGCTCGGGATATCACAGAGATAACACACTGAGGCTGAGGTGCCTCCTGCCAAGCTCCCGGCCCATCGCGCCTCGCGGGAGATGAAAGGGAATAAATAAATAAATTCCAGGACGTGCCTTGGTGGGGGGTTTTCACCGAGTTGTTCCCACATGATGATCCCGGAGTTTTGGTGGTTTGGTTTTTTTTTTTCCCACCCAGCGATGGAGCAGCAGCTCCTGGTGTTTCCAGCAGAGGATGGGGTTTGGTGGGACATGTGGTGCACATTGCTGGGCTGGGAAATCCTCTGGAGGGGAAGGGGAAAGAGACGTGGATAAACCTGTGATAAACCTGACTGTGAACACAGCCCCGAGATGGAACTGCCCCCTGCAGCTCCCAAATGGGGAGGGCTCACAGCCCCAGGGGTGGGATCTGTGCCCCATGGAGCCCCAGGGGTGGGATCTGTGCCCCATGGAGAGCCCCAGGGGTGGGATCTGTGCCTCCCCCAGGGGTGGGATCTGTGCCCCATGGAGCCCCAGGGGTGGGATCTGTGCCCCATGGAGCCCCAGGGGTGGGATCTGTGCCCCATGGAGCCCCAGGGGTGGGATCTGTGCCCCATGGAGAGCCCCAGGGGTGGGATCTGTGCCCCATGGAGCCCCAGGGGTGGGATCTGTGCCCCATGGAGCCCCAGGGGTGGGATCTGTGCCCCATGGAGCCCCAGGGGTGGGATCTGTGCCCCATGGAGCCCCAGGGGTGGGATCTGTGCCTCCCCCAGGGGTGGGATCTGTGCCTCCCCCAGGGGTTGGGTCTGTGCCCCATGGAGCCCCAGGGGTGGGATCTGTGCCCCATGGAGCCCCAGGGGTGGGATCTGTGCCCCATGGAGCCCCAGGGGTGGGATCTGTGCCCCATGGAGCCCCAGGGGTGGGATCTGTGCCCCATGGAGAGCCCCAGGGGTGGGATCTGTGCCCCATGGAGCCCCAGGGGTGGGATCTGTGCCCCATGGAGAGCCCCAGGGGTGGGATCTGTGCCCCATGGAGCCCCAGGGGTGGGATCTGTGCCCCATGGAGAGCCCCAGGGGTGGGATCTGTGCCCCATGGAGAGCCCCAGGGGTGGGATCTGTGCCCCATGGAGCCCCAGGGGTGGGATCTGTGCCCCATGGAGAGCCCCAGGGGTGGGATCTGTGCCTCCTCCAGGGATGGCCAGGAGTGGGGGCTGAGGCACAGAAAGCTCCAAAGGGGAAAAGAGAATTCATCTGCATCCAGAGCCTGGATCCTGCACCCAGAGCTTGGATCCTTCACCCAGAGCTTTGATCCTGCATCCATCTGCATCCATCTGCACCCAGACCCTGGATCCTGCACCCACAGCCTGTATGTATCCTGCATCCATCTGCATCCAGAGCCTGGATCCTGCATACATCCACGTGCAGAGCCTGGATCCTCCATCCATCCCTCCATCCATCCGTCCATCCATCCATCCATCCATCCATCCTTCCATCCCTCCATCCATCCATCCCTCCATCCATCCATCCATCCATCTGCACCTAGAGCCTGGATCCTCCATCCATCTACATCCAGACCTTGGATCCTGCATCCATGTGCATCTCCCATTCGGCTCCTGCCCCTGCCTGTGCTCCTGCCAGACCAGCACCGCCTGCCCTGCGCCGTCTGTCACCCTGCTGTCACCTGGGTCTCACACCATTGTCACCTCGTCACCACCTCCCGTCACACCAGGGAGGGGACGGGGCCACCCCAGCAGCTCGGGAGGTGTGAGAACTCCTCCTGCAGCAGGACAGGTATGTGGGGGTCAGACCTGTGCAGGAGCTCCTGAGGCCACGGAGCTGCTCCCAGGGCTGGAGCCCCTCTGGAGCAGGGCTGGGAATGCCTGAGGGTGCTCAGCTGGAGAAGGGAAGGCTCCAGGGTGATGGAGCCTGGCTGGAGCAGGAGCTGTCCTTCCCCAGCCCAGCTCTCAGGCTCCCCATTAAACCCAGGTTTCAAATCCCTGTTAAACCCAGCTTTCAGACCCCTGTTCATTCCAAACCCTGTTCCCCAATGGATGTGCTGCTCCAGGCCAGGCACAGCAAATCCAAGGAGATTTTGGGAAGTGCCCAGGGAGCAGGAGCCAAGGTCAGGCTGATGCTGAGCCCAGACTGAGCCCAGACTGAGCCCAGACTGAGCCCAGACTAATCCCAGACTAATCCCAGGGAGCTCCTAGGCCCTCCCAGGCAGATCCCACAGGGAATTCTGGCTGCTGCTCCTCAGGGATTTGGGCTCTGAGCTCCCTGCACACCCCAGAATGTTGGCAGGCATTGGGAGAACCTGTCAGCACCCTGGGGCACCCCAGCACCCCAAATTCCCCTCAGTGAGGTGAGGCTCTGTCCCTGCATCCTGCTGGGAATGATGTCATTGTCACATTGTCACCGTGGCTCCGGCTGCTGGCCCGGGGACAGAGGAAGGAGGCTCTGGGCACACACGGGCATGGCCAGATGGGAGCACAGGGAGGTTCTGAGCCCTTCTCTGCTGCCCTTTCCTGCTACAAACCCTCACCCTGCCAGCTCCCCCCGGGCTGGGATGGCAGAGGAGGTGTCCCAGCCCTGTGAGGTCATGGCAGGTTTGGGGCATCACAGGAATCATGGATTTCATTGGGTTGGAAGGGAAAACTTCCACTATCCCAGGCTGCCCCAAACCCCACCCAGCTCCTTGATCACTCTGTGGGAGAATCCCCCAACCCCACTGTGATATTTTCTGAGCCTGAGAATCCCCAGCTCTTCCCAAGGGAAATTTTTTCACACAGTTTTTTTTTGGGAAGACAATGCGGTTCTCAGGCTCAGAAAATATCGAGGCCACAGCCCACATCTGCCCCCCTGGCCCCAGATTTTGGTGTCCTCCAGAACTCCAGGCCAGGAGAAGACATTCCCCACCCCAAAAGCACCAGGGAGGGAAAACCGAGCTGGAATATCTGTCCTGGCCTGAGCCAGCAAAACCAACTGACACTGAGGCAGCAGCAGCAGCAGCAGCAAAATAGGATTTATAACACCCTCAGCTTTCCTCTCCAATTTCAGCTGTGAAGATGAATGTTTGCTGCGCTCTTATTCATTTATCCATTATTTTTCTCATCTCCTGAGGGACTCTGAGCCTCCCCAACACACAGAGATGGTGTTTTGCTTCTCTCCCTGAAATCCCACCAGCTCTGCCGCGCGCTCTGGAACATTCCTTGTGCTGTGATCCAGCCCAGAGCAGGGAAGGGACGGGAATTCTGCCCTGCCCAGGTCAGACCCCACTGCAGAGCTGCTCCAGCCCTGGGGTTCAACTTCAGAGGGAGCTGGAGGTGCTGGAGAGAGCCCAGAGGAGGCTGGGGAGATGTTCCAGGGGCTGGGAGAGCTGGGAATGTTCCCCTGGAGAAGGGAAGGATCCAGGGAGAGCTCAGAGCCCCTGGCAGGGTTTATCTCGCTGACAGCAGCCAAAGCCAGCCCCGGCAGCAGGTCTGGAATTATTTGGGAATTTGGGATGGACGTTCCCAGTTCCATTGCACCAGTTTGTCCCCAGTCCCGTGAGGAATCAGGGATGCCATAAAAGCCAAAACAGAAATCCTAAATCATGTCCTCGGCCTGGTGAGAGAAATCCCTGCTCTGGGGCCAGGCTGGGAGAGCTGGGAATGTTCATCCAGGGAAGGGAAGGCTCCAGGGAGAGCTGGGAATGTTCCCCTGGAGAAGGGAAGGATCCAGGGAATCCTCAGAGCTCTTTCCAGGGCCTAAAGGAGCTCCAGGAGAGCTGGAGAGGGACTGGGGACAAGGGACGGAGGGACAGGACACAGGGAATGGCTTCCCACCGACACAGGGAATATTGGGAAGGAATTTTTCCCATTGAGGGTGTGAGGCCCTGGCACAGCTGTGGCTGCCCCTGGATCCCTGGAATATCCAAACCCAGGCTGGATGGGGTTTGGAAGCCCTGGGACAGAGGGAGGTGGCTCTGTCTGGGCTCTCAGGCCCTTCCCAGCCCCAACCACCCCATGACTCACCCCGGGATCTCTGCAGACTCAACCCTGGCGCTGCAGGTTCCTGCCAGGTGAGTTATTGCCCCGGAGCTCCCAGAGAGCAAATTGGGAAATCTCCCACCGCTCCCATCTCGGGGGGTTGTGGCTCCTCCCGGGCCAGGGGCTGCCAGTCCTGTGGGCACAGGGATGGGGACAGGACCCCTTGGGGACAACCCCACCCCACCCAAACCCCCACCGAGGCCATAAAACCGTTGTGTTGCAAAAAAAGAGAAACGATGAATGCAAATGAGTTGGAGCGGGTTTATTATTATTATTATTACTATTAAAGGCAAGATTGATGGTTCAGCTCTCTGGTGTGGGGAAAAAAAAAAAAAAAAAAAAAAAAAAGAAAAGCTGCTGTCCTTATTAAACGTAATTATCTGCGGCGCTAATAAAAGCCTGCACATCTCCCCGGGTCAGGCTGCTCCCGCTTTTTCCTCCCTTTCCCTGCTCTCCCCAATTAATCAGTGGAGGAGCTCAAAGGAGATGCCCCATCACACCGAGGGCTCGCTAATTGCTGCTCAAGGACGAGCAGGGAAAGGTCCCTGGCCCTGCTCAGAGCCCCAGGAGTGGCCTGGACCCGGGGAAAGGGGATGGAGAAGTGTTGGGAAAGATGGGACAGGACAGACTTATGGATATGGTTTTATGGTAAGAAATGCTGCAGATGTAAATCCTGTGAGTGAAATAGGAATGAAAGCCGGTTTGGAGATGTGAGCATGGCAGGCAGGAAGACGGGGATGAACTGGAGAAAGGAAAACAAAATACAGGAATGTTGCCTTTCCACCCTGCAAAGGCATCAGGGAACATAAGAAAGGAGTCTGTAGAGTTTAGAATATAAAATGACACGGTGATGTAGTAGTTCTCACAGGCTGCAGGCAAAGTCTGTAGGTTTTGTATCTCACGCCGGTTGGTCACTGTAAATTAGAATATTCAACACAAAAAGAGATAGAATGGATTGGAACAAGGTGATCACTCTCTTGTCTTGGCTCTCCTCCCTTTTGCCCTCACCTCTCTCCTCTGGCCCTCTCACCCTCTTCCCTCACCTCTCTTGGCCCATCCCCTCTCCTCTCTCTCACCTCTCTTGCTCCTGTTTTCTCCCCACGTTTTTCCCCTGCTCCTGCCCCGTTTTTCCCCCTGAGCTCTCTTCTCTCTCTCTCTCCCCATTCTCTCTTTAGGGCTTTGCTCCAGCCCAGGCTGGTGGCTGAAGACAAAGCCCTCTTTACCCACCACCCTTGGAATAATAAACCCCCGTGTTTCCAGAACATCTCAGCTCTGCAGAGCTCCTTGTCCCTGCCATCCACAGAAAATTTCTACAGAGAAGCTTTTTCCCAGATTTGGGATGGGGAAGAGTCACCTCCATGCCCTTGTGAAGGATTCCCTGGACAGAAGGACCCCACCCGTGTCCCCAGGACGCTGCGGCTGCAATAACGAGCTGCTGAACCTCAAAGGGATGGAGAAGATGAAGAATAAAAGCAGGGATGCGCAGGGGAGGAGGCACCGATCCCAAATGAGAAGCTCCGCCGAGCGCTTTGATCTGCTATTGTTTTAATTAATGCCTCTAATAAGAACGGGAGATTCTGGATAAAGGATCCCCTGGATCATCAGTTTAATGAGCTTTTCCCCCTTTCACAAGGAGGTGCTGGCCCGGCTCAAACTTCCTGGGAAAAGGAAGGACAAAGGCTGGGAGAACAAACAACCCCAATAACCTTCCCCGGCTTTCCCCGAGGAGTTGGCAGAGCACAGCAGTTTCCATCGCCCTCAGCCTGAGCTCCCTGAGCTTCCAGAGGCTGCGGGAAAACCTCTGGGAGGACCAAAAGGAGAAATTTTTGGAGGGCAGGACCATCCAAGCCCCAGTGTCAGGGGCTGGGCAGGGTCCCCTCCCCATGTCCAGGGCCTGGAGCCAGTTAAATTCCTGATTTAACCACCCTGGGATGCTCGGGGGGTTTATTTAATCAGGAATTCCCGGGCTGAGGGGTGTCTGTCCATCAACCCCAGAGCAGCAAATCCAACAGAGGGGATTTCCTTGTATCAGAATCAGAGAATTCACCCTTTGAAACCAAACTCTTCAGACTCTCCCTTGAAAGAGATTGTGCAACCCCCACGCTGAGGGTTTGGGGTGGGATCTGCCTGGATCTCTCTGTCCATCCCCATGGGACCAGGACAGGAAAATCTCCAGGATCCCTGCGGGGCTCCAGCTCTGCAGGAACCCCAAAACTCCCTGAGCGCCCTCCCTGGAGGATTCCCGGCCCATCAGCCCCGCCCCGGGCACTGCTCACCCTCACTGTTCCTGCAGCTGCTGCCCCACAACGTGCCTGAGCCTGGGGAGGCGCTGGGAACCTGCAAATATCCAGGGAAAACCTGCAAATTCCGGCAAATCCTTGGAAACCATCCCTCCATCCATCCATCCCTCCACCCATCCATCCCTCCATCCATCCATCCATCCATCCATCCATCCATCCATCCATCCATCCATCCATCCATCCATCCCTCCCTCCATCCCTCCATCCATCCATCCCTCCATCCCTCCATCCATCCCTCCATCCATCCATCCATCCATCCATCCATCCATCCATCCATCCATCCATCCCTCCATCCATCCATCCATCCATCCTTCCATCCCTCAGCTCACCCTGATCCCATTCCCACTGCCCCAGGGCTGCCAGCAGTGGGATGGAACACACACCCCAGGCCCCAGCTGACTCCACAAACTTCCCCATTCCCTGGCAGAACAGTGCCTGGTGATTTTCCCAGTGAATTCCCAATGATTTTCCCAATGATTTTCCTGGTAATTTTCCCAATGATTTTCCCGGTGATTTTCCCGGTGATTTTCCGGTGATTTCCCAGTAATTTCCCTCACTGGGGAGGGTGAGGATCCCACCCAGAGAAGTTTTGCTCTCGGTCCTGCCCGACTGAGGAGTAAAAGGAGGAAATTTTCTTTTCCCCCTGTGTATGGATGTAATTCCAGGCTGGGAATTCTCATTTTCCCTCTCCCAGGGCCGGGGCCAGCTCCCGGCAGAGCCGGTGGAAATGGATTTGTGCCTCCCACAGCCCTCACCGGTGCTGCCCTGGGCCCTTGTGCTGCCCTTCCAGACCCTGGGGCGAACCCAGGCTGGGACAGAAATAATTATCATTAACAGCAGGGCCTGGCAGGGGCGGCCTGAGCTCCTCCTGCCCGCAGAGCCCTGAGCCTGCCCTGCTTTGCTTTTCCATCCCAATCCAGGACTGGACACCCGAGGGATCCCAGAGGTGGCCAGGTCAGGATGTGCCCACAGAACAGGAGCCTTTCTGCCCCAGAAATGGAGATTTTCATCCCTACAAACATTCCCATCCCATTCCCATTTCTGCCCCAGAAATGGAGATTTTTTCATCCCTACAAACATTCCCATCCCATTCCCATTTCTGCCCCAGAAATGGAGATTTTCATCCCTACAAACATTCCCATCCCATTCCCATTTCTGCCCCAGAAATGGAGATTTTTTCATCCCTACAAACATCCCCATCCCATTCCCATTTCTGCCCCAGAAATGGAGATTTTTTCATCCCTACAAACATCCCCATCCCATTCCCATTTCTGCCCCAGAAATGGAGATTTTTTCATCCCTACAAACATCCCCATCCCGTTCCCATTTCTGCCCCAGAAATGGAGATTTTCGTCCCTACAAACATCCCCATCCCATTCCCATTTCTGCCCCAGAAATGGAGATTTTTCATCCCTACAAACATCCCCATCCCATTCCCATTTCTGCCCCAGAAATGGAGATTTTCATCCCTACAAACATCCCCATCCCATTCCCATTTCTGCCCCAGAAATGGAGATTTTCGTCCCTACAAACATCCCCATCCCATTCCCATTTCTGCCCCAGAAATGGAGATTTTCATCCCTACGAACATCCCCATCCCATTCCCATTTCTGCCCCAGAAATGGAGATTTTCATCCCTACGAACATCCCCATCCCGTTCCCATTTCTGCCCCAGAAATGGAGATTTTTCATCCCTACAAACATCCCCATCCCATTCCCATTTCTGCCCCAGAAATGGAGATTTTGATTTTTCATCCCTAAAAACATCCCCATCCCAACCACACCATCAGTGGGGACAGAAATCTCTCCCCGAGGGTGACAAAGGTCTTGCTTTGCCCCCAGCGTCAACAAGGATGGAAAAAGGAGGGGTGGGAGTTTTCCCCCGTGCCCTGCTGGGTGTTCTGGGGGCAGGAATTGCTGCAGAGCAGGGGAACAGAGGCTGCTCAGCTGCCTCCATCCATCCCCCCACAGCTCCTGGCCTTGGCAGGGAGTGCCGGGGCTGAGCTAATGGTTATAAAAAAAAACCCCAATTCCTTCTGGCACCTTCCTCCCCTGCAGACCAGGCAGGAAAAGCTGATTTCTTTTTTTTTTTTTTTTTTTTTTTGCAGTTTCATTTACTGGGAGCTGAAAGATTCCTGTCCAGGGCTGGCTCCCCTGTCCTCCAGCCAGTTAGAGCACAATCCTGCCTAAATTGTCTTTTTGATAACTGTTCTGGCTGCGAGAACAGAGCTTCCTGTGGGGAATTCACACTGGGCTGCCTCCCGCTCCCCCTCCATCCTTCATATTGCAATATTGCTCTTTACCCAGCAGAAGAGATTCCTAATCGGCTCCGCGGAAAGCAATAAAGCCTTTGCAACACTTCATTGGCTCTGACATTTAAGGCAGGCGGCAGCAGAGCCTCGGCAGGAAGGGTTTTTCCTGCCCAGAAAAAAGGGGATGGGTGCTGGGTGCTGTGGGGAGGGGAGTGCTGGTACTTTCTGGGGCAGCCCTGGGGTTTATGTGGGGTCCCTTAAGCTTGTGGGGTGTCCCTTAAGCTTGTGGGGTATTTTTTGGGTTTGTGGGGTCTCACTGTGGTTTATGGGGATTTGCTCTGAGTGTCTGATGGGGCAGTGTTTCAGTCTGGGGTGAAATTCCAGCTCATGGGGCATCGCTCTGCGTTAAGGGGTGTTGGTGCTTTTTTTTTGGGATATCACTGCAACTTGTGGGGCATCGCTCCATCCATCCCTCCATCCATCCATCCATCCATCCATCCATCCCTCCATCCATCCCTCCATCCCTCCATCCATCCATCCATCCATCCATCCATCCATCCATTTTTAGGGAATCACTCCAAATAATGGAGCATCAACCACCCATCCATCTTTTGGCACATCCCTCCATCTTATGGGGCAACGGGTCATCCACCTGTTTTTAGGGCATCCCTACAAATCACGGAACACCATCCATTTTTTGGTAATCACTCCAAATCGTGGAGCTCCATCCATCCATCCATCCATCCATCCATCCATCCATCCATCCATCCATCCATCCATCCCTCCATCCATCCATCCATCCATCCATCCATCCATCCAGCCATCCAGCCATCCCTCCATCCATTTATTTTCAGGGCATCACTCCAAGCTCTGGGCCACCACTCCACTCATCTCAGAGCCATCACTCCCCCAGGTTCTGTCCCCCAGGTTCTGTCACCCTGGGTTGTCTGTGGTCCCTGCCCTTCCCCACAAACACCCCCCCCTCTTCCAGCCATCCCTCTCCTCCCATCCCCGGGTGTTTCCCTGCCCTAATCCCTCCCATCTTTCCCCTCCATCCCCGAGGAATCACTGCAGGCCCTGCCCCAGCTGGAACAGCTCAGTTTTACGAGGCTGTGAGCGCAGCCGGAGCCCTGGGAGGATTTCAGCTGGAGCAGGAGCGGCCGTGCTGAGCGTCCTGGCACGGTGCCGCCGCTCCTATAAAGCCTCATGTTCCAAATGGGTAATTACCGCGCTGGGATTTATGCACTGCTTCCTCTAAGTGGTTGTGTGGGCTGCCATTCCTCGATGAATTAAAAAAAAAAAAAGAAAGAAATCAAAAAAAAAAAAAAAAAAAAAAAAAAAAAAAAAAAAAAAAAAAGCCTAGAGAAGAGGAAAAATCAGGATAAAAAATAAAAAATAAAAATCCCCAGAGCTCGGTGATGAGGCGAGGGCAGCAATGAGCTCGGCGTGCTCTTGCCCTTACCTGGCAATAATGGGAAAGTGCTCCTTCAATTGAGCTGTTCCATTCTTTCGCCCCTGAGCTATGAGCAGTAGATTGGATGAAAATTATCAGGCTTTCCCTGTCTAGAATAAATATTCCCGCAATGGAGCCAGCCATAAATAAGCGAGCGGCAATATCGCGGGTTATGAAGATGTAATTTCTGTCTTTAATAGCTGAGCAGGCCCCGGGGAGCGGCTGCCAGTGGCCTGCCTGGCCCCGCTATTGATGAGGGGGGAAAATACAAACAAGCCAAGAGAGAGACAGAGAGGAGCTTTTGTTTCCTTAACCCTGGAATTAGGGAGACTCCGGGGGAAATAACCAGGAGGAACCCGCGGCTCCTGGGGGGGATTTAGCCGGGCTCAGACCTGGTTTTATCCTTGGGGAAAGGAAGGGAAGGGAAGGGAAGGGAAGGGAAGGGAAGGGAAGGGAAGGGAAGGGAAGGGAAGGGAAGGGAAGGGAAGGGAAGGGAAGGGAAGGGAAGGGAAGGGAAGGGAAGGGAAGGGAAGGGAAGGGAAGGGAAGGGAAGGGAAGGGAAGGGAAGGGAAGGGAAGGGAAGGGAAGGGAAGGGAAGGGAAGGGAAGGGAAGGGAAAGAGATGCTGTACAACAGCCAGGAATTCAGCCTGGATGGGATACAGGGAACCCTGGAGTCACTGAATTATGGAATGGGTTTGGAGGGACCTCAAAGCCCATCCCGTGCCACCCCTGCCATGGCAGGGACACCTCCCACTGTCCCAGGGCTCCAAGCCTCCATGTCCAGCCTGGCTTTGGACATTCCAGGGATCCAGGGACAGCCACAGCGAATCTGGGAATTCCATCCCAGCCCCTTCCAGGGAACAATCCCATCCCATCCATCCCTCCTTCACCTAAAGCCATTCCCTGTGTCCTGTCCCTCCATCCCTTGTCCCCAGTCCCTCTCCAGCTCTCCTGGAGCCCCTTCAGGCCCTGCAAGGGGCTCTGAGCTCTCCCAGGTGGACATTCCCAGCTCTCCCAGCCCAGCTCCAAAGCAGGGATTTCTCTCACAGGCCGAGGACATGATTTAGGATTTCTGTTTTGGCTTTATGGCATCCCTGATTCCTCACGGGGTTGGGGACAAACTGGTGCAGTGGAACTGGGTACATCCATCCCAAATTCCCAAATAATTCCAGACCTGCTGCCGGGGCTGGCTTTGGCTGCTGTCAGGGAGGTGCAAACAGGGCTGGGATGAACCCAGGCTGTCCCTGTCCCCGGGGGTGGCCCTGGTGGCCCTGTCCTGCTCCCTGCCCTGGCAGCAGGTCCCTGGGAACCACCGTGTGGCTCTGGCAGATCCTGCCCCGCTTCCCCCGGAGCCCAGATTTTTCCTCACCGCGCTGCCTTTTCATTTGCTGCTGCTTAAAAGGATTGGGAAGATTAGGAGATTTCAATTTAGCAGCAGGCAGGCAGGCAGGGAGGGAGGGAGGATGGCAGGCGGCTCCTGCTCCTCCACAACCAGCCCTCATCAATAACAGCCCTCAGCCACCAAAACGCTCCGAGCTGAAAACGAGATTTGAGCTCGAAAAAAAAAAAAAAAAAAAAAAAAAAAAAGGGGGAACTGAAGGAAAAACAAAACAAGCCAAGCCCAGCCCCCTCTGCTCTCGGTTTCTGGGGCTGGGAAGGGAAAATTGTTTGGCCTGAAGCAGGTGCTCAGCTGTGCTCCCTGAGCCCACCAAAATCCTGGATTTGTTTTGCCCAGTGTCCCCAGCCCTGTGGCAGTGTCCCCAGCCCTGGAGCAATGTCCCCAGGCCTGTGACAGCGTCCCCAGTGTTCCCAGCCTGGAGCAGTGTCCCCCAGTCTGGAGCAGTGTCCCCAGCCCTGGAGCAGTGTCCCCAGGCCTGTGGCAGTGTCCCCAACGTCCCCAAACCTGGAGCAGTGTCCCCAGCCCTGGAGCAGTGTCCCCAAGCCCTGTGGAAATGTCCCCAGCCTGGAGCAGTGTCCCCAGTGTCCCCAGCCCTGTGACTGTGCCTGTTTTTAACCCTGCAGCTCCCAGCCATGGGCACCAAGACGTTGCTTCCATGGAGTGGAGGAGTTCCCTTCCCTTCCCTTCCCTTCCCTTCCCTTCCCTTCCCTTCCCTTCCCTTCCCTTCCCTTCCCTTCCCTTCCCTTCCCTTCCCTTCCCTTCCCTTCCCTTCCCTTCCCTTCCCTTCCCTTCCCTTCCCTTCCCTTCCCTTCCCTTCCCTTCCCTTCCCTTCCCTTCCCTTCCCTTCCCTTCCCTTCCCTTCCCTTCCCTTCCCTTCCCTTCCCTTCCCTTCCCTTCCCTTCCCTTCCCTTCCCTTCCCTTCCCTTCCCTTCCCTTCCCTTCCCTTCCCTTCCCTTCCCTTTTCCCTCCCCCAAATCCCTCCCCCACAGCCCCAGGAGTGTCCCCTCAGTGCTGGGACCACCCCAAAGCTCTGGGGACACCGGGATAGGGGCGGATTTTTGGGAATCACCACCAGGAGCAGGAATTGCACTCCTCACCCTGCCCAGCCCAGCCGGGAATGACGCTCGCTGCCATCAGCCCTCGTGAATAAGTGGCACCATCTGATTTGGTTATTTATATCCTTCCTGCTGGGAAATTAATTAACGTTTGATTTGTGGCACAGGCGGCCCCCTCAGATCCCTCTCCCTGCTCTGGGTGTGGGGATGTCACAATGTCACAATGTCACCGCCTCTCCCAGGGCCTTTTCCTGGGAACAGCCTGGGAAATGAGGATCACTGTCCTGCTGCTGGTGCCGGGCCCCTCTCCACACCCTCACCCTGCAGCTGGGATTGTGATCTGGGGGTGTTTCTGCAGTTTTGGATCTTCCTCCTGGATTTTAGGGAGCGTTCAGCAGGAAAATCACGTTCCTGGTGCTGGGATGGTGCTGGTGGATCCGTGCAGGGATGGGATGGAGCAGCTGGTGGTGCCAGGAGTGATCAGGAGGAAGGAAAACTACCACAAACACTTTCCAGAGATGGA
>NC_139773.1:19794593-19832093 GCF_965231275.1 Zosterops lateralis | reverse complement strand
TGCCATTCCTTACAATTCCCTGCCATTCCCATGCCATTCCCTCCCATGACATTCCTTGACATTCCTGCCATTCCCTGCCATTCCCAGCCATTCCCTGCCATCCCCTGACATTCCTTCCCATGCCATTCCTGCCATTCCCAACCATTCCCTGCCATTCCCTGCCCTTCCCAGCCATTCCCTTCCATTCCCTGACATTCCCTGTCATTCCCAACCATTCCTTGCCATCCCTGCCATTCCTTACCATTCCTTGACATTCCTTGACATCCCTGCCATTCCCAACCATTCCCAGCCACCCCCTGCCATTCCAGCCATTCCCTGCCATTCCCTGCCATCCCTGACTCCTGGGTTTGGGGCTGGTCCCTCACACCCATCCTAGGTTTGGGGCCAGCCCTGGGTTTGGGGCCAGTCCCTCACACCCATCCTGGGTTTGGGGACAGCCCTGGGTTTGGGGCCAGTCCCTCACACCCATCCTGGGTTTGAGGACAGCCCTGGGTTTGGGGTCGGTGCCTCACATCCATCCTGGGTTTGGGGACAGCCCTGGGTTTGGGGCCAGTCCATCACACCAATCCTGGGTTTGGGGACAGCCCTGAGTTTGGGGCTGGTCACTCACATCCATTGTGGATTTGGGGCCAGCCCTGGGTTTGGGGACATCCCTGGATTTGGGGACAGCCCTGGTTTTGGGGCAGGTCCCTCACACCCATTGTGGATTTGGGGGCAGCCCTGGGTTTGGGGCAGCCCTGGGTTTGGGGACAGTCCCTCATACCCATCCTGGGTTTGGGGCCAGCCCTGGGTTTGGGTTTGGGGCCAGTCCCTCACACCCATCCTGGGTTTGGGGACAGCCCTGGGATGGGATGGGATGGGATGGGATGGGATGGGATGGGACGGGATGGGATGGGATGGGATGGGATGGGATGGGATGGGACGGGATGGGATGGGATGGGATGGGCAGGCAGGGACACCTCTCCCTCTCCACCCTGCAGGAGCAGAGTCAATCCCAGCAGAGCCACCGAGGAGGGAGGGAGGGAGGGAAGGCTGCACTAACGAGACGCTGATGAATCCCCGGCGGTGCCCGGGGAGCTGTTCACAGCACTAATCACCCGCCTGCCACAACCAGCGCCGTTTGCTGTTTGTTCTTGCTGATGGATGCTCTGAGAGCTCCTGGGAAGGAGCCTGGCACTGGCAGATCCCAAAATCTGCTCAGGGTTTCCCCATCAAAGGATGAGCTCAGGGGTGGGGAGGCAGCCTGGGGGGGTCTCCAAGGGGATTTTCCTGCTCCAGGGGGTTGTGGAGGGCAGGGATGGAGGAATATTTTTATGATGAGGGTGATGAGCACAGGGGGAGCTGCTGGAGCACTCGGAGCCTTCACTCCAGCTGAGTTCCTGCTCCAGTTCCTGCTGGGAATGGGAATGGGAATGTTGGGCCAGCCACAGGCAGGAATTCCCAGCAGATCCAGGGTGTGGCCCCATGAAAAGTCAGTGGACAGGGGGAAAAGTCAGTGGCCAAAGGAGAAAAGTTAGTGGCCAAAGGGGAAAAGTCAGTGGCCAAAGGAGAAAAGCCAGTGGCCAAAGGGAAAAGTCAGTGGCCAAAGGGGAAAAGTCAGTGGCCAAGGAGAAAAGTCAGTGGCCAAGGGGAAAAGTCAGTGGCCAAGGGGAAAAGTCAGTGGCCAAAGGGGAAAAGTCAGTGGCCAAAGGGAAAAGTCAGTGGCCAAAAGGAAAAAGTCAGTGGCCAAGGAGAGAGTGGAGAGAGCCCCAGTGGAGGTTATAAATGCACATTATAAAGTTGACTTTTTGCAAATATTAAATGCTCTATGTGTGGTGTGGGCCCAGTGTGCCAGAAACTCCCCTGAAAAACCGTCAAAAAAAAAAGAGACCCAATGGATGGAATTCCCACCTTCCTGCCACCATCCAGGCAGATCCCTGCCCTCTCTATCCCCGGGAATATTTCCCTGGGGAATTTCAGCAGCACAACACCCAACCCACAGCCTGGAGCCCCTTTCCTCCTGCAAGGCCTTGCCCTGATTTGTTAAAGAAATGATGTCAAAAGCAGAACCACAGCCAGGAGCAGCTGGGACCAAACAACCCCTCAACCCTTCACCGACCCTGGGGATTTTGGGCAGCTTTGGGGCCCCACCTGCCCCTGCTGGGGGTCCTGCTGGGGGTCCTGCTGGGGGTCCTGCTGGGGGTCCCCGGGTATAGAACCAGCAGCAGCCACAGCCCCAGGTTCACACTTGGAGGGGGTTGAGCACAAACTGCTGAGAGGAAAAGCGAGAAAAAAAAGAGCAGAGAGATGCAAATGGGGTGGAAAAAGTGACTGTGAGCAGAGGAGCTGGGGCAGCCCTGCCTCTCACCCAGCCATTTCTGTCTCTGGCTCACAGGGAGAGAAGCTCCAGCAAAAAAACCCCAAAACCTAAGGATGAGGAGGAGATTTGTTTTCCCACCCTGCGTGGGGAAGGTTCGGTTTTTGCAGCGCTGAGTTTGGGCTGGGAGGGGATTTCAGCTAAATCACAGTTAAATAAATACAAGAGACACCAAACCTGGCTTTATTCAGGGAAGATCTTTGAGCTGTGATTTTCTTTAAGCAGATCTTTAGGTGATTCCTGAGTGGAGCTGAATTAGGGCTGTGTGTTACCTCTGCCCTTAGAGGGGCAACACGTTGTGACGTGGTGTGGACCCTCCCAGGGGACAGCAGGCAGCAGCAGGTCAAACATGGAAGGCTCTTTATTATCTGACTCCAATTCTACTTATACACACTTTGTACAGAGGGCCAAGACTGGCCCAAGGAGGTCACAACCTCCTGACCCCATTGGTCACTGTGACCATCAGTCAAATTCTCTCTCAGAGAACAAGAATGCAAAACACACAGATAAATTCTAAGAATACAATATTGTTTACGTGAAGCAGCGTGAGAATCAGGCTGCAAAGGTTCAAACACTCGAAAGCAAGAAATGTAGGGGTGACAGCCGTGTTCACCCCAAACTCCACCGAGCCCTGTGGGGCCAACTGGGCCAACTGGGCAAACTGGGGAGGTCCTGCAGGGAGCCCTGGGAATGGGGGGAACTCCAAAACCCTCTGAGGTGCTGCTGCAGGACCTGGCCTTCCTCTCGTGCCAAGAGCTGGTGCAGCTGTGTCGGCTGCAATAAACATCTGCATGGTGAGATAAACATCTGCATGGTGAGATAAACATCTGCAAGGCCAGCAGAGCTCCACAGGCACTGGGGGCTGGCCCGGGCAGGGAACAGCTCTGACACCACTGAGGCCACTCACGGCTCCTCCCGACCTGGTCACGGCCAAGTGTCCCTGGGACACCTCTGGGAATGGGGCTCAGAACCTTCCCGGAGTGTCCCAGTGTTGATCAGCATTTCCGGGAGGGAATTTCTGGTGGATTTCAGAGCTTGGATCCCTCCTGGAGCTGCTGCTGCTCTGTGGGATCCTCTCCCTGCTCTGTTCCCTCCTCTCCTCCTGCTCTGGGGGACATGAAGGTCCTTTCCAGAAGGAAGTTCCTGGTGGATTTCAGAGCTTGGATCTCTCCTGGAGTTCTGTGGGATCATCTCCTGCCTGGGACACTCTGACCACGCTCTTGAGCCCTCGGGATGGGCACAACCCCCTGGGAAATCTTCTCCAGGGACGTGAAGATCCTTTCCAGAAGGAAGTTCTTGGTGGATTTCAGAGCTTGGATCCCTCCTGGAGCTCTGTGGGATCTTCTCCCTGCTCTGCGGGATCCTCTCCTCCTGCTCTGGGGGACATCTCTCACTTCCCCCGCGTTCACAGGTGTAGAAATTTTTCTGTGGATGGCAGGGACAAGGAGCTCTGCAGAGCTGAGATGTTCTGGAAACACGGGGGTTTATTATTCCAAGGGTGGTGGGTAAAGAGGGCTTTGCCTTCAGCCACCAGCCTGGGCTGGAGCAAAGCCCCAAAGAGAGAATGGGGAGAGAGAGAGAGAAGAGAGCTCAGGGGGAAAAACGGGGCAGGAGCAGGGGAAAAACGTGGGGAGAAAACAGGAGCAAGGGAGGTGAGAGAGAGGAGAGGGGATGGGCCAAGAGGGGTAAGAGAGATAAGAGAGGAGGGTAAGAGAGCCAAGAGAAGAGAGGTAAGAGGAATGAGAGAGCCAAGAGAAGAGAGCGATCCTCTTGTTCCAATCCATTCTATCTCTTTTTGTGTTGAATATTCTAATTTACAGTGACCAACCGGCGTGAGATACAAAACCTACAGACTTTGCACTGCTACATCACCATGTCATTTTATATTCTAAACTCTACAGACTCCTTTCTTATGTTCCCGGATGCCTTTGCAGGGTGGAAAGGCAACATTCCTGTATTTTATTTTCCTGTCTCCAGCTCATCCCCGTCTTCCTGCCTGCCATGCTCACATCTCCAAACTGGCTTTCATTCCTATTTCACTCACAGGATTTACATCTACAGCATTTCTTACCATAAAACCATATCCATAATTCCTCCCTGTCCCATCTTTCCCAACACTCAGGAGCCTTTTCCTCCTCTCTGGGGTTACGACACCAACCCTGAGCCCCGATTAAACAACAAACCGGCCGCGTTTTAAATGATTTTATTATTTTTTTTTTTTTTCCAACCGAGCTTTTAAACGTCTGCGAAACAGAAACAGGAGTTATCTCTGGCACATCAAAGGGCCTGGAAAAAATGTAGTCAACGGTACCTGTGAGGCTGTTGATAACATCGAGGATAATGAGGGATTTGCTGCAGAGAGGTTGCACAAACAGAGGGTGAGGCAACTGCTCCTCCACAGCCCCGAGAAAGGCGATTTCCTAATTTTTAGAGGGTTGGGATTGTTCCAGAGGTGCCCAAGAGGAGACAGGGGTGGGTGAACTTGAGGTGCTGCTGGTGGGATGGGATTTGCTCCATCATCCTTCCAAACTTCCTTCTCCACCAATTTTGGTTGATTTTTTTTTTTATTATTTCCTTTTTTTTTTTTTTTTCTTTTTTTTGCTTTTTTTCTTGTTTGTATTTTGGGGTTTTTTGGGGGGGTTTTTTGGGAGGTTTTTTGGGAGGTATTTTTATTTTTATTTTTATTTTTATTTTTATTTTTATATTTTTATTTTTATTTTTATTTTTACTTTTATTTTTATTTTTATATTTATTTTTATATTTTTATTTTTATATTTTTATTTTTATATTTTTATTTTTATTTTTACTTTTATTTTTATTTTTATTTTTATTTTTACTTTTATTTTTATTTTTATTTTTACTTTTATTTTTATATTTATTTTTATATTTATATTTATTTTTATTTTTATTTTTATTTCTATTTTTATTTCTATTTTTATTTTTATTTTTTGTTGGAGGGGATTGGGGTTTTTTGTTTTGTTTTGTTTTTGGGGCTTTTTTTGTGGTTTTTTTAAAAGATTTTTTTACGGTTTGTTTTGTTTTTCTTTTTCCTTTTTTTTTTTTTCTTTTTTTGCTTCTTGGTTTTTTGGGGTTTTTGTGGGTTTGTTTGGGGTTTTTTTGGGGGTATTTTTATTTTTATTGTTTGTTTGGGGGGGATTGGGGTTTTTTGTTTAGTTTTGGTTTGGGGGTCTTTTTTGTGGGTTTTTTTTTTAGGATTTTTTTTTGCGGGTTTTTGTTTGGGTTTTTTTGTTTTGTTTTGGGGATTTTTGGTGATGGTTTGTTTTTTTTTGGGGGGGGGTAATTTTTGTGGGGTTTTTTTAGGATTTTTTTGCGGGTTTTTGTTTTGTTTTGTTTTGGGGTTTTTTGATGGTGGTTTGGTTTTTTGGGGTTTTTTTGGGGGGGTTTTTTTTAGGGTTGTTGTTGTTTTTTTGGTTTTTTTTGTTTTTGTTTTTGTTTTGTGGGTTTTTTGGGGTTTTTTTATTTTTGGTTTTTTGGGGGGTTTTTTTGGGGTTGTTGTTGTTTTGGAGTTTTTTTTGTTTTTGTTTTTGTTTTTGTTTTGGGGTTTTTTTGGTTTTTTTATTATTTTTGGTTTTTTGGGGGTTTTTTGGGGTTTTTTTGGGGGGGGTTGTTGATGTTGTTTTGGGGTTTTTTTCTTTTTTTGTTTTTGTTTTTGTTTTGTGGGTTTTTTGGGGTTTTTTTATTTTTTGGTTTTTTGGGGGGTTTTTTTTGGGTTTTTTTTGTTTGTTTGGTTGGTTGGTTTGTTTTGGGTTTTTTGAAGGGGGATGGAGGCGTTTTGGGTTTTTTTCTCCCAAACCCAAACCGCGCTGCCCTGGCGGTGTCCGGCGGGACGAGATGTGCAGATAAACCCACCCCAACTCCAGCGCAGACATTCCCATCACTCCTCCCGTCACTGGGCGATGACAAAGCCAAGACAGAGACGCGCTCGACTCGCCGATGGAGTTGAGCAAGGAGCGAGGGAGGATTTCCAGCCCTGGAGCAGCCCCGGGCACGCTTCACTCCCATGACGGAGAATCCATGGTTTCATTGCCCAGTTTGTTAATTCCTCTGGTATTTCTGGCACTTCTCCTCCTTCTCCTCCTCGAATCCCAATTTTGGAAGGGATTAAACTGAGATTAATCCACTCCTCGAGGGCTGGAGGGGAATGGGGACACCAGGCCAGCCTGGGAGGTGACACCGAGCCCCCAGACACATCCTGGGGATTTTTAAAGGGGTTTTTTTTTGCCCTCACTCGGTTTCTGCTTGTCCCATGTCCTGGGAATTCTGCAGGGCCTGGGAAGGAGAACAGGATCGTGTCTGGACAGGAGTTTGGGTTGTTGGCAGTGATGGGTTGGTCCTCCCTGAGCCCCGGCAGCAGCTCAGGGGTGGAAATGGGGATTTGGGGCCTCTCAGAGGGGGATCCCCCACTCCTCACCCTGAAATGGAGCGTTAAAGGAAGATTTAAGTGGGTTTAATATTCAGATAAAATCGGTCAGGAGGAGCTGAGGCTGACTCTGACACCAGTGCTGTGTTTGTAGTGGCCTTTTCCTGCTCCTGGAGCAGGGACTGTCACTGTGTCCCCAGCACCTGATGGAGGGACCTGCCCCTGAGCTCCTGATGGACGGAGGGAGGTGGGAAAGACCCCAAATCCTGGGGGTGAACAGCCCGTGCTGAGTCCAGGCAAGAGGATCCCAAATCCTGGGGGTGAACAGCCCGTGCTGAGTTCAGAGAGGAGGATCCCAAATCCTGAACCAGCCTGTGCTGAGCCTGGGAACAGGGAGATCCCAAATCCTGAACCAGCTGGGGAGGAGGATCCCAAATCCTGGGGGTGAACAGACCCTGCTGAGCTCGGGGAGGGGGATCCCAAATCCTGAACCAGCCCATGCTGAGCTCAGAGAGGAGGATCCCAAATCCTGGGGCTGAACAGCCTGGGCTGAGTTCAGGGAGGGGGATCCCAAATCCTGGGGGTGAACAGACCCTGCTGAGCTCAGGGAGAGGGATCCCAAATCCGGAACAGCCTGTGCTGAGTTCAGGGAGGGGGACCCCAAATCCTGGGGCTGAACAGCCTGTGCTGAGTTCAGGGAGGGGGACCCCAAATCCTGGGGGTGAACAGACCCTGCTGAGCTCGGGGAGGGGGATCCCAAATCCGGAACAGCCTGTGCTGAGTTCAGGGAGGGGGACCCCAAATCCTGGGGGTGAACAGACCCTGCTGAGCTCAGGGAGGGGGATCCCAAATCCTGAACAGCCTGTGCTGAGCCTGGGAACAGGGAGATCCCAAATCCTGAACAGCCTGTGCTGAGCCTGGAGAGGGGGATCCCAAATCCTGAACCAGCTCATGCTGAGCTCAGAGAGGAGGATCCCAAATCATGAACAGCCTGGGCTGAGTTCAGGGAGGGGGATCCCAAATCCTGGGGGTGAACAGCCTGAGCTGAGTTCAGGGAAGATGATCCCAAATCCTGAACCAGATGATCCCAAATCCCACAAGGATCCCCAGCCCCGCTGTGCCGTTCCCGTTCCCGCAGGCACAGAGCACAAAGGGCAGCAGAATAAATCGGGCTTGTTTTGTGCTCCCAGGCCGGACATGAATAAAACATCTGGGCAGCACAGGCCGCCTTTGTCCGGCCCGGATTTTAATGACCCACGAAGAAATGAGTGATTGTTCCTCCTGTCCCTGCCCGGCCCGGGGGACACAGACCCTCGGCAGGACACGAATCCCCGCGGGGAGGTGGCTTTGGTGGCTCTGGTGGCTCCGGTGGCTTTGGTGGCTCTGGTGGCCCTGGTGGCCCTGGTGGCTCTGGTGGCTCTGGTGGCTCTGGTGTCTCTGGAGGCTCTGGTGGCCCTGGTGGCTCTGGTGGCTCCGGTGGCTTTGGTGAGTTTGGTGGCCCTGGTGGCTCCAGTGGCCCTGGTGTCTTTGGTATCTCTGGTGTCTCTGGTGGCTCTGGTGGCCCTGGTGGCTCTGGTGGCCCTGGTGGCCCTGGAGGCCCTGGAGGCTCTGGTGACTCTGGTGTCTCTGGTGGCTCTGGTGGCCCTGATGGCCCTGATGGCCCTGGTGGCCCTGGTGGCTCTGGTGGCCCTGGTGGCCCTGGAGGCTCTGGAGGCTCTGGTGGCTCTGGTGGCTCTGGTGGCCCTGGAGGCTCTGGTGACTCTGGTGTCTCTGGTGGCTCTGGTGGCCCTGATGGCCCTGATGGCCCTGGTGGCTCTGGTGGCCCTGGAGGCTCTGGAGGCTCTGGTGGCTTTGGTGGCTCTGGTGACTCTGGTGTCTCTGGTGGCCCTGGTGGCCCTGATGGCTTTGGTGAGTCTGGTGGCCTTGGTGGTCCTGGTGGCCCTGGTGGCCCTGGTGGCTCTGGGTGCCCGTCCCCCCTCTGAGCTGCTGTGAGAAGACTCTCCCTCAGCGATGAGTCAGAGTCGGAATCGCTGCAACCCCCCGAGTTTCAGGGGATGAAAGGTCAGAGCAGCTCACGCAGAGCTCTGACTTCACCCTGAGAGGTTTCCCAGGGCTGGCACAGTTTGGGTTGGGCAGGGACACCTTCCCCTGCCCCAGGGACACCTTCCCCTGCCCCAGGGACACTTCCAGGGGTCCCCTCCTCACCCCACACTGAGGGACCCCAGCCCGCCGTGAGCCAAAGGGGAAAATCCCTAAAGAAACCGGGATTTGCTGGAGAGTCCCAGCAGGCACAGGAGTGGAAGAACTGGTTGGTTCCCCCAGCCCAGAAATAACAGAAATAACTCCTTCCCACCACGCTGCAGGCAACAGCGCTAAGGATAGCAACAATAATGATAATGAGGCTGATAGTAATTAATAATAATAATAGCAATAATAATAATAATAATAAAGCAGTTCACTGGCAGCCTAATGGAGTTATTTATCCTCGGCATTAGGGAAATGCCCTCATGGAATTATTTGTCCCCACCCCGTGTCTGTCCCCACAGGAGCGTGGCCTGGTGGCCCTGAGCATTTGCATTGTCTGGCCCTGTGGATGTGACAGCAGAGCCACCCCCTGGGTGTGACACCAGTGATGGCACCAGAGCCATCCCGCTGTGGGTGTGACAGCAGAGCCATCCCCCTGTGGGTGTGACACCAGTGCCATCCCCGTGGCTGTGACACTGGTCCCATCCCCATGGGTGTCACACCAGTGCCATCCCTGTGGATGTCACACCTCTGCCATCCCCTTGGATGTGACACCAGTGCCACCCCCATAAAAGTGACACCAATGACACCCCTGTGAGTGGGTGTCCCCAGCAGCCTGAGGACCTTCCATGGGGACATGGACTGGGTGTCCCAGCACCCTGGGGACCTCCTATGGGGTGACACGGATTGCGTGTCCCCAGCAGCTCCCATGGGGACATGGTGTCCCCAGCACCCCAAGGCACCCATGGGGACATGGACTAGGTGTCCCCAGCACCCCGGGAACCTCCTATGGGGTAACACACATTGGGTGTCCCCAGCACCCAAGGGACTTCACATGGGAACAAGGATTGGGTGTCCTCAGCACCCTGGAGGTCTCCCATGGGGTGACCACATTAGGTGTCCCCATCACCCTGAGGACCTCCTATGGGGACATGGACTGGGTGTCCCCAGCACCCCAGGGACCTCCTATGGGGTGACACACATTGGGTGTCCCCAGCACTCAGGGGCTCCCATGGGGTGACACACATTGGGTGTCCCCATCACCCCAGGGCCCCTCATCACCCATCCCATATCCATGGAGCACACAGACCATCCCTCCTCCAGGATGAGCTTTTATAGGGCCGGGCTGTGGGGCGGAGTGGTTTTTTTGGGGAGGAGTGATTTTTTGGGAAAGAGGAGAGCTGGGAGAGCCGGGAGCTGATCCCAGGGAGGCTCTGGGAGAAGGAGAAGGAGGAGGAGGAAGAGGAGGAGGAGTGGCTTGCGAGCCTTGATTGCTCGCTCCAGGCGTGTTGGCTCCGCATGTGTAAAAACAATAATTAAACCTCAGATGTGGGAGGATTATTAAAGGTTTTATGGCATCTAATCCCTTTTTTTTTTTTTTTTTTTTTTTTGAAACCTTTCTGTGGGCTGGTGGAATCTGAGGCTGGAGCAATAAAAATGCAAACTACACCCAGATTCATTTTGGGCATCGTCATCCTCCCTCCCTGGGCCCTGATACTGGTGGAGACTGGTGGGATCCAAGCTTTGGGATCCATGGATATCCCAATTCCATGGGCGCTCCCATCCCCTCCACTGACAGAAATTCCTGTGCCAACCCCACAAGCCAGAGAGAAAAAAAAAAAAAAATTAAAAAATAATAAATAAATGACTTTTGCATTTCAAAGCCGGGAGAATCTTCTTTTCGTCTCCTTTTTAATTTTTCCCCTTTTTATTTTAATTTTTCCCCATTTTATTTTAATTTTTTCCCTTTTCATTTTAATTTTTTCCCTTTTTATTTTAATTTTTTCCCTTTTTATTTTTCCCCCTTTTTATTTTAATTTTTCCCCTTTTTATTTTAATTTTTTCCCTTTTCATTTTAATTTTTTCCCTTTTTATTTTAATTTTTTCCCTTTTTATTTTTCCCCCTTTTTATTTTAATTTTTCCCCCTTTTTATTTTAATTTTTTCCCTTTTCATTTTAATTTTTTCCCTTTTTATTTTAATTTTTTCCCTTTTTATTTTTCCCCCTTTTTATTTTAATTTTTCCCCTTTTTATTTTAATTTTTCCCCTTTTTATTTTAATTTTTCCCCCTTTATTTTTTTCCCTTTTTATTTTAATTTTTTCCCCTTTTTATTTTAATTTTTTTTCCTTTTTATTTTAATTTTTTCCCCTTTTTTATTTTAATTTTTTTTCCCTTCCTTGTTTTATTTTTTTCCCCTGCCTCCCCTCCTGGAGGATGGCTTATCTCCATGAAATTAGTAATTTCTGCAGCCGGGGAGAGCCGCCAGCAGCAGGCGGGAACACCCACGCCACGCTCCATCCTCCCGGCGAGGCCCCGCAGCCAGAGCAGCCAGGATAATAAAACTAATAACAAGGAATTAAATAGGAGAAGAGAGAAAAAAAGAAAAAAAAAAAAAAAAAAGTGCTGAAATCAGATTTAACTTTCCCTCGAGCTTCTCTCGGCTGTTTTATTTTTTGTGTGTTTTTTTTCCAGTGGGTGAAAGCGCGTCAGGGCGGGTTTGGGGCGCCCTTGGGTGCAGCGGGGGGTGACTCAGGGCTCTGGGTGCTGCTCCCTCCTCCTTCCCTTCCCCAGCCCTGGCTGCAGACGCGGATTTTTTACAAAACTCCCGTTTCATCTCCGCACGGCCCCGAGGGCAGCACCAGCCTCAGCCTTCACCTCCTTCTCCTCCTCCTCCTCCCCCGGAGCTCGTCTGGCACGTCGGGGCCGCACCCGCAGCCAAAACAGGTTTGGGTTGATGGTTTCCAGCTGCTCATTAACGCTCCTTGCCTTCATTAGGGGTTTGATTTTTTATTTTTTATTTTTTTATTTATTTTTTTTTTTCCGTGCTGTGCCAGCTCATCCCGAGCCAGTGCTGGGAGAGATGAGGCCCCGAGCAGAGGCTGGAGGGGCTCCAGGGGAGGTGGGGAGGGGTTGGGGGTCAGGGATGGAGGGACAGGACACGGGGAGTGGTCTCAGAGTGGCCACAGGGAGTGCTGGGCAGGGTCCTGGTCAGCAGTGGCTGGACATGAGCCAGCAGAGTGCCCTGGTGGCCAAAAGGGCCGATGGATCAGGAGTGGTGTGGCCAGCAGGGGCAGGGAGGTCATTCTGCCCCTGGACTGGGCACTGGTGAGGCCACACCTCGAGGGCTGTGTCCAGTTCAGGGTGGACATTGAGTGCTGTGTCCAGCTCAGGATGGACACTGAGTGCTGTGTCCAGTTCGGGATGGACACTGAGTGCTGTGTCCAGTTCAGGATGGACACTGAGTGCTGTGTCCAGTTCAGGATGGACACTGAGTCCTGTGTCCAGTTTGGGATGGACATTGAGTACTGTGTCCAGTTCAGGAAGGACATTGGGTGCTGTGTCCAGTTTAGGATGGACATTGAGTGCTGTGTCCAGTTTAGGGTGGACATTGAGTGCTGTGTCCAGTTCGGGATGGACATTGAGTGCTGTGTCCAGTTCAGGATGAACATTGAGTGCTGTGTCCAGTTCAGGATGGACATTGAGTCCTGTGTCCAGTTCGGGATGGACATTGAGTGCTGTGTCCAGTTCAGGATGGACACTGAGTGCTGTGTCCAGTTCAGGATGGACACTGAGTGCTGTGTCCAGTTCAGGATGGACATTGAGTGCTGTGTCCAGTTCAGGATGGACACTGAGTGCTGTGTCCAGTTCAGGATGGACATTGAGTGCTGTGTCCAGTTCAGGATGGACACTGAGTGCTGTGTCCAGTTTGGGATGGACATTGAGTGCTGTGTCCAGTTCAGGATGGACACTGAGTGCTGTGTCCAGTTTGGGATGGACACTGAGTGCTGTGTCCAGTTCAGGATGGACATTGAGTGCTGTGTCCAGTTCAGGATGGACATTGAGTGCTGTGTCCAGTTTGGGATGGACACTGAGTGCTGTGTCCAGTTCAGGATGGACATTGAGTGCTGTGTCCAGTTTGGGATGGACACTGAGTGCTGTGTCCAGTTTGGGATGGACATTGAGTGCTGTGTCCAGTTCAGGATGGACACTGAGTGCTGTGTCCAGTTCAGGATGGACATTGAGTGCTGTGTCCAGTTCAGGATGGACACTGAGTGCTGTGTCCAGTTCAGGATGGACATTGAGTGCTGTGTCCAGTTTGGGATGGACATTGAGTGCTGTGTCCAGTTTGGGATGGACACTGAGTGCTGTGTCCAGTTCAGGATGGACACTGAGTGCTGTGTCCAGTTCAGGATGGACACTGAGTGCTGTGTCCAGCTCTGGGATGGACACTGAGTGCTGTGTCCAGTTTGGGATGGACACTGAGTGCTGTGTCCAGTTTGGGATGGACATTGAGTGCTGTGTCCAGTTCAGGATGGACATTGAGTGCTGTGTCCAGCTCTGGGTGTCCAGTTCAGGATGGACATTGAGTGCTGTGTCCAGTTTGGGATGGACACTGAGTGCTGTGTCCAGTTTGGGATGGACATTGAGTGCTGTGTCCAGTTTGGGATGGACATTGAGTGCTGTGTCCAGTTCAGGATGGACACTGAGTGCTGTGTCCGGTCTGGGATGGACACTGAGTGCTGTGTCCAGTTCTGGCCCCTCAGTTCAGGAAGGACATTGAGACACTTGAACGTGTCCAGAGGAGGCAACAAAGCTGGTGAAGGGATTGGAAAACAAGCCAGAGGAAGAACGACTGAGGGAGCTGGGGGTGTTTATCCTGGAGAAAAGGAGACTCCGAGGTGACCTGATCACTCTCTACAACTCCCTGAAGGGGGTTGTGGACAGCTGGGGTTGGTCTCTCTGAAAATGACTCCTTTATTTCTGGGCTGTGTCTCCCTTTTATCCCATTTCACACAGACCAATCGGATTGGTGACACAAAGACAAACCTCTTCACTCCCATTGGGCAGAGCAGAGGGACAGCAAGGAGAAGTCCCTCCTGGGGAAAAGAATTAAAACAATTTACCGTTACAAAACCTCTTCTCTTGTTTACAGAAAATTCTCTGAAAAAAGAATTTCAAAGAAAACCAAAACATCTCAAGCACAAAACAAGACTACAGAGCTCTGACCCCAAACCAACACTCCTTCCCCATCCTTCCTTGTCCTTTCCCCATTCCTTCCCTGTCCTTCCCCATCCTTTTCCCCATCCTTTTCCCACCCTTCCCCATCCTTTTCCCTATCTTTCCCCATCCTTTCCCACCCTTCCCCACCCTTTTCCCATAATTTTCCCATCATTTCCCACCTTTTCCCCATCCTTTTCCCCATCCCTTCCCCATCCTTTTCCCCATCCTTTTCCCCATCCTTTTCCCCATCCTTTTCCCCATCCTTTTCCCATTTTTCCCATCTTTCCCCATCTTTCCCCACCCTTCCCTGTCCTTTCCTCATCCTTCTCCATCCCTTCCCCATCCTTCCCCATCCTTGGCCTGGTTGGGGTTTTGGGCTGAGGTCAATGGGGTTGGGGTTTACCCTCCTCCCCCTTTCCCTGACCCCTCCCTGCGGGTCCTCCCGGCTCCCAGCAGGAATTCCGGGAGCTCGGCAGCTCATTCCTGCTCCAAACCCTCCGCTGCTCCTCGCGGCCGGCCCTGATCTCATTGTGGGATCCTAATTAGCGACTACAATGCCCTAATTACCCACCACTTAACTCCTCGCCTCTAATATCTGCGGGAAAACCGATCCCGGAGTCGGGATGGAGAGGGAGGAAAGGGTTTTCCAGGGGATGGAGAGGGAGGAAAGGGTTTTCCAGGGGATGGAGAGGGAGGAAAGGGTTTTCCAGGGGATGGAGAGGGAGGAAAAGGCTTTCCAAGGGGATGGAGAGGGAGGAAAAGGCTTTCCAAGGGGATGGAGAGGGAGGAAAAGCCTTTCCAGGGGATGGAGAGGGAGGAAAGGGTTTTCCAGGGGATGGAGAGGGAGGAAAAGCCTTTCCAGGGGATGGAGAGGGAGGAAAAGCCTTTCCAGGGGATGGAGAGGGAGGAAAAGCCTTTCCAGGGGATGGAGAGGGAGGAAAAGGCTTTCCAAGGGGATGAGGAGGGAGGAAAAGCCTTTCCAGGGGATGGAGAGGGAGGAAAAGCTTTTCCAGGGGATGGAGAGGGAGGAAAAGCCTTTCCAGGGGGATGGAGAGGGAGGAAAAGCCTTTCCAGGGGGATGGAGAGGGAGGAAAAGGCTTTCCAGGGGATGGAGAGGGAGGAAAAGCCTTTCCAGGGGGATGGAGAGGGAGGAAAAGGCTTTCCAGGGGATGGAGAGGGAGGAAAAGGCTTTCCATAAATAATGCAGATTATGTGGGGATAACACATCCCCAATTGTCGGCTCCAGGAGAGACCTTTGGAAGGGGCTCAAAGCCGCGGGTTTGGAGGCTGCAGGAGCAGCTGGGGGTTTGCCTTATCCCTGGTTTCCTGCCGTGGTTGTGGTTGGAGTTCTCTGCAGGGCTGGATTTTTGTGGGTATTTACCAGAAGTGGTGGTGGGGAAAAAAAAAAACAACCAACGGGATTTTCTGTGTATGGGGTTTCCATCTGTGCCAGGCCTGGCATCACCCTGGGGGTGGGACCATTCCCAGGATTCATCCTGAATGTGGGACCATTCCCAGACATCCTCTGGGTGTGGGACCATTCCTGGATGTGGGACCATTCCCAGGGCCATTCCCAGACATCCCCTGGATGTGGGACCATTCCCAGGCCCATTTCCAGACATTCCCCCATCTGTGGGACCATTCCTGGTTGTGGGACCATTCCCAGGACCATTCCTGGACATCCCCCTGGATGTGGGACCATTCCCAGGACCATTCCCAGGATTCATCCTGGATGTGGGACCATTCCCAGGAATCATCTTGGGTGTGGGATCATTCCCAGGGCCATTCCCAGACATTCCCCCGGCTGTGGGACCATTCCTGGCTGTGGGACCACTCTCAGGACCATTCCCGGGCATTATCCTGGCTGTGGGACCATTCCCAGGAATAATCTTGGATGTGGGAACATTCTCAGGACCATTCCCAGCATCATCCTTGTTGTAGAACCATTCCCAGGACCATTCCCAGGAACCATCTTGGATGTGGGACCATTCTGATGACCATTCCCGGGCATTCCCTTGGATGTGGGACCATTCCCAGGACCATTCTCAGCCATCCCCCTGGACACAGCCTGGAAATCTCTCTGGAATTCCTGTGTGGGAGCCGCCATCCCAGAGGAGCCCTGGGGATCCCAGAGGACCCCTGGGATGGGGGTTTGGGTTGGAAGGGACACTCAGAGGTCACAGCAGGGACAGCCCAGGGTGCTCCGAGCTCTGTCCAGCCTGGCCTGGAACTTTTCCTCCTGCCAGTGGAGGAATGTCTGGAATTCCCAGTGAGGAGCCTGAGGATGGGGGAAGGAAAATCTGGGATGGGGGAAGGAAAATCTGGGATGGGGGAAGGAAAATCTGGAATGGGGGAAGGAAAATCTGGGATGAGGAAAGGAAAATGTGGGATGGGAAAGGAACGTCTGGGATGGGGAAAGGAAAGTCTGGGATGGGGGAAGGAAAGTCAGCCCTGCTGTCCCCTCCCGGGGCGGTGACACTCCAGAACAGCCCCAGGGGCAGGGAAGGGCCTGGCAGATTTCCCTGGATGAGCTGCTAAATCCAGAGGAGCCGGCCAGCCCCATTTCCATGCGGGAATTCTGCATAACTTGTCTGTGCATATGTTCCAGCGGCACCCCCGGGGGCAGCCAAAAAGAAAATTAAAATTAATATTTTATTTTTACTTTTTTTTTGGTTTTTTTTAGCTCCTGTTTGAAATGAGCTCTCCTGCTTTGCTTACAGCCCTTCCCCCTCCCGCCCTGCAGAGCTCCAGTGGATTTCCAGGATATGGGAATATGATAAAACCAAATGCAGATTTGGGGGCTGGTTCGGCTCTTGGGAAAGGGGTTGGCAGTGGGAGGAAAACGGGTTTGGTGCCTGGGTGGGGAAGTCTCTGCTGCAGCTCCACTCGGAGTTAATTAATCGGGAGGGGTTAATTCACAGGGAATTCTGGCTGCTCTTCCCCCGTGGGAAGGTTTGCTGGGAGGGAGGGGCTGGTCCCGGGGAACTGCAGAGGGCAAGGAGCTCCCTGTGCCCCGGGATTCCTAAATTGTGATGGGAGACCCTTCCCCAGTTCTGGGTCCCTTCCCTCTCAATTCTGGATCCCTTCTCTCCCAATTCCGGATTCCTTCTCCCTCAGTTCTGGATCCCTTCTTCCTCAGTTCTGGAGTTCCTCTCCCCCATTTTTGGATCCCTTCTCTCCCAGTTCTGGATCTCATCTCCCCCAGTTCTGGATCCCTTTTCCCCCCAATTTTGGATCCCTTCTCTTCCCCAATTCTAGATCCCTTCTCTCCCAGTTCTGGATCTCCTCTCCTGCAGTCCTGGAATTTATCTCCCCCAGTTCTGAGTCTCCTCTCCCCCAATTCTAGATCCCTTCTCACCCAGTTTTGGATCCCTTCTCTCTCAGTTCTGGGGTCCCTCCCTCCGAATTCTGGAGTTCCTCTACTCCCCAGTTTTGGATCCCTTTTCCTCCCCAATTCTGGATCCCCTCTTCCCCCAGTTCTGGATCCCCTCTTCCCCCAGTTCTGGAGTTCCTCTCCTCCATTTTTGGATCCCTTCTCTCCCAGTTTTGGATCTCTTTTCCTTCCCAATTCTGGAGTTCCTCTTTCCCTCAGTTCTGGAGTTCCTCACTCCCAATTCTGGATCCTCTCTCCCCCAGTTCTGGATCCCTTTTCCCTCTAATTCTGGATCCCTTCTCCCCCAGTTTTGGATCCCTTTTCCTCCCCAGTTCTGGATCCCTCTTCCTCCAGTTCTGGATCCCCTCTTCCCCCAATTCTGGGGTTCCTCTCCCCCAGTTTTGGGTCCCTTCTCCCCCCCAGTCCCGGATCCTCCTCCCCTCCCTCCAGGCCCAGTGGACAATTTCCCTGCCCCGGTCCCTCCTCTCAATTCCCACCCCGGAGCTCATGGGGACAAACAAAAATCTCTTTTCCCCATTTCCCTTTTATTTTTGGAAGCCACACACTCCATCACGGGCACGCGGCCCCGGCAATTAAAGGGAGAAAAGCGCTTTTTCTGCTGCGGGCCCAATTACCCGTCCTCTAATTGACTTAATTATTGTCTCCCGCTTTTCTAATGATATTTATTGAACGCCACAAAAATAAAACCCTCGGCTGGGAGGGGAGCCCTGGGAGATTCCCCGTCCTGCCAGGGGAGGATCCAGGGGGTGAGGATGGGGCAGGAATTCCTCCCTGGAGAGCTGGGGAGGGTTTTCTGTGGATTTGGGATCTCTGGAATATCCCAGGGCCGGTTTGGAAGGAAAATCTGGGATGGGGAAAGAAAAATCTGGGATGAGAAAGGAAAAGATGGGATGGGGAAAAGAGAAATTGGGATGGGGAAAGGAAAATCTGGGATGGGGGAAGGAAAATCTGGGATGGGGAAAGGAAAATCTGGGGTGGGGGAAGGAAAATCTGGGATGGGGAGAGGAAAATCTGGGATGGGAAAGGAAAATTTGGGATGGGGAAGGAAAATCTGGGATGGGAAAGGAACATGGAAAAGGAAAATCTGGGATGGGGAAAAGAGAAATTGGGATGGGGAAGGAAAATCTGGGATGGGGAGAGGAAAATCTGGGATGGGGAAAAGAGAAACTGGGATGGGGGAAGGAAAATCTGGGGTGGGGAAAGGAAATCTTGGGATGGGGGAAGGAAATCTTGGGATGGGGGAAGGAAAATTTGGGAGGGGGAAAGGAAAATCTGGGAAGGGGGAAGGAAAATCTGGGATGGGAGAAGGAAAATCTGGGATGAGGAAAAGAGAAACTGGGATGGGGAAAGGAAAATCTGGGATGGGAAAGGAAAATTTGGGATGGGGAAAGGAAAATCTGGGATGGGGAAGGAACATGAGAAAGGAAAATCTGGGACGGGGGAAGGAAAATCTGGGATGAGGAAAGGAAAAATTGGGAAGGGGGAAGGAAATCCTGGGATGGGGGAAGGAAAATCTGAGATGGGGAAAGGAACATGGGAAAGGAAAACCTGGGATGGGGGAAGGAAAATCTGGGATGGGGAAAGGAAAAAATCTGGGATGTGCAGAATAAAAATCTGTGCCGGGATGTGCAGCCCCACAGCCCCCAGCCCGCCTGTGACCCCTCTGGGATGTGGAAACAGCAGGAGCCTCATCTCCCGCCCCCAAACACCCCAAATCCCTGAGCTGGGGGAGCAGGAGCCGCTCCCTCCTCATTTCCCCGCCGGGGCGGGATGAGGAACCCGCTCCCGTCACCATCGCTTTGATTCCCGACAAAAGGCAGGAGCCGGCGGAGTTAAACGCCTTCCCTCTGATGTGCCGTTTAGTGGTTTTGCTTTCAAGAAAATAAATAAAAATAAAAATAAATCCCCGCCGCTCCTCTCGGCGTGTTTATCGAGCTGATGGAGGGCGAGGCTCCGGAGGGGAAAAAAGGGAAAGAAAAACCTCAGAGTGGGGTCTGGGGTGGGGCAGGGGTGGGACAGGGATGGGACAGGGATTCAGGGATGCAGGGATGGGGCAGGGGTGATGCAGGAATTCAGGGATTCAGGGATGATGCAGGGATGGGACAGGGATGGGGCAGGGATGGAGCACAGGTGGGACAAGGATTCAGGGATGGGACAGGGATGGGGCAGGGACTCAGGGATGTAGGGATTCAGGGATGGGGCAGGGATGGGACACAGATGGGACAGGGATTCAGGGATGCAGGGATGGGGCAGGGGTGATGCAGGAATTCAGGGATTCAGGGATGATGTAGAGATGGGGCAGGGTTGGGGCAGGGATTCAGGGATTCAGGAATTCAGGGATGATGCAGGGATGGGGCAGGGATTCAGGGATGCAGGGATAGGACAAGGATTCAGAGATTCAGGGATGATGCAGGGATGGGGCAGGGATGATACAGGAATGGGACAGGGATGGGACAAGGATTCAGGGATTCAGGGATGCAGGGATTGGGCAGGGATGGGGCAGGAATTCAGGGATGCAGGGATGATGCAGGGATGGGACAGGGATGGGACAAGGATTCAGGGATTCAGGGATTCAGGAATTCAGGAATGCAGGGATGGGACACAGATGGGGCAGGGATGGGGCACGGATTTAGGAATTCAGGGATGGGACATGGATGGGGCAGGGACTCAGGGATGCAGGGATGGGACAGGGATGGGGCAGGAATTCAGGGATTCAGGGATGATGCAGGGATGGGACAGGGATGGGGCAAGGATTCAGGAGAGATTCAGGGATGAAGAGATGATGCAGGGATGGCACAGGAATGGGGCAGGAATGGGGCAGGGATAGGGCAGGGATTTAGGGATTCAGGGACAGGACAGTGATGGGGCAGGGACTCAGGGATTCAGGGATGCAGAAATGATGCAGGGATGGGGTAGGGATGCAGGAATGGGGAAGGGGCTCAGGGATGGAGCAGGGATAGGGCAGGGACTCAGGGATGCAGGGATGGGGCAGGAATGGGACAAGGATTCAGGGATTCAGTGATTCAGGGATGCAGAGATGATGTAGGAATGGGGCAGGGATTCGGGGATTCAGGAATGCAGGAATGGGGCAGGGATGCAGGGATGATGCAGGGATGGGACAGGGATGATGCAGGGATGGGACAAGGATTCAGGGATTCAGGGATTCAAGGATGATGCAAGAATGGGACAGGGATGGGACAGGGATGGGGCAAGGATTCAGGAATTCAGGGATTCAGGGATTCAGGGATGCAGGGATGGGGCAGGGATGGGGCAGGGATGATGCAGGGATGGGACAAGGATTCAGGGATTCAGGAATTCAGGGATTCAAGGATTCAGGGATGCAGGGATGGGGCAGGGATGTAGGGATGCAGAGATGATGCACAGATGGGGCAGGGATGGGACAAGAATTCAGTAACTCAGGGATTCAGGAATTCAGAGATTCAGGGATTCAATAATTCAGGAATTCAGGGATACAGGGATTCAGGAATTCAGGGATTGAGTAATTCAGGGATACAGGGATTCAGGGATTCAGCAATTCAGGAATCCAGTGATTCAGGGATTCAGGAATTCAGTAATTCAGGGATTCAGGAATTCAGAGATTCAGGGATTCAATAATTCAGGGATTCAGGGATTCAGGGATTCAGGAATGATTCAGGGACACAGCAATGCCAATCACACACAAACTCCAGTTCCTGCCCAGGGCTGTTTTTCCCCCCCGGGGCAGCTCTGACAGCTCCATCCCCTCCCTGGTGTCATCACTGCGAGAGGAGCCCTAAATCCTCCCTCGATATTCCAGGATCCTCCTGTGGGATCCGGCCTGGGGAACACCGGACTGACACCTCACAAACTCCCGACCCCATTTTGGCATTTTTGGTGCGATTTTTCCTCTCAGAGCTCTCCAGACCCGGGAAAAATCCCTTTTTTTTTTTTACATTCCAGCGCTCGGAGCTGCTCCCCTTTAATTTTGCTCATCCCCAACCTCCCCCTCGCTCTCCTTTAATCTCAGGGAAAAGAGGAGGAAAATTTTTAATTTATTTTTTTATTTTATTTTTTTTTTTCCCTCTCTGACATCTCTGCCTCTCGTGTGAAATGCAAATTAATGAGATGCTAATTACTCGCTGTTCGCCTCTCGTGTCGGGTTTAGAGGAACATCTTTGTTTGTCAGTTGAGCCTTGTAGGAACCGAGGCCAGGAAAGCTGAGCCTGGCTGGGCTCTGCCAGCGATTCCAGGGGAAATTCCCAGGTTTTTTATTTATCTCTGGGTTTTCACGACCTGGGGAGTTCAGGGAATAATGAGGGAACCTGGCTGGGGTTTGGGGTGTCTCGGGATGATGGAGACTGGGAAAGGCACTGTGGGACCCCAAAGGGGACAGGGAGGTCCTGACTGGGATCCCAAACTGGGACAGGGAGATCCTGACTGGAACCTCAAAGTGGGATATGGAGATTCTGAGTGGGACCCCAAAAGGGGATATGGAGATCCTGACTGGGACCCCAAACTGGGACATGGAGATCCTGACTGGGATCCCAAACTGGGGCATGGAATCCCTACCTGGGACTTGGGATCCCAAACTGCGACAGGGAGATCCTGACTGGCACCCCAAAATGGGATATGGAGATCCTAACTGGGATCCCAAACTGGGATATGGAGATCCTGACTGGGATCCCAAACTGGGATATGGAGATCCTGACTGGGATCCCAAACTGGGATATGGAGGTCCTGACTGGGATCCCAAAATGGCACAGGGAGATCCTGACTGGGACCTGGGATCCCAAACTGGGATATGGAAATTCTGACTGGGATTCCCAAAGTGGGATATGGAGATCCTGACTGGGATCTCAAACTGGGATAGAGAGGTCCTGCTGGGATCCCAAAATGGGACATGGAGATCCTGATTGGGATCCCAAACTGGGATAGGGAGGTCCTGCTGGGATCCCAAAATGGGGCATGGAGAACCTGACTGGGATCCCAAACTGGGATATGGAGATCCTGACTGGGATCCCAAACTGGGATGTGGAGATCCTGACTGGGATCCCAAACTGGGACATGGAGATCCTGACTGGGATCCCAAACTGGGACATGGAGATCCTGACTGGGATCCCCAAACTGGGACATGGAGATCCTGCCTTGGATTCCAAAGGGGGACATGGAGAGCCTGACTGAGACCCTAAACTGGGATATGGAGATCCTGACTGGGATCCCCAAACTGGGGCATGGAGAGCCTGACTGGGATTCCCAAAGGGGACAGGGAGATCCCAAACTGGGATATGGAGATCCTGACTGGGGCCCCAAACTGGGACATGGAGATCCTGACTGGGACCTGGGACTCCAAACTGGACATGGAATCCTTGCCTGGGGCCTGGGACCCCAAACTGGGACAGGGAGATCCTGACTGGGACCTGGGACCCCAAACTGGGAACCCTATTCAGGACCTGTGACCCTGCCTGAGACCTGGGATCCCAATTCTGTGTCCCAGCAGCCCTGGGGTGCCCAGAGAACCCCTGGATCCCTGGGAATGTCCAAGGCCGGGCTGGGACAGTGGGATGTGCCCCTTTCCATGGGATGGGACAACATTGAATGTCCCATTCCAGGATCCTCTGATCCCAATCCCTCCCACCCCATCCCTGTGGATGCAAAGCTGCTCCTCCACCACCAAACCTTCCAGGGCAGCGACTTTTCACCTGGTAAATAATTTATTGGGGATTTGCATGAGGGTTAAACCCCTGAGCTGGGCCCTGCTTCAAAGGGCAGAGTCAGGAATAGGAATTCTCCCTCCTCCTGGGAGCAACCCCACAAACCAGCCCGCCCTGTTTGGGAACGCCGAGCCGCTTATTCAAAAAAGCTTTTTTTTTTAAAAAAAAAAAAAAAAAAAAAAAAAAAAAAAAAAAAAAAAAAATGAAAGCTTTAATGAAGTCATTAAAGCCTCACCTTTAAACTCCAGGAGCCTAATGGTTCATGGCCAGAGCGTAATGTCGAGGCACATCTGTGATAAATCTGCTTTTAATCCGAGGTGGAGGGACAAGGTGTTGGCTGAGCACTCTGAGCAAAAATCCCGTTCCCTTGTTGTAATCCATTACTTTTTACATGGAGCCGCCTTGGGTTTTATTAACTACTGAAATGGACTGAGGGACTGTTGGGAAAGCGGCGTGTAAATCTTGGAGAGTTGGTTTTTATGGAGGATTGGCTAATTCCCGGGGAGAGCGGCGGGGCCGGGGGTTTAATTGTTTGTTGGTGATTAATGGGGGCTGTCCTGTCTCGTTATGGGGATGGGGGGGCTCTGCTGGTGCCCAAAATCTGCCCTGTGTCACAAAATCTGCCCTGTACTCTAAAATCTGCCCTGCGCCCCAAAATCTGCCCCACACACCAAAATCTGCTCCACACCCCAAAATCTGCCCTGTGCCCCAAAATCTGCCCTGCAAACCAAAATCTGCCCTACGCCATCCCCATCCTGATCCACAGCTGATCCCGATCCTGATCCAGGGCTGATCCCGATCCTGTTCCTCATCCAGGGCTGATCCCGATCCTGAGCCCAGGCTGATCCCAACCTTGATCCTGATCCAGGGCTGATCCCAATCCTGATCCAGGGCTGATACTGAGCCCAGGCTAATCCTGCTCCTCATCCAGGGCTGATCCCAATCCTGAGCCCAGGCTGATCCCAACCTTGATCCTGATCCAGGGCTGATCCCAATCCTGATCCAGGGCTGATCCCAATCCTGTTCCTGATCCAGGGCTGATCCCGATCCTGCTCTGGATCCAGGGCTGATCCCAATCCTGAGCCTGGACTAATCCCAATCCTGCTCTTGATCCCAATCCTGTTCCTGATCCAGGGCTGATCCCGATCCTGCTCTTGATCCAGGGCTGATCCCAATCCTGATCCAAGGCTGATCCCAATCCTGAGCCTGGGCTGATCCCAGTCCTGATCCAGGGCTGATCCTGATCCTGCTCCCGATCCCAGGCTACCCCCAGTGCTGACCCGGGATTTTCAGGTGCTCAGCTCCATCTCCAAACCCAGACCTGTCCTTTTTCCCAGCTAATTGTCAGGAATCGGAGGAGGGAAAAAAGAAATCCTGTAAAAGCCGCAGCAAGCCCTAAACACAGGAACAATTAAAAACCAGAGCAGGGGCAGAAAGTCAGAGCTCCGGTGGGTGAGTTAAAGCTCCCAGATCCCTGTGGGGTTTGGGCCATCCCAGAGCCATCCCCGGGATCCCTGTGGGGTTTGGGCCATCCCAGAGCCATCCCCTGGATCCCTGTGGGGTTTGGGCCATCCCAGAGCTTTCCCCCGGATCCTTTCCCACTTTTCCAGTCTCCCTTTTCCCTCCCCGCTCCTTTGCATCCTCCGCAGCCACAAACAACCCACATCCTCCTCCTCTCCCTCAGCCCAAAATTCCGGCCTAATTCCCGTTCCAGCCGAATTTCCATTTCCCCGCTGCCTTTAATCTCCTGGCGGGTCGGGACAGGCTCTGGGGCTGTGCTGGGTTCCTGCTCCTCCTGCCCAGGTTTGGGCCAGAAATCATCCCCAGGGTTAGAAATGGATATTATAAAGTTGGGTTTTTGCAAATATAAGAATGAATATTATATGTACAATTGTACTGTATATGTATATATATATGTATATATATATGTATGTATATATATATGTACTGTATATTTTATATATATATAAAACATAGTACAATTATATATATATAGTGTATATATATTATATATTTTATATATAATATAATATATTTTATATATAATATAATTCTTTATATATAATAGTACAATTATATATATGCTCTATATATATTATATATAAAAATATAGTACATATAATATATTATATATATATTTATATTATATATATAAAATATAAAGTATATATATATAAAAAGTATATAAATTATATATTATATATATTATATATAACAGTAAAATTGTATGTATATTTTATACCTATAATATATATAATATATATATATTTTTATATATAATATATAAAATATAAAGTATATATATATAATATATATTATATAATATATGTTATATATTATATTATATATATATATATAACAGTACAATTGCATATATATTTTATATTTATAATATATATTACATATATATTTAATATATAACAGTACAATTTGCTGGATCTTCCCTTCCCTGAACGGCCTCGAGCACCTCACGGGCCTCCGGGAGAGGGGACAGAGGGGACAGTGGGGACAGTGGGGACAGAGAGAAGCAGAGAGGGGGACAGTGGGGTTAGAGGGGACAGAGGGGAGGACAGTAGGAACAGTGGGGACAGAGAGAGGACAGAGAGAAGCAGAGAGGGGACAGAGGGGAGGACAGAGGGACAGAGGAGAGGACAGAGGGTACGGAGGGAAGCAGAGAGGAGACAGAGAGGAGGAGAGTGGGGACACAGCAGAGGCCAGAGGGGACAGTGGCCGCTCCCCCGCAGGACCCGGCGCTGACAAGTGCCAGCCGTGCTGCAGAGCCCCGGGCCCGGCCAAACACTGCAGTCCATTCATTCCCCTCCAAACAAACCCCCCCAGCTCTCCCCGCCCGCCCCGCGCGGGGACAAAGGCGATGCCTGTCAGCTCCAGGGCTGGCAGCGGCCACTGTCCCCTCCCGGACACACAGATGGCACCGGGGGGGTGGCAGTGCCATGGTCCCCCCACCCAGGGAGTGCTCGGTGGGGAGGATGGAGCTGGAGATCTGGAAAAGCTGGGAATAAAGAGCTGGGGAGGGATTTGGGGTGGGAAGGGAGATTGAGGTTTGGTCCCCTCCAGCCCCAAGTGCTGTGAGGTGAGGACGAGGCCTTGACCCCAAAATACCTGGTTTAGGGTCAGCTCCAAGGATGGGGAATGTTGGTGGTGGTCACCAAGATGGATGGAGGGATGGAGGGATGGATGGATGGATGGATGGATGGATGGATGGATGGATGGATGGATGGAGGGATGGAGGGATGGATGGATGGATGGATGGAGGGATGGATGGATGGATGGATGGAGGGATGGATGGATGGATGGATGGATGGATGGAGGGATGGATGGATGGATGGATGGAGGGATGGATGGATGGATGGATGGAGGGATGGATGGATGGATGGAGGGATGGATGGATGGATGGATGGATGGATGGATGGATGGATGGAGGGATGGATGGAGGGATGGATGGATGGATGGATGGTGCTCCATGATTTGGAGTGATTCCCAAAAAATGGATGGTGTTCCATGATTTGAAGGGATGCCCTAAAAAAGAGTAGATGACATGATGCCCCATAAGATGGAGGGATGCGCCAAAAGATGGATGGATGGTCGATGCTCCATGATTTGGAGTGATTCCCTAAAAATGGATGGGTGGATGGAGGGATCCATGGACAGAGGGATGATGGACATATGGATATACAGACGGATTTATGGATCCATGGATGGATATATGGTGGATATATGGACAGAAGACACCCCAATCCCAGCACTGCCACCTTTGGACAAACCATAGGATCAACACCAGCACCCCCACAACAACAACCCCCCAAAAGAGACCCCCCCAAAGCCCCCGGGATCTTGGGGAGCAGCGCTGAGCCAGGGCCCCTCCTGCTGCCTCGGGCTCTGCCGCGTCCCGGCTGCGACCGGTGAACGTCTTCCTGCTTAAAAAGCTCTCCACATCACCACGGCAGCTTGTTTTGACATTTGATCAGCCACAGAGAACAACTCTCAAGTGCTCGAGTGGCTGAGGGAGGGAGGGAGGGAGGGCTCGGAGCCCGGGCAGGGGCGGTGGGCGCCGCTCCAGGCCCAGATAAGCCGCGCTGCCGGGAGAGGCCGAGGCGACAGGGAGAGGAAGTGGTGAGCCGAGTCAGCTGAAAAACTCTTTATTTTGCTTCGCTCTGACTCATCAATCTCACGAACACCCCGGCGGCAGCAGCGTCCCCACGAGCCCAGGGCCATCCAGGGTGGAAATGCCGCCTGTCCCTCCCCTGTCCCCAACCCCTGGTAGCCTCAACAGATCCTTGAGTGCCCAAGGCTTGGCTGAGGTCACCCCCTTGTCCCCAACTCTCTCCTGGTGGCTTTGGCAGGTCCCTGAGTGCCCAAGTCTTGGCTGAGGTCACCTCCCCTGTCCCCACCTCCCACCTGGTGGCTTTGGGAGGTCCCAAAGTGTCCAGGGCTTGGGCAGGAGCACCCAGGAACATCCAGGAGGATACAGGAGAACCCAGGTCACCTCTGATGTCCCCATTTCCCTCCTGGTGGCTTTGGCAGGTCCTTGAGTGCCCAGGGTCACCCTCCTGTCCCCATGTCCCTCCTGGTGGCTTTGGCAGGTCCCTGAGTGCCCAGGGTCACCCCTGATGTCGCCACCTCCCTCCTGGTGGCTTTGGGAGGTCCTTGAGTGCCCAAGACTTGGCTGGGGTCACCCCTGATGTCCCACCTCCCTCCTGGTGGCCTCAGCAGGTCCCTGAGCTCCTCCACCTCCTGCCCATCCCCTGGCCCTGAACTCCCCCAGGAGGTTTTGTTTTGTTTTGTTTTCCTTCCCTGCCCAGCCCGTGTGTGACACGTTGGTGACACGTTGGTGACACGTTGGTGACACGGCGGGGCTGTTTTTGCTTTCCCCTCGCTGTCACCGCCGTCGAGTGGGAATTAACAGCTCTTGTTTATACAACCCCTGTCGGGCCAGGGGCTGCTCTAATGCCTCCCACTTCTCTGGAGTGCAAACAGACTCTGCTGTGTGTGTTGGGCCACTCGAGGGCCTGTTCTGCCACCCAAAAAAATCACTTTTTTTTTTTTCAAATAACTTTATCTGCCCCTAACGCCGGCCGGAGGAGGAGAGCAAACTCCTTCAGGGTTCAGCAAGAAGAAAAAAAGAAAAATAGAAAAACAACCCCTTTAATATCAGGGCTGAGCTTTCAGAGTTCCGTGGGATTTCACCGGGCGAGATTTTTGGGATTTTGGGTTTTTCACGGGTCACAGACACAGCCCTGATGCTCCAGAGCATCCCAAAGCCAAAGAAGACAAAAAAAAAAAACCCAGAAAAAACTCTCATCCCTGAGCGAAACTCTTGAGGAGTTTCTGCTGAGTCACGGCCACCGCGGGAACGGGGAGAGAGCAATTACAGCCCAAAAACTGGGAAGGCGTCCCAAACAAATTGGTTGTAATTAACGAGCGGGAGAATAACGCCGGTTAATGCCATGAGCAGCCCCAAAAGCCCTTTGCAATGGAATATCTGTAATTAGGCAGAGCTCGGGAAAAGCCAGGCCTGAGATGTTGGGCCTGGGAGGGGAGGGAAGGGAACCCCAGGGGTCGAGGGATGGGATCTGGGGGTGGAGGACATGGGACAGCACACAGAAACATCCAGGAGAATACAGGAGCATCCAGGAATATCCAGGAATACCCAGGATGGTACAGGAGGATACAGGAGCACTCGGGAATATCCAAGAACATCCAGGAACACTCAGGAGGATCCAGGAGCGTCCAGGAACACCCAGGAGCGTCCAGGAGGATACAGAAGGATCCAGGAGGATCCAGGAGCACCCAGGAGGATTCAGGAGAATCCAGGAATATCCAGGAATAGACAGGAGAATCCAGGAATATCCAGGAACATCCAGGAGCACTCAGGAGGATCCAGGAGCGTCCAGGAGGATACAGAAGGATCCAGGAGGATCCAGGAACACCCAGGAGCGTCCAGGAGGATACAGAAGCATCCGGGAGAACCCAGGAACATCCAGGAATATTCAGGATGATACAGGAGCATCCAGGAATATCCAGGAGCACTCGGGAATATCCAGGAGCACTCAGGAATATCCAGGAACACCCAGGAGGATACAGGAGCATCCGGGAGCATCCAGGAATATCCAGGATGATACAGGAGCATCCAGGAGCATCCAAGAACGTCTAGGAACACTCAGGAGGATCTAGGAGTGTCCAGGAACACCCAGGAATATACAGGAGAATCCAGGAATAACCAGGAGAATCCAGGAGAACCCAGGAACACCCAGGAATATCCAGGATAATACAGAAGCATCCAGGAATATCCAGGAGAACCCAGGAACATCCAGGATGATGCAGGAGCACTCAGGAGTATCCAGGAGCACTCAGGAATATCCAGGAACACCCAGGAGGATACAGGAGCACTCAGGAGCACCCAGGAATATACAGGAGTATCCAGGAATATCCAGGAACATCCAGGAGCACCCAGGAATATCCAGGAACATCCAGGAATATCCAGGAGCACCCAGGAATATCCAGGAACATCCAGGAGCACCCAGGAGGGTACAAGAGCACTCAGGAGAATTCAGGAGCATCCAGGAATATCCAGGAGTGCCCAGGAGGATAAAGGAGCATCCAGGATGATGCAGGAGCATCCAGGAATATCCAGGAGAACCCAGGAGAACCCAGTCCCTGCCCTCTCCCCCTGAAGGATTGTCCCTCTCTTGTGTCCCCTGTGGGGGTCTGGGGGGCTGTGGACACCCCCGAGGGGTCAGTGGGGTAGGGAGGGGGGGTGACAGTGACAGGGAGGGTGACAGTGACAGGGAGGGGCCGTGGGAGGATTGGGGAGACGGGGAAGGGGAAGGGGAAGGAAGGGCAGTGCTGACGGTTTCCCCGAAAGGCCGCGGGGACAGGACGGTGTCACCGAGTGTCACAACAGCCCCAAGGCTGAGCAATGCCGAGTCTGTCCCCGGATGTGGGCAGGGGACATCTCCAGCTTCCCTTCCCGGCCCTGCCACCGCACAGGGCCACCAGGAACGGGGCAGAGCCACCCTTGGGGCCGTGACATCCCCGGGGAAGTGTCACCACATTGTCCCCAAAAACGCCCCAGTCCTCCCACGGGACACGACCCCAGGGGATGGTGCCCTAGGCAAGGCAGAGGTGACAAGGGGTGACACTGGATGTCCTCAAAGATTCATCATTGTTCTCATCATCATCATCATCTGGAGGTGTCCCCATCCTCGTGGAGAGGAGGGACACGATGTCCCCATTGATGTCCCCACTGGTGTCCCCACTGGTGTCCCCATTGATGTCCCCATTGATGTCCCCATTGATGTCCCCATTGATGTCCCCCCTGATGTCCCCATTGATGTCCCCCCTGATGTCCCCACTGATGTCCCCCCTGATGTCCCCACTGGTGTCCCCATTGATATCCCCATTGATGTCCCCATTGATGTCCCCCCTGATGTCCCCACTGGTGTCCCCATTGATGTCCCCACTGGTGTCCCCATTGATGTCCCCACTGGTGTCCCCCTGATGTCCCCACTGATGTCCCCACTGGTGTCCCCATTGATGTCCCCACTGATGTCCCCACTGGTGTCCCCATTGATGTCCCCACTGGTGTCCCCATTGATGTCCCCACTGGTGTCCCCCTGATGTCCCCACTGATGTCCCCATTGATGTCCCCATTGATGTCTCCACTGATGTCCCCCACTGATGTCCCCACTGGTGTCCCCACTGATGTCCCCACTGATGTCCCCACTGATGTCCCCATTGATGTCCCCACTGATGTCCCCACTGATGTCCCCATTGATGTCCCCACTGATGTCCCCACTGATGTCCCCACTCACGTCCCCACTGATGTCCCCACTGGTGTCCCCATTGATGTCCCCATTGATGTCCCCACTGGTGTCCCCCTGATGTCCCCACTGATGTCCCCACTGGTGTCCCCACTGATGTCCCCACTGGTGTCCCCATTGATGTCCCCACTGATGTCCCCATTGATGTCCCCATTGATGTCCCCATTGATGTCCCCCCTGATGTCCCCACTGATGTCCCCATTGATGTCCCCACTGGTGTCCCCATTGGTGTCCCCACTGATGTCCCCACTGGTGTCCCCCTGATGTCCCCACTGATGTCCCCACTGATGTCCCCATTGTTGTCCCCCATTGATGTCCCCACTGGTGTCCCCATTGATGTCCCATTGATGTCCCCCCTGGTGTCCCCCCTGGTGTCCCCATTGATGTCCCACTGGTGTCCCCACTGGTGTCCCCATTGATGTCCCCATTGATGTCCCACTGGTGTCCCCACTGGTGTCCCCATTGATGTCCCCATTGATGTCCCCATTGATGTCCCACTGGTGTCCCCACTGGTGTCCCCATTGATGTCCCCATTGATATCCCCATTGATGTCCCCACTGGTGTCCCCATTGATGTCCCATTGATGTCCCCCCTGGTGTCCCCACTGGTGTCCCCATTGATGTCCCACTGGTGTCCCCACTGGTGTCCCCATTGATGTCCCCATTGATGTCCCACTGGTGTCCCCACTGGTGTCCCCATTGATGTCCCCATTGATGTCCCACTGGTGTCCCCCTGGTGTCCCCACTGGTGTCCCCATTGATGTCCCCATTGATGTCCCCATTGATGTCCCCACTGGTGTCCCCACTGATGTCCCCCCTGATGTCCCCATTGATGTCCCCCCTGATGTCCCCACTGGGAGAGGAGGCAGCACCTTCTCCCACTGAAGTTTCTCCCAAAATCCTCCAGAAAAAGAAAACTCAACTCAGGGGGAAAAAAAGGAAAAAAAAAAAAAAAAATCATCAGTTCTGGGAAAAGCTCGCGGGTTTCTAATTGGGATGTGCAAATATCAATTTAAGCAGAGCTTAAATCAATACGAACCAGAACGTTTCCTTTCACCCCTAATCGTTCTTTTGATTCCTTTATTTTATTTTTTTTTTTCCCAAACCAGGTGAGTTTTAATAAGCTAAAATAAAACATCTCCTCTTTCAGTGCAGCCCCAGCAGGAGGAATATCAATTAACCAGAGCCATCCCCGGCCCTTGGAGCTGCGGCTCGATGGGAATGGGAAGAAAATTACAACCTTTTCAGGGAAACCATTAAGTAAAAATCAGAATTTGTCCATAAGTACCGCGGGGGGAGGGGCAGGGCCCGGCTAATGGCTTCTATTTTCAGCAATAAAGTGAATTTTCAGCGCAAAAATCAACGCTTTCTGTTCCTCTCCCCGTGGCCTCACGTCCCCCCTGGGCCTGGCCCTGGAAAGTCCCTGGGATGGAGAATCTGGCTGGGTCCCATCATGGGAATCTCCCCGTTTTTCCAAGTTTTCCAGCTCTGTGGGGGCAGAGCGAGGGCTGGACAGAGCCCTCGAGGCCTGGATTGTTGGGAAGGGACCTTAAAGTGCCACCCCTGTCGTGGCAGGGACATTCCCGCTGTCCCAGGGACACCCCCCGCTGTCCCCAGGCTCCAGCCTGGCCTTGGGCACTGCCAGGGATGCAGAGGCAGCCACAGCTGGTCTGGAAAATCCCTCAGGATCCTCACAGGAAGGAATTCCTTCCCAACATCCCATCTATTTCCACTCTGGAGCCATTCCCTGTGTCCTGTCCCTCCATCCCTTGTCCCCAGCCCCTCTCCAGCTCTCCTGGAGTCCCTAAAGGGGCTCTGAGCTCTCCCTGGACCCTTCTCCTCTCCAGGGGAGCATTCCCAGCTCTCCCAGCCTGGCTCCAGAGGAATTCCAGCCCCAGGAGCAGCTCTGGGCTCTGCTCTGGAATTGCTCTGATGTTGGGATCTGCTGTGGTCCCACCTGGGAGGGCAGAGGGGGACAATCCCCCCTTTCCCATCGGGAATGAGGCCGGGATGAGCCGGGAAGGAGGGCAGAGTGCTGGGGAAGGGCAGAGGGTCCCAGTCCCTCCCCGAGGGGAGGAGGAGGATTCCCAGGGGCTGCTCCCTTTGCTCTGGGATCTCCTGGAGCGGTGGCAGTTTGTGACACCAGAGCTGTGGCCACGTTCTCCACTGAATCTCCATCACCTCATCTGTCCTCATCATCAGGAGCTGCAGGAGAGGACACTCTGCAGGAGGAATGAGGACCAGCTCCACCAGGAATATTTCCAGGCTCGTTCCTTGCTGTGAATTTTTGTTGTTTCTCCAGGTGGTTCCAGAGTTGCTCCTGCTCCGGGTGTTTTGGGGAGCTGTGACCCCACATTGTCCCCTCCCCCAGGACCTGCCTGCCAGGGGGGCTGGGTCCCTGATGGGTCACTGGCTGGACACCCCAGAGGGACGCCAGGGGACATCCCGATGGACACCCCAATGGGCACTCAATGTCCATCCTGATGGACACCCCAATGGCCACCCAGTGTCCATCCTGATGGACACCCCAATGGACACCTCCATGGGCACCCAGTGTCCATCCTGATGGACACCCCAATGGACACCTCTATGGGTACCCAATGTCCATCCTGATGGACACCCCAATGGGCCCCTCTACGGGCACCCGCTGTCCATCCCAACGGACACCTGTGTGGGCACCCAATGTCCATACCAAAATGTGTTCCTGTGGATACCCCAATGGATCCCCCAACTTCACCCTGATTTACCCCATGCACTGCAGGGCATTCACAAACACCTACTGCCTCGACAGAGGAAAAGCCCCAAAATCCCCAAAAACCTTCAGAAGGAGGGAATTAGGAAGGGCTGGGAACAGCGGAAGCGTGACTCCGCTCCGCTCTGGATCCGCACCGCGTTTTGCGGCGCTCCGGCCGCGCCCCACGTGGGGCAGGGGCGTGGCCTGGAGCCAACAGCCAATCAGCAGCGCCGCGCTCTGACAGCTCTCGTCACGTCAACAACCGGAACGCGCCCAATTAGCGGCGGGCAGGGGGGGGGGGGAACAGGGACACCCCCATCCCGCACTTTGGGGGGTCAACGGGGGGCGCCCTCACCCCCCACAACGGGGAAACAGCGAACGGAGCGGGGGGGGGGAAAAAACAGGGCGGTGTTTACAGGGGGCGCTTTGCCCAACCGTTTATTATCTAAGCGGCGGCGGCGCTGCTTCTTCATTCTTGTCGAGCGGCGTTGCCGCAGAGAGATCGCGGCGGTGCCGCGGCCCGCCCGGCTCGGCGGTGACAGATTGTTTGAGCTGGAAAGGAAACGCCGGGCCCGGGCTAATTACGCCGCCATGGCGGGCGGGCGGGGGCTGCGCGCCGGCGGGGGCCCCCGCGTGGCTTTGATTGACAGCGCCGCTCCTCACCGCCCAATCGCGTTGGAGAGGCGGCCGGCTCCGCGCGGCGATTGGTGGAGGGGTGGTGAGGAGCGGCGCGAGGCCCCCACGTGGGGCGGGAGGCTCCGTGTGACGCGCGGGGCCGGCGGCCATTTTGTGCGCTGAGGGCCCGCCCGTGAGGGGCCGCGGCCGCGCCGGGCCCGCTCCCGTCCCGCTGCCGTTCCCTCCGCCCCGGCGGCACCGGGGCCGCTCTTTGGAGTGTCCCCTCATGGGCAGAACGCGGCCGTGTGAGCGGGAGCGCCTGACGTTAACGCCATTACCCGTGTTCCTCGTTAAAGCCCCTCAGGCGTAAGGGGGGGCCCTCACGGCACATCAAAGCGGCCGCCGGGGTGCGGTGTGGCGGAAAAAACTGGCACCGAGCGCTTTTTCTCAATGTGGCGGAGCAGCACGAGTGACAAAGCTGCCGTGTTTGTTTTCACAACCCGAACCGGGCCCGGTAAAAGCGGTTACAACAGCACCGGGCCTCACTCAGGACCAGGCCGAGCCCCCCTCACCACCAGGCCAGACCAGGAGGGGGGCGGAGCCTCAACAGAGGGGGCGGAGCTTAAACGCGGAAAAAGTGGGCGTGTCCCCCACCCACCCCTCCATCAAACACAATCCACCATTGTGCCGTCACTCCCTCCTCAGCCAATCACCTCCCTCTTTTCTCAACCCCACGTGGGCGCGGCGCGCTGCCATTGGCTCGCTCCGGAGAAGCCGCCCGGGTTTTGTCCCCCCGCCCGCTCGGCCCGGGCGCTGTGGCGGCACCGCGTGTTTTGGGGCGCCGCGGCCCCGCTGCCCGCGATGGCTCCCGGAGTTACGGCCACCCCGCCTGGACAGCGATAGAGCGGCCTTGGGGACACGGGGGTGGGGGGGACGCCGCCGCCGCCGCCCCCCCCCTGCCTGGCGAGACCTCGCATGTTTTTTTTTCCGCGGCGCCCGGGAAGTCGGATGTGTACGGCCTTGCTCCTCTTCTCCTTCTCCTCCTCCTCTCCTCCTCTCCTTCTCCTCCTCCTCCTCCTCCTTCTCCATGGCCGTCGTGCTCCGGCGTTAGTTCCTCCTGGCTTTGCTTTCCTCTCCTCCTGTTCTCCTGGGCTGCAGGAATCCCTTCTTCCTCCTCCTCTTCCTCCTCCTCCTCCTCCTCCTCCTCTCCGCCGCGTTGTTGTTGTTGTTTCGTCGTCGTTGTGGCTTTTTTTTTTTTTTTTTTTAATCTAATTTATATTTTTTTTATTTCGTGGATTGGTGGGGGGGTGGTGATTTTTTTTTTAATTATATTTTTATTTATTTTTAATATTATTATTTATTTATTTTTTTAAATTATTTTTTAAATTTTTTTTACTATTATTTTTTATTATTTTTAAATTTTTTTTAGTTATTTTTTTAAATTATTTTTTATTATTTTTTACTATTTTTTTACTATTTTTTTACTAATTTTTTACTATTTTTTTACTATTTTTTTTACTATTTTTTAACTATTTTTTTTGCTATTTTTTAATTTTTTTTTTTTTTTTTTCAGATTTTTTTTATTATTTTTTTTTTTTTTTTTCCGCCAGCGAGTGCCGGAAGGAGGAGGAGGAGGAGGAGGGAGGGAAAGGAGAGGGGAGGAAGGGGGGGGGGGTGAGGAAGCAAAGCTCAGTGGCCTGGGGTGGTGGTGTTGGGGTTGGGGGGGTCATTCCTCACCTGGTTCTGCTGGGGAACCAAGAAAAAAAAAAAAAAAAAAAAAAAAAAAGGGGAGGAAAAAATGTATCGGGAAAAAAAAAAAAAGGGGAAAAAATGTATCGGGAAAAAAAGGGAAAAAGGGAAAGATGGGGAAAAAAAAAAAAAAAAAAAAAAAAAAGGAGAGCGAACCTTTTTTTTTTTTTTTACCCCCCCAACCCCCTGTCCTCCCTCCCTCCCTCCCTGTCCTCCCCCGTTCTCTCTGTCTGCCCGCCCGGCCGGACTTTGCTGTGCTCCCTTTGTTCAGTTCTGGGCCTCTCCGGGAGCGCTGGGAGCCCGGCGGGCGGCGAGCCCCGCACCGCGCCTGCCCTCGGCCCGTGTGACCGCGCCCTGCCCGCCCCGGCCCGGCCATGTACCCGCAGGGCCGCCACCCGGTGAGTCCCGCCGCTGTCCCCCCCATCCCGGGGGCTCCATCCCGGGGACAATCCCGCTCTTCCTGCCCCTGTAACCCCCCTCCCGCGGCCGCTCCCCGCAGGCTCCGCACCAGCCGGGCCAGCCGGGCTTCAAATTCACCGTGGCCGAGTCCTGCGACCGGATCAAGGACGAGTTCCAGTTCCTGCAGGCGCAGTACCACAGGTGAGCCCCGCTGGGGATCCCCCTCAGCCGAGCCTTCCCCTGGTTTTCCTCGTTTTCCCCCAGTTTGCCCCGTTTTCCCCCCTTTTTTCCCTTTTTCTCCCTTTCCCCCCCGCCTTTTCCCGGTTTATTCCTTTTTTTCCCCTTTTTTTTCCCGGTTTATTCCTTTTTCCCCCCTTTTTTCCCCCCCTTTTTTCCCCCCCTTTTTTCCCCCCTTTTTTCCCCCCCTTTTTTCCCCCCCTTTTTTCCCCCCCTTTTTTCCCCCCCTTTTTTCCCCCCCCCCCTCTTTTTTCCCCTTTTTTTCCCCACGGTTTTTCCCAGTTTATTCCTTTTTTTCCCTCTTTCCCCCCCCTTTTTCTTCTTCTCCCCCTTTTTTCCCCCCCCCTTTTTTCCCCCCCCCTTTTTTCCCCCCCCCTTTTCCCCCCCCCCCTTTTTTCCCCCCCCTTTTTTCCCCCCTTTTTTCCCGGTTTTTTCCCCCTTTCCCCCCCCCATTTCCCCCCCCTTTTCCCTTTTTCCCCTCATTTCCCCCCCCTTTTCCCCCCCTTTTTCCCCCTTTTTCCCCCTTTTTTTCCCAGTTTTCCCGGTGGTCTCACCGTGTTTTCTCTGCTCTCCCCAGCCTCAAAGTGGAATATGACAAGCTGGCCAACGAGAAGACCGAAATGCAGCGCCATTACGTTATGGTGAGTGAGACACAGAGATTTTAATCACATTTTTTGGGATCAATTCACCCCCTGTAAATGTCATTTTATGTGCCAGGCTGGGAAATGGGGCTGGGGGACAACCAGGGGACCCCCCACCCGGTGCCTTCCCCCAGGGCAGGGAGGGGGTGACGGTGCCCAGGGCTGGAAAAACCATCCCAAGTTTCCTCTCAACCCCTTCAGAGCGTTTTTTGGGGGTC